>NC_088253.1:10879411-11187647 GCF_036013445.1 Caloenas nicobarica
GGAAGCATGGATTCTGTTGACTAATGTGGGCCCTGAGATTTAAACCTCACACAAAAAGGTATACTTATGGTGCAGCACATCTAAGTCAAACTGAGCAGGGGCATATAAGTGTATAGCAACTTACTGTTATTGATTTCAGCAGAGTACAGAATTGTGACTGAAAGGGATCAGGACTTTATATATCACAGTAACTTGCATTGGCAATGGTCCTTGATTATTAAAAAAAAAAAAGACAGCTTTTTCTGATTTTTGTTTTGTCCAGCGTCAGAGTATAAATTTCACAGGTTTCAGGTAGCTATAGAATTCACTTTGTGTCACTTGACTTCTCCAGTCTGTCAAATTCCCTCAGATAGAAATCCAATGGGAGAAGTGTGATTTTACTTAAATCCGTACCTTGATAGAGGTGTTTAATGATACTGTTCCCCACATGCAGTCACAGCTGCTGTGTCAGTGAAAGTCACCATGCATGTAGAAAGGTGACTTCTACATGGAGAATACTTAGTTACAAATAGATATTTCTAATGCAAATTGATTTTTACCCTTAATTAACGCCGAAGAAGACAATTCTAGACTGCCATAAAAACAAAAAAAATGTAAATTTAAAAAATAACGTTATACTCTGAACTCTGTATTCCAGCATTATTGAGAAGTTATGCAGAACTACTTGTGCAATTCAGATCTCACTTTTTTCCAACCTACACTTCTGGTGACTTCATCACTTCTACAAAATCACTTCTGCTCCCTAATTTACTCTGTGAAGATGTAAAGTACTTACAGCAATTGGCATGATTAAAAACACCAAAGAAAGAGAGCTAGCATAGTCGTTACTTCAAAAGTAATATTTAATATTTATCTCTTCAGTGACCCATTGTGTTTTATTACTGAGCAGAACTCATGAAGCAAATTCATAACAGTTGCCCAGCAAAACTGAAGAGAGGGATAACTGGCTGCCTTACTTCACTTGAGAAATCTGAAATTTGGTGGCATTCCCCATGTCTCTTCTTTCTGGAAAATGTGATGTGAGGAGAAGAAAATACCATAGCAACCTACAGTAGTTTAGAGATATGAAAGAAGCATATGGTAGGTGTAGAGTCTCTGCACAGAAACTCATAAATCCCTAATTACTTATAAATCCCTAATTGTATGTAATAGCAACCAAGGGGGCTCTTCTCAGAGGTTAAAAATACTTAGTAATTATGTTTTGATTCCCGATAGCTTAAAACAACATGTTACATACACCAACATCTATTTAGGAGAGAGGTAGGTTTTATGATATTCATTGCCTTTTCTTGGAAAGCATGTTATGCTGTTCACAGTAATGATGCAGATAACGAATGTGGAAATTGGACAAGTTATTCGAAAGGCCGATAGAAGTGCATACAACCAGGAATTAGGGTTTCCTGAATTTCTCTTGGTGATCGTAACTCTAATGATCATAGCTGGTCTTCTCAGATATAGATGAAAATTTCATTTATGCCAATAAATTTATTGCCTCTTTCTTACTGTATTTTGTCACAGAAGATAGTGTCAAATTCTAGGGTGAGGGAGGTGGTTTAATCTGTAGAACACTGAGATAATGAGCTGATAAAGCATTTTCTAGTAGCTTTGGAGAAATGATGAAAAAGTACTTCAGAATACAAAAAATTGTATAATAACTTGTTAATTTGTCTAGAGGAGTACTGATTTCTTTCCTCATCTCCACTTCATTTCAATTTTTATTGGCAGCTTAACGGAAGTTGGCACACCACTGATAAACATGATCAGTGAAAATAATTTCAAAAAGGAAATAATCTCAATAGTGAAGGAGTGGACGTTTAGCGTTTTTTGCTTGCTTCAAATCCTTTGTGCAGTGTTTTCACAGCTTTAGTCAAGGATTACAGACAAATGAATAACTTCTTCAGTCCCAGTATCAACCAAGGTCAAATGATTCTATATTTTTCATGAACCAGTTGACTTGAGGTGGAAAGGTGAAATCGTGATGCTTTTAGTTCAGTAACAAAGTATAAATGAAAGAAAAATCCCCAGGAAAAATGTCTATAATCAGACAGAAACATGGACTGGGGCTTGACTTAGTTTCTGGTTTGTCTCTAAAACAGGGCATTTCACTTTAAAGAAAGATTAATTTATAGACAGAAATCAACTGAGAACTGAAACTTTTCTTACAAGTTTGAGCCTTTGTGGCAGAAGCCTTTTCATCAATGAGAACAGTTACAAGGCATCTTGCCTTCACCAATCCACCCATTCACATTTTAACTGTGGGGACTGAATTATCTTTGTGATATCTTTGTCAAATTTGGTTCAAATTGACCAATAAAAACTAAAGCAGTGTACAGGAAGAGTGGAGTCATGCAAACATAGTTCCAATTTTATTTTTTTAACTCATTTTGACAAAAAATCTGCTCAGGTCTGATGTTAACGTTTACTTTGGTTTTACCAACAGCATTTTCATATTTTTCTGGGAGGCTGTCTTTCTTCCTAAAGTCCACAGCACAAAGTTCTAAGCAAGTGGTCCAAGAAAATGAGTTCTCACCACCCTAGTATTCACACTTGCTACTGAACACAAATGAGGGAGTGAAAACCCCCATAGTCTGGAAAAAAGTGGAGAAGATTCCTGCACAGGAGATTTTGAAACTGAATTTCATTCTCTGCTGCACCTCAATTATTGAAAAATGATCCATAGTTCCTGTTCTTCTGTATGCTTTTGGAACGCTGCTCCTATTTGAAAAGTCTTCAGCACTGGTTCCATTGGGAAATCTCTGCACTCATATACTAGAAGCAAAGTGCAAAATGCTGAAACTTTTTCAAAGAATACTTTAGTACCTTTAAGTCTGTTCATGCCATTGTCTAATACTTCTTAAAGCTTTAATTAAGAACACATACCCAATACCAGCTTTATTATAAACACAGGAAATATAATTCTCATCATTAGTGTTATACTCTGAGAAAAAAAAGATCAAAAGAAAGCAGATGCACTGAAAGTCTTTCTCAGAATCAAAAACCATTGTATTAATCCGTTTTACTGGGTAAGCGACAGATCCTTACCAGAGAAGCTTAGAATTTTTTTTTTAATAGAGTGCTCAAGTTGACTTTAGCAAGATTGTTTGCAGGTCACAGAGGAAGTTCTTATTTGCCAGTTGAGTGCATTATTATTAGCATTATTAATTGGCATTATTACGTGTAATACTTATGTAAGTTATGTACAGAGATGTCTATTCTGAGTATCGCTAGCCTATTGTTACCATGATTCATGCTATGCTGTGTGGAATTTCTCATCCTGTGTTTCTGTCTGAAATATAATAGCCTCAGTCTGATGCTTAATAAATTTTAACATTTGTTTATGAAAGATTAATTATTGTCTCTCTTCAGGGATGCTAGGCCAAGTATTATTATATGCTAATGTATTCTTCACAGATATCTCTAGTCTATGCCATACCTATGGTAAAATAATATTACAGTACTTATTTAGAATTAGTTTCTCAAATATTAAATTTGAGGGAGCTGGGCCTGTTTAGCCTTGAGAAACGGAGGCTGAGGAGAGACCTCATCGCTGTCTACAACTACCCGAAAGGAGGTTGTAGCATGGAGGGGGTTGGTCTCTTCTCCCAAGTAGCAAGTGATGGGTCAAGAGGAAATGGCCTCAAGTTGTCAGAGGAGGTTTAGATTGGATATTAGGAAAACATTCTTCACGGAAAGGGTTGTCAGGCGTTGGAACAGGCTGCCCAAGGAAGTGGTGGAGTCACCATCACTAGAGGTGTTTAAAAGGCATTTAGACAAGGTTCTCAGGGACCTGGTTTATTGCTGGAGTTAGGTTATGGTTGCACTCGATCATGAGGATCTCTTCCAACTGAAGTGATTCTATGATTCTGAGTTTACGGATTTTTTCAATGATTTGTCTTTTTTCAGATGAAAGACCATTTCCACCTCATCAGAAGCCAAATATACATCACTGTGTGCCATACCCAAGACTGAATGGATAATTGCTTCAAATTGCTGACTATTGGGTAATGTTATTTGCAGAATTACAGGTAGTTCTAATTCTGAATGTATATTAAGAAGAGATTAGAGGTATGATTTCCATTTGAAAGATAACTCTGGTTTTAAGTGTGAAAGCTTGATCAAACCTATTCTGCAGAAGGTTTTCCAGTCTTTGAAATACCAGGTTCAAGAACTTTCTCAGCCTTTGGACAGACAACGATCACTCTGGAGTCTCTAAAACTCATGGAACAGGTGGTGATGCACATAGCATCTTTGAATTCAGTTTGTATAACATTGTTTTTAAGATATTTTGACTTTTCTTGAAACATCCTTTGTTTCAATTACTGTGTAAACATAATGAACAATTCCCATCTGCTCACATGTCTGTACATTCATATTCTTTTTTCTTTGTTTGCCCTTAGGTAGCTTTCCCCACTTACCTAGATTCATATAAACAGTTGATTGTAAGCGTATTCATTTCTTTACTGCAGACCAATGCTCTTTTCGGCTTATGGTTAAATGACTGGGATTTGAAATCAATCAGGCTCCTCCTCAGAAGTTGTTCAGCACTAGTTAGGTCACGTTTCTTGTGTGTAATGAGGCACTGAACAAGTTAGGTTTAAATGGATTTTTTCGTCAATAAATACAAGACAAGAACCAACCTGATTTTTCCTTATACCCCTTTATTTTTGTACCAAACGAGAAGCATTTCAATAACAATTTCCACATTTCAATAACAATAACCACGAAATTGGTATTGTGCAAAGAGCCATTTCATTTTACAGTTGCTTTATTCCACCATTTGTATTAGACTACAAGTTTGTTAGGATAGAGCCCTAAGCATGTATATAACAAACATATATGCTAAAAATGGTGTTGCCACTCAAATAGTGAAATGGTAAAACACATGAAAGGATCTATAGTTTTAGCAAGCAGAGTTTTCCAGTTGTGTTATTGTAGATTTACAATCACTGTGTGGGCAAAAAGAATAAGATCTAGATGTAGCCCTTTTGAAATAAATTTCTTGTATTCTGGCTATGAGTTTTTCTTTCCACATTATTACACATTATATAAGCCTTTTAACAATGAAATCTGTCTTATCTGACTTTGGAAGTTGGTCTTGCTTTGAGCAGAAGGTTGGCCTGCATGACCACCAGAGATCTCTTCCAAACAAAACAATTCTGTGATTCTATCAAATTAAATAATCAGGTCTCTTAACATCCTGCAAACAATCAAGTAGTTTTCAGAATACAGTACTTTGAAGTATGTCTTCAAACTGATTCTTATCATAAAACAATGGTGAAGTAAAAACCCATGTTCATTGCAGAGTTTTGACTTTTAATGGGAAACACATGCTGCTTTTCCTAATGTACAAGAGTAATCTGAGAGAAACTGAAAAGGAATGGCTGTTGAACTCCCTAGGTATGCAATCACCCAGATTATTTCCTAGCCATTTGAGATACATGTATCTGTGCAAACACACATATATATGCACATATATCTCCTCTCTTCACTGAAATTAATCTTTTTCTTAAATTTAAGGTTTGTTTGGAAACAATCACTAACTGAAACACAACGTTAGTACAATGAGAATTTGGTGACCAGGAAATAATAAAGGGAAAAACAATGTGGTCTGAGGCATTGCACTTAGAGGATTAAAATGATTCCCAACATGACTGCATTTAACCTTTTTTTTTTTTTTTTTTAGTATTCAGTGTAGAGATTTCCAAATCTGACTTGCTGCCAACAGGGTTTTTGTCATTTCAGCATGTGGAAACCTGCCTGTTAAGTAATCAATATTTATTATTAAATATGGAAAAGTGTTTACTAAACTTTCTTTGGAGATTTTCCTGCCATACCTTAGAAATCTCTTTGTTAATGAAAACTATCTGTGATGCTTTTCAAAATTGTTCAACATATTTGCAGAGAGGAAGGGACAGGAGTAGTGAGATTTCTAGTTCCAAACATCTTAAAATTAACCAGACAGAATAAATACTGCTTAACAAAAAGAAGTTGCAATTAACATAAGACATTATGATATACCTCTCTTAATGGTCTTCAACTTTTTTCTTACCTAAAAACCAGTCATTCTGAGGATTGATCCAATGCCAACTGAAGTCCAGGGGAAATATGCTGTTTACTTTTTTGAGGAGTGCAGACTTAGAACTCTTTAGTTTTTATTCTAAGACATACTGAGTGGCTCTGAGCTTTTTCTCTATTAGATTAATAAACTGTTTAAACCTTTCTAGATGCAATCTGATACTTCAGAGGCTGATATTAAAAGACTTGCCATTCCTTCAAATTTTACAACTAAAATGAAACATTTCATATTTTCAATTTTTTCCTGCATAAACAGATTTCGTTTGTTTAAAAAAACAAAACAAAACACATTTCTAGACATCTGTTGTCAAGGGCAGATTGGCGACTTCATATTGTCACACAAATACTAATCTTAGCTTTTGTAAAACCTTATTCCAAAACATGTTAATGATATATGCAATGCCTGTTTCTTTTATAAAACTGGAAAAATAAGGTTTTTCTTCAGTGTCAAAAGAGACACACAGAGTATCCCATAGGTTTGTACTGCCTGTGAGATTATTTTGTCTATCCAATTAAATATTTCACTGGGTTTGGGCAAAATCTGGGCTTAATTTTAATTACAAGCTTTTTAATATATGTTGATTTAGCCTATGGAAAACCCACTTTGACATCAATGCAATTTTCTTTCCTTTTCTGTTGTTTATATTTACATAAATAAAAATAATTTGCTGTATATCAATGCAGATTCATTTATGGTTCTAAATTTGTAGTGCATATGAGTTAACACTTGTTCTGTAATTTATGTGATGTAGTGCTGAGGATTCCTTAAGAATACCATTTTTAGTCAATCAAAGTACAGATAGATATAGAATAGATTGCGTATATGGAATTCTCAAATAAGTTCCTTATTTAACCAACACCTTTCAGCTCATTATTGTGAAGTGAGTTTTCCCTTTATTTTTCCTACATCACTCAGATAAAGATATTCTGTGCTGTTATCTGAGAGTATATGAGCAGTCATGCTCTAAGGAATTAACTGAAGATAGAGCTCAGTGAAGTGTGAGGAATACCACCATATTAATGCAGAATGCTAAAGAAACCCACCAACTGATGATTTACCTAATGGTTTTTGGAGGAGAGGAAGCAGCAACTGCTTCCTTGATGTTTTTCCAGAATTAGTGTAATGAGAAGATCTAGTGGGAAAAGGTTTTTGTCATTCAGCACACTAAATCTAACCCATTAGTGCATATTCACTTGGAATCGGGTAGCCCGTTTGGCCTCTAAGCAACCACCTTTGTAGAGCCGTGTTACAGGCAAGCCAGAGGGAGAGAACCCAGCAAAGAGCCCAACAATCTTGCTAAATGCCTGAGCGACAGACAAGGCTGCCATCACCTCCTGACACATGCTTTGACTTCTCTTTGCAACAAGAGAATTTTTAAGGTAAGGAACGTGGCTTTCACTGTAAATCTCAGAGAGAAGAGGTCAGAAGTCTGTGATTGTGTATTTATGAAAAATCCAAAAGCTTTAGTAACTTTACTAAGATATGAAACTTTAAAGAGTTTTGCCAGCTCTGCAGGAATCAAGATACATTGTAAGTCAGTCTTGCAGAACTATCATGAAAGTTACCAGGTAAGGCATAGAGTTTGCCCACCTTACACTGTACTGTGGTAGTTGATGGATTTTCGAAAAGAAGAAGGAAATCCCTGATGATATTCTATGTAGCTCTTCAAAGGGAATGAAGTGCTCATGTCAGTTTTGGGGTATTTTGCAGTGCCCTTCTATGCATATAGGAAGATGCCTTTTTTTAAAAAAAAATTTTCTTTTTTTTTGAAAGAAAATAGGAAGAATTCATACTAGTTTAGGTGGGTATTTGGCTTGCTGTTTAAAGTTGTTTAAAACAACTCTTTGTTGCCCAAACATGTTACCAGTGGAGGTAGTTTTCTTCAGAATCAAGGCTTTGATTAGAGAGGTCTAGCTGGCAAAGCAGGTCAGTTGGGACAGTGTAAAACCCCATCTTGAATAGTAAAATTTTAGCAAGTACTCTTCATGGATGGAGAGCATGATTACTGGAGAGTAATTTTGCAGGTTTTTTTTAAATGCTTCTCTATAGGAATATTTGCTGCCGTCTTTCCTAATCACAAGGGTAGAACACTGGGATTAATCATTCTTAGTCTAAATCCTCTAGTTACAATCTTCTCTTTCAAAACTGTGCTTACACGACAATCCCAAAAGGATTTTCCATGCATAGGAAAACATCCTTTGGGAACTCTCGCTAATTCAAGTGACTCAAAACAGCTCATTCAAAACAATTGTGCTGTTTATTGACCCAGAAGAACATATGAAGTCTTGTTCCTCTGAGAGCTATGTTAACTTTCCCTGTTTTCTGAAAGTTTAGGAAGCTTGTGCATGACCCAGATACCTTGAGTTCAGAGCTAGGAGACATGGCATGTGTCTCTCTTCATAATTTTGCTGGAAAATGGCTACACATCCAACTGTTTCCTTCCCAGTTTGGGATTTTTCTGTCTAAGACACTGATATCCCTGTGAGATGTACCACAATCAATTTCTGCCAACTTTGTCAAAACCAGTCTAGTTTAGTTTAGGAAAGTAAATAATGGTTGACAAAGAAGCAGACAATTTCAATTTCTTATCAAGATATTTGTTACTAAAGTAAATCTTGAATTAGGAGTCTAAGTGTAGGCTGAAAAAATAAAAGAAATCTTAGATGCGATTCAATCTACTATGAGAACTGAAATGATGTTTATTTTAGTGAAGAGAATGCAGAGACGTGTCAGGATATTTTTTAGGTATTTTAATTAGAAACCGGTGAAATATTTCTAGGCATTTTTATTACATCTTTGCATGATATAAGGGCTTAGATAGAATAAAATACAGTAGTCCGCTCTTTTCCCAGTGTTCACCAAGTTTAAAACTGATGTGCCATGAAGTTCACTGGGGAAAAGTAGCAACTGTTTTCTCATATAGAATTGAATTAAACTTCTAAGTGGAAGTCTAGATTTGCTGCTTGTTTTCTTGCCTTCTGCTCCCATGTTCTCTTTTTTTGTTTACCTTCAGAAAGCCAAGCAAGCATTGGAAGTGAGACTGAGCTGCTGGTGGGATTTTTTGCCACTGGTGTCTAAGAAACTAAGATAAAGTCTGTTTAAAACCAGAACAAAACTAATGTTCTACTCTCCAAGGTATCATTAGAGTTGCAACTCTAATTCAAAGTCAGGAAAGAGTCATGGTGTATATGGTGCACTCACTTGTAGTAACCATCTCCTGACTACTACTACTATAGGCAGAGGACCAGGATGCAGAGGTGCTCTATTTGTGTTTTTCTCCTTGGCCCTGCCTGTGACACAAGAGACTGACATAGGGAAATTAGCTGTTCTGATTATGAGCTCTCCGAAACTGTTCAATGCTTGCAGCCTGTTTTTTTCACTTCTTTAATTTTCTGTTCCACGGATTTTCATGGTGAAAGTGGAAGTAAACGTACTTCACAAACATCAGGACGTGCATATGTGTTCGTTCAAGAGTTTGTGCTCTCTTGGGAAGTCAGGATCCCTTTTCTCTGACAGTTTTTCTAATGTTTGAGTCACACTGACAGCATTGTGTGTCGTGCCATCGATCCATCTACTGCTACCACTTGATATTTTTTGTGCCATCCTGAATATACATACTTTGACTCCACTATCATTTAATTTCTTTATTTGATTTTGGGGCCTAAAGTATTAGAGATGCTCCATTTCAAAATATGACTGACAGTACAAAATTTAGACTCTTCAAAAATGTTGTTTCTTATAGTGAGCTCTTTTTGATGTTAAATAAATCTAGCACCACCACCTGTGTTTCTTTCTCCTTTTGGCTAAAATCAACATTATTTAAAAGGTAGTGCTCTTAAAATTTGGTAGTGAAAAATAACTTAATTTTAATCTTATTTTAATAAACAAAAAGACTTACCCTTTGTTCTGTCTTATGCACGCAAGTCTAGTACTAGATATAGACAAGGAAATGTGATTTCAAAGATGTATCTAGACTTACTTTACTGAAAACAATATTTTCTGTTTTAAGTGGTGAATTTGTTTAACTTAACTTGATAAAAGCTAGAATTGGTGACAAGATGATTTAATACAACTCTTGCTAACAAGTTGCAGACATTACTAGTGTGTCAAAACAACATTGCTAGAGGCATTCTGGCATCAGGCTGGACTGATAACTACAGTACAGTGAAACTGCTTTTTGACAGCTATTTCATTCTCGAATGCTACTGATTAAAGTGAGCCTGAGTTAGTGTTATTTATTTTTTCTCTCCAATTATTTTCATTCATGTGCACCTTTATTTTTGCTCACAAATAGAAAGGTAAATATTTTTAAATAAATCAAAATGAAAACCTAGAAGCCTGCATCTTGGCTAGATGTGGAATGGAATTTTAGATTTTTTTCTTGTACAGTTAGGCCATTGCCTCTCTTTTGTGTTATGCAGCTCACATATACTTGGCACTCATTACAGGAATTTTTAGATATTTACCCTCTGTCTTTGGCCACCTCCTTCAGGAGATGTGTATATGATCAAAAAGCCTAGAACTGATATGGCATTAATTATTCCTGTCATTTCAATAGGAATAAAGTGGCATTTGCTGATTAAAAAAAAAATTATATAGATTATGTGAGACTTGAATCTTATTCTCTTGATTTTAGAAACCTAACCACAAATGCTATGCAAAACTTTCAATTCTGACCTGAAATAGAACTGTCAATTGGATTTCAAACTGTACTTTATCCTTTCTCATTTCTATTAAGTGTGTTGATAATGTCCAAGTATTCCTCCTGTAAGCAAAGAATTTTAAACTGATTAATATGTTACCCTTTACTTTTCATCAAGTGTTCACCAAGAATACCTTCTGAAAAAGCTGCTGTTTAGTTTGTATGCTTTATATTAGGTTTTCAAATTATAGCAGCATTACACATCAAAAGTGTGATGTTGAATTTTACACATAAAAATTACTATGTTGATTTTTTTCTTGTTGTACGCATCTTGTGTACAGGCAAATATGAGGGAGAGATTTGTGTTAAAGAAGATGGAAGTTTGCTGTCTGCCAGAGCTTGAAGCCTTGAAGATCAAAGCTTGAAGCCCCAGAGTCCTGAGAGGATTTGTTCTTCATGTTTTTGTTGTCCCCTGAAAAGCCCAGATAGGTGCGTGCTTGGGTGGACATCTCTTATCCATGGTGACACCACCTCTGCCCCTGCTGAGCTGGAACAGTGGGCAATACAGGTACAAAGTTCTTCTACATATATTAGGCTGTTTGCAATGTTGTCTTAACACCCCAGAGCTGCTTCCATAAACTGAGCACAATTGCTTTTGACCCGTGCTGTGCATGCATTCTTTGTGATTTGGATGCCTAAGCATAAACAAGTATTGCTGGTTTGGACACACCTGCTGTAACCATGACATCCATAGTAGCCATGGCAGGTACGATGTGGGTGAATCATGCTGTTCTAGAGCAACAGCTGGACAACAGACAGGATACTTAGGCATCTAAGGTGTCTGCATGCGTTAGTCATCTGAATTATTCCCCAAAACTCATTCAGAACTAACTGAGGAATCTGTCTTAGGTCTGTAAAATATAACTGTCTACTAATTGCCTCAGTGGACTGAAATGCAAAAATTATTTAAAATCAATGTAAAGCAATGGTAATCCATGTATTAAGAAAGTCCATGAGGAAATGAAGTTAGAGAGGGATTGTTTTATTTTAAAATTATTTCCTCTGGAAACATTGTAGCTAAAACATGATGACTTTTAAGTTTGGTGTGCTTCATTTTCAAGTAAGCAAGGCTTTATGTTTTAGTGACAGCAAATTATGTGGCTCCAGATGTTGCATCAGTAGTCATAGGATATGAAGATAGCTCTTGATATTGTCAAAGGGCTTAATCATCTTCATTTTCCATTCTCATTGCTATTTATATATATGTGAAATGTCTTATTTCAACATAGTACTACACATTTATATTTTAAAGTTTAATATATGTCTAATTACAGAACCAAATGCAAAAGATGTGTCAATTTTGTGGCCTAAAAAAAGGAAAAGAAATGAAAGGACTCTTTACTTGCACTCTTGACTTATCCATTCAAGCATTTTAACTGGCAGACTCCTTTGAATCCCCTGACAGCACCTGGAGGGGTGCTGGTAGAACACCAAAGGGATGGTGGGAAGATATGACATATGACACTAGGGCAAGATCTGAACTCAGACAAATGAAATCTGTCAGCTAGCTCCTTAAAGGCTGCCACAGTTCTTAACACTGCTTGGTTGAGCTGGCTTGATACACAGACTTATTGTATTATTCAGCTGGTTTGATTTTCCTTTTTATGACAACCTTACCCTGGAGACCATCCATCTCTTTGCAGTGTTGGAGAATGACTATAACTGAATGATATTTCAATATAATTTATAATCCTATACTGTAAACAGAAGTGATGGTTGCTTCTAACCACTGTGAAGAATTCTAATAGGTGCATTTGGATTCTTGTTTTCTTAGAGGGCTGGAAATATTCTGGAATTGGGAGATTTTTCATAGTTTAGCTCAATAAGTCTTATAGCAGAAAAGCTACAAAAAACTCTGAAAAAGACAGGAAATTTTTCTGAATGTGCCCAGGGAGTTAATGGTGCATGTCAACAACTACAGCTGCAACAAATTATTTGCCAAAATTTAAATAGTAGTTATTATTACCAGCTTTCTGGATAATGTATTGGAATAAAGGGCCTAGCAATAAAAAGTTGGACTCGAGTGAAATATCTGATTCTGAAAGAGATCCAACTAAATTTGGATCCTAAAATCCACACGTTAAATAAGAGCTCCAACAAAAATGTAAAGTAAAATAGTTATATTACTGTCTTGTGTGGCAAGCTTAAGCTTGTGTTTTACCTTCTCCTTTGCAGGAGGAAAAGGTGAGTTAAGTATTACTAAATTCCTTAGAGAACAGTTACATAGATATCATTTGTTGACAAGGTGTTATTAATGGGTAATATTTTTTTTGCAAAATTTATTGCATTTATCTTCCAGATTATATTCATTGGAATGGTAGATACAAACTTCCTGTCCAAGGGAAATAACTTCAGCATGACACGGATTATATATCTGAGGAGCAAGAATAAGGATAATTTCATCTACAATAAGAATTGTCTGAAGACACTGATGTCAAAACAATCACGGTTCCAGAATCCTACACATGTAAGCCTACAGTCTGTATCTTATAGCCTAGAGACAAACAAAGTCTTGCGCTTAGAATTTTCTTTGATTTCTCTCACGTGCTGAAGAGATGTAAAGGTAAGGGTTCAGCACAATTCCACAACTGAAAAGTCTCAAGCCAGATTCCTGCTTTTCTGTGTCTTGAGGTACTTGTCAGAGAACCACTGTTATATTTTTGCTTTAATAGGATACTGAGATAGTTAAAAAATCCTAGTTTTGTTTTTAGAATGGGCATTTATGTCATGAAGTGGCAGGTCTTTTACTAAGAGAGATTATTAAAGTAATGTCTTTCCTCATGGAAAGAAGTGGATTTGCCATTGAAACTCCAAAATTTACATCGAACTCCCTTGTTGCTCTCATGTACAGACAGCCACACACACGTGCACACGTTCTCTCTCTCATTAGCTTCTGCATCCTTACACTCCTGGTTCCTCTGTTGATATTGACAGTCTCATGCATAAAATGCATTCCAGTAATCACCCAATGTATTTATTTGCAGTTTGTTTCTGCTGAGACCAATAGAAAGAAAGTATTTTTGTGTTTGGCATGCTGCAGATAACCTGAAGGTATCATCACTGCATCTTCAAGAGGGACAGGAGTCTGGAACTAAGTAAGAGAAAAATCATCAAATTTTAAGGAAAGGGATCTCTTCCCTTACTCCATTGTAATTTGGGGGAGTTATGCGTAAGTGGTAAATAACCTGAAGCATAAAATGATAAGGTATTGTTCCAATTAGCTTTTATCAGCAAAACAGTAATTTAGCTTCTACACAGAGGTAGTTCTTTATATCAGCCCTTATCCCTCCCAGCTCCTCTTACTTTCCTGAGCAAGGTAAGGAATAGATGGATTTGGCATCAATGACTTCCCCTGTTAAGTGTTTCAAATATTTTTAAGTTTTGCTCCAATATTGTTAGGTTGTATTTGTAATAAGACATTAAGGGTATGATATTAGGTCATTAAGGTATCAGTTAATAGGACATTATTTTGTACTTCTTTGAATGCATATTTTTTTTAAAGAGAACTGTGAAGCACTGTAATATCTCTGCATTAATTTTATGAGGATTTAATTTCACATCACATGTGACACGTAATTCAGTTTACACATTTTGTGTTGTAACTCCTTGGTATATTACAGCTTCTCAAAAAAAATCAAAGATCAGGCTTCAGAACTGACTTTCATTTAAGGAAGTAGGCTGTATTATACTTTTTGCTCACCTAAAACAGATGACCTGTTTATGTGACTGAGAATTAAATGTTAAAACCAGTCAGATACATAAAAACACTTAGTTGGCACGCATAAAAAATGCTCTTACTGGGATCAAATCTGTTCTTTATGAGATGTTTTTCAGAGTTTCACTTTGAAAAATAGCAATTCCAAATATGCCTTAATTTTCTATTACTTAGAACTTTAGCATATTGTAGCAAAAGTAAGTATGGTCAGTTTCATCATGGACTCAGTCAAAATTTTCTGAAATTTATTTTGTATCATAAAAACTATGCACTTCTCAGTGGCTAATGATATCCTAAAAATGTATTGTGTTAGCCTCTAAAACTTCAGTTTTCCCCATTTTCTATTTCAGAAATGCTATAAACAAAGGTTTTCATGCCTTACTGCCTTTTGGAAAAAATAGTTTCTCTGGAGTGTCCTCATTTAATACTTGAATAATAAACTGTGAGTCTGTAAATCCAGAGAGCCCTGGGTCACTGGGCACATAGTGGGACAGATCAGTTTAACTGACACCAGAATTTGCTTCATTTTACCAGAGGCAATTGATCTCAAGAAAATACAGATACATATATAACTGCCATACAATTAATATTTCATGTCATGGAGACTGGGAGAGATAACATAATCTACTCCTATTTGGAAGAAGCAAGCAATATTATATTATTGATTTATTTATTTTGCACCTTTGTAGAACATGAAAAATAAGAAAAATAGAGGCCTTTTTCACCTCAAGTTTCTGTTCAATTTGGAGCTTACCATGGAAAAGGCTACATCTGGGTAAGGATTAGAGTAGAAGTGTTGTGTGACAGAAAGGGATGCTGTGAAGATTAACTCAGCAGCAGAATGAATGAGTTGGTGTACAGTATCAAGCAGTGGGAGTCAGTATCATTCATCTGTTGTGAAGTAGTTTACCGCTGAAGAAGCTTCTTTAGAAATGACAGTGTCAAGTCCTATCAAATTGATCCCCTTCCCTTCTTTCTTCACTTCTACATCCGAAAGGCATCCCTAGTAAATAGTGGAGGGCCTGTCCCAAGAATACCTTTAAAAACATCAGACTGTTGCTTAAACAAACAAACGAACAATCAAAAAACAAACAGAAAAGCCCACAAAGAAACAAACAAAAAACCCCAACAAACAGAGACCCAAGGAGAAAATTACAGAGCTAACTGAGAAAAGCAGATATAATATATCTTCAGAGTGGGGTGGTGTTCATCTTAAGGAAATGCAGCATGAAGGAACCGTAATGTTGATAAAGACGCACAATTTGTTTTTAAAGAAAAAGAAGGGTTGCCTTCTGTAAAATAAGCATAATATCACTCAGGTGTGCTCGCTCTAAGTTGGTAAAGCTAGACCAGCAGGGCTTCCATAAGAATGAGGGGGTGCTAGCATAACGCTTGTTTCTTGCAATTGTCAGAACTATCTTTCAATTCTTTCATGTTCAGAACAATTCATCTCATAGCAGGATATGCATCAGCTTAAAAACACAACTATGATCAGATGTCGTAAGAGTAGCCTTCCCCAGATTATGGTCATTTACTATTGAGCAATTTTAATTTTCACTCCTGCCGGTGAGTGATATCATATTTTTGCTGTTTACCTCTGGGTCAGACCAATCAAAATAATGATCTTGCCTCTCAGTTAGATTGATCCATCATTTTTAACTAGATAGCATAAATAACAGGAGCCAAATTTAGTGTCTGTATAATGTTAATAATCAAATAATTTAAAATAACTTTTAGCTTGTGATTCAGTGGAGTTTTGTCTTACCACCATTGGTTAAGTTTTACAATATTTTTGAAATATACCATATAAAATTCTTTAGCAAAACAGCCTGTTCTTCAGTGTTTTATTTTTATTTTTAATAATATAGTTACATGTGTGAAGTACAAAGAGAGGCAATGTACAAATGCTGTAACTGAAATAGAAGTGTACAATATAGCTCAATAGTAATCCTATTAAGTAATTCTATTTGCTGATGCAATACAAGGCAAGTCAAGAATACATAGTCTTTTCTGTACACATGTCAAATGGCTCTGTAATAATTCAAATGCTGACAGTTGGTATTGTTCTCTGACTGGCAAACAAAGCAACTATTTCAGTGTTTGATCAATTTTTTATTGTGACTGTGTAAAATGACATAGTGCATCAAACATTTACAAAAAATAACAGGGGGAAAGTTTTTTCCTATTCTGTGTTTAAATGAACTAACAACTGCTGGAACATTCACATTTAACAACAGCTAATCAGGAAACACAACTGAAAAGAACTAGAATACCCCCTCTTGCCAGGATCTGGTATTTTGCTCTGACCAAAGGTGGGAGGTGTATGTGTTTTTTAACTCTGTTGCTTGATCTTGGTTTTACGAACACAAGCAGCCCACAAAGCAGTATATTTCCATGAAGATCCCACTTCAGGCTCTTTGCCATTGGCCTGTTCTCCTATGTTACAGCAGTCCTATGTCACCTGTCTCATGTTCTAATTAGAGGCAAAGAATTAGTAAAGTTCCTAAATGTCTAGTTTCTCTGATTTTGAAAGACTAAAATGCTGCTAAGAGAGATTTCTGAGGAAAAGAAGGTTGTTTATATGTATTTGAATGGCAAAGCTCAGTTGTTAGTAACTGTTACATGTTCATGCATTTGCCTGAGGCGAATGTAAATCTTCTTTACATTCTTCCTACAAGGCCTTTCTTAGTTTTATGCTGGATTTTTTTCTGAATTCAGTCAGTCTTAGCAACATGCAGACTTCAGCAGAATCAGTTTCAGAGTTAAAATAATTGGTAAAGCAGAGACACAATCAACAAGACTTGACAGTTCCCTAAAGAAGGTGGTTTGGATTCAGTCTTTTAACTCTGCCTGAGACTACCTTTGACTCACCAACAAAACAAAACCAGTATTTCTTCCACCAGTAGTATGAGAATTTGGCCTCTCTTTTTTTTTTCTTTGCTTGTCAAAGAGGTCCCTGAAAGAAAAATGTCTCATTTCAGGTTGTACATCAAAATAAATAAAATTTGTTTAGTTCTAGAATTGATGAGGAAAAAGTGGCAAGTTTTAGTTTTCATTTGATCTGCATGATTTTTCTTAGTTTTTATTGCCTAGTTCAGTAGCTGAATCAAAAAAATAAATAATTCAAACAGCTCTAATAATAATTTCCTTCAGAACAAAAATTAAGCCATACTGTTCCTGAAGAGGTACTAATATGGTAGTAAGCTTGTCAGCACACAAGCAAAAATTAGCTATATGGTATATGTTATTGGAGAAAATACTATGTTAAAGGGACCCACCCCCCTGGCTAATTCGCCTGGAGAAGGAGAAAATATCTATAAAAATAAAAGTATTTGCATTGCTTATCTACCAGAATTTAGCAAAGTGAAACCCTACATATTAATTTTTTCCATAAAAATCCATATATCATAAAACACATCTTCTGAGCAAAACGGTTTCCATCTTGTCTAGGAGAGCTGGTTCATTCTTGCACGAGCATTCCATACCTGTGAGTAAACAGAAGCTACTATAGCCTGGAGTGCCATTATAGTGGTATGTGTGCAGAATATAGAAAATAATTCCAATTTTATGTCAGGTTTTGGGAGCCTTTTTCTATACTGTTTTATTGATATGTTATGATTCCTTTATGTCTGAAACACATCTGAAACAGTTGAATCATTTTACATGTATGGAAGGCTATGATTTGAAGGGCTGTTCTTATTGTAGGGAGAGCACTGGGCACGTCAGGAATATTTGAGAGAAGGACAGGACTGTAGGCATGAGATGGTCTGTTCCAGGAAAGAGACAGACAGGCAGATACTCTCAGAGATATGGGAGACAACTGGGCCTCTGAACTGATGGCAGCCTCAAGTATAGCAGTGAAATACAGATAGCTGGATTGTGGGCAGTGTGGTCAACTATACCAGTTCCTAACCCCTGGAGAAAAACATGAAAGATATTTTGTGTTCATAGTTATCTCAGCATACATTGGTGTTAAAGTGCAAGGGAACATTGCAGATAAGATGGTATTCCAAACTGAGGAAAAGTAGTGACTGTTACCCTGGCAGCAGCAAGATACCGACGATCTCCACACACAGAAGCTTCCATCTTTTGCTATCACAAGAAGAAATATGCAAGTAGTATCTTAGTAGTTCTGCAGGTACTCAGCCGTTATCAGAACCTATAGCCTGAGAATGCAAGGATAGGGTAAGGAGGAGAGCGGCATTGTAGGGAGTGCTACAGCAGGAGGATGGACTAGTAGGGGAGCATGGGGTTGGCTTATGAACTTGAGAGAGAGGAATCATAAAGTAACATTAATGTAGAGTCCTCACTCAAGGATCGATCTTCTTAAAAACAGACCAGAACACCCACTTCTTCTTTTATGTACAGGGGTTTGAAGTTTATCTCTATTGAGCAAATATGCTAAGTACCAAAAGCCATGTTTTTGAGGCTGTATAGATTTTTTTTCTTTTTTTTTTAAAGGCAGTAAAGTATGCTTACCTAATGCTGTGGTTCCAACTTTGATTGCTATGTAGACATGCTCACTTACAGATTTCAGTTTGCCTCACCGATGAACATTTCCTTTCTCAATGTGCAAGCATGCAGTCTTCCAATTTTAATTTTCTCCTGCAGACATTTATGTAATAAAACATCGAGAAACTTTTCATAGTTGAAAAAGCCTTAGAAAATTCATACAGCTATACCCTCACAGGGCACTACCATGGGCAGTAACTGAGGATCCAATAAAGGGCAGCAATTTTATAGTATACACCAATGAAAACACCATGTATTCTGTACACCTTTACTGTTTCCAGTTCTGAAGACTGACATATCTTGGACATTGCATCTCCAGGTACAGTTGGACTGATATGCAACCACGAGGCTTTCCTTCCTCCCTACCCCATCATAAAATTCTCTCTGTCCCCTGAGACCACCTCTTTTTCTTTCTTTCAATTTTAAATTCTTGAGGCAGGGATCATCCCTTTCTCTAAAGCTATGCTCTTCCCTTCTCTTTCCTCACCAAAACTGAGAACACTGTCAGAACATTTAAAAAAAAAAAAAAAAAAAGTAAGAAGAAAGAATGCAGTAGCAAATATTCCTTTTTCAAATAGAATCATTACCATAGCACAGTTATCCTTCAGCTGCTGGCAGCTGCAAATGGAACAGGGAGATGTTAGTGTTCACTTCTACTGATCTCATTATACAAACCACTAAGAGGAGCAAGGGAATACATTTGGAGAGCTTTCATGTGGTTAAAGCGACAGGGGAAATTCATTCTTTGATATTCCCTTGTTCAGTGTATCTGCCTCACTTTGTGCCTGCCCCTCAAAAGGCAAGGCTGTAAAAATATTAGAGGATTGTTAAAAGGGATTGGAAAAATGAAAAAAGGGTCTAATTAAAAGGACAAAAATATACTTGGAAAGTGTTTCTCAGTGTTTTTAAGTTCAAAACCAGACCACCTATCCAAATCTCCTCATTAAAAATCAGATTAAATTTTCATGCAGGGAGCTTGATACCAGGTTTCTACCTATCTAGACAAATACTTACTGCTTTCATTTCAATATTACCAAGGTGCCTAACAACCACTGATTGATACTTGTGCTTTTGACCTGATGATCTTGGTAGGAAACAGTCAGCATCTGCAAGTGTTAAATTGATAATGAAACCTCAGAGTTCAAGAGATTTGTCCACAAGTGCCTGGAATGCAAGGCACAGTCCCTGGCTCTGGAATTCTGTGCCAGCCATTAAACATAAACCCAACACTCTTTCTTCAGCTTTTTTTTTTTTCTTTAATTTTCGGTTGACCACTGTAGTCTCAGTGCCTTGCAGACTCATTCTTCTATTGACATACATAAGAATTGTAGAAAAAAAAGGATAGAAAGCAAAGTAGGCGTGGCAGATAAAGCCATGGTAAGGCTTGAGAAAAGAGGTACCAAATCCTGACAGAATCTATGTGAAATCCAGTTAGGTGTAAAAGTCCAATGGCTGTGTACAATTATTGTCTTCAAAGTATGACATGGTATATAGCATAGTATATAAAGACAAAATGCAGCCATTTACATTTCAGGCTACTGGAGAAAGAGATTTTGTTGTTGTTGTTTTTGGTTTTTTGGTTTTTAGGTTTTTTCTTTCTCCATTAGAAACTCTAGTTTGTTAATTCCCTGCACAGTTAATTCTTACTCTCCAGTGAATTTATCTGCATAGTTCCTTACTTCTACAGTGTTTCCAACCTAGGGGGATATACTTAAATATGACAGTAGGATGAGATGCGTGCGTGGCCACTTTGATGGGAACTCCTAGTTATCATCATAAATAGCTGTGAGGTTCCCTTAAGAATTTAATTAGTAATTTCATTTGAATTATTCACTTGGAAAAAGACAGTGCACTGGGTAACTTTTAATCTAATTAGGCTATTAGCTAGTAGTAGAAGATGAACATCTCCAAACAGAAGGTGAACATTATATTTCAGTCAACAGAGGTACCAGTCTTTGAGGTAACGCACATAGTTTCATAGTGCTCCCCACACCCCTTAAAACAGAGTAATCTTTAAAACAAACAAACAAAACAACAAACACAAACCACAAACAAATAACAACCAAAAAAACCCAGAAAAAACAATCTCAGAGGTTAAAATATGCTCTGTGGAATTTAGGCATCTGTTGTAAAATTGATCAAAGGCTTTATAGAGGAAGGAACTGGCCTGTAATATAAGAATTAAATATATATATAAGAAAAAATATATATTGAATATATATAAAAATATATTTATTTGTGCACTGCCTGGAGAAAAAGTCCTGTAAATAAAGTATAGTTCTCAGCTTTCACATGATAAAAGTTCACCTGCTTGAAAATTTTGTAATGAATAGAATGATGAGGCTGTATTTTAATTTTACTGAATTATTGGGAATAGATGTGAAGATTTATTTCGCAGAAGAAAAGCATTTAAGCAGGACTGTACATTACTGTTATGCATCAGTGATAGTAACACTGGGACTACAGTCTGCATTCCTACAATGATTAATTAAAGGCCTTGTTCAGGATGAGTGAACATCATTATTGTTTTTAAATAGAAAGGCAGATAACCATTACTGATTACTCCTCAATTCCCAGTCTCACTTGTTAAAGACTAAAGAATACTAAAGAATGTTGTATAGTTTTCATGAAGCTATAAATGGAGCCAAGAATAATATTATTAATATGCAACACATACAAAAGTAAAGAGTGAGAGCTGGATTAGTTTAAAAATTAAGGTTACAAAAATGCTGCACTACTGTAGGTGCAAATAATACTGCCATTTTTATTAATAAGGTGAAATAAATTTGGGCTATAACTTTCATTTAAACAATTTTCTGTAATTGCACAAAAATATTCAGAATGCATTCCCAAATGCAGCGGCATTATTTAGAACATGTACACCTTAAGAAAACACACATAGAAATTCTGTAATCTTGAGTAATTTACATATACCAGTAAGAATACTGAAAAACAAACCTGTCGACTAATTAACTGACCATTAGAAATTACACACGTTGTTTAAAATAAAAATCACTGAGAAATGCTGCTGTTGACTTGGCTCAGATCAGGAATTAGAGCC
Organism: Caloenas nicobarica; assembly: GCF_036013445.1. Classification (NCBI taxonomy): domain Eukaryota; kingdom Metazoa; phylum Chordata; class Aves; order Columbiformes; family Columbidae; genus Caloenas; species Caloenas nicobarica. The sequence goes on from NC_088253.1 coordinate 10,901,478, forward strand.
ATAGGAAGTTTACACTAAAGCTTCCAGTGGGCAAAATAATTTCTAGGATGGATTTCTAGGAAGATATGCAAGCAGAGATCCAGTACATTTTTTTATATTTGTCTTGCAGAGGACACTTTATTTTGCACGTCTGAGTGGCTGGCTTTGGTTTTCAGGTAAGAGAACAGGCAGTAGATTTCTTAGCTCAGTCAACTGTGTAAGCAGGTGCAAATTGTGCTAGCCTTACAGTACAGCAAAAATGTGTGATACACACTAAACTTTTAATCCCATGGTGCCCAGAATGGCCATAGAAACTAGGAAGCATTGTATAAGCACCCATGCAATTACAGTGATTAGAAATCAATGTTATGGAATAGGATTCAAATCAGTCAAGATAAAGGTGATAGATTTAACCTGTAGAGAAATTAGAAAGCTGGGAAAATTCACATGCTTTGTTGTGAGAGGCTTCAAACAAGATTGTAGGGCCTTGCTCAGAATCTGTAGCCTCACCTGCTTTACTGAAGAAGGTGTTTATCTCCTTCTCTTAGGGAAGAAATGTGTAGCAGGAAATAGTTTGAGCTTAGTCAGAGTATCAGACACCTTAAATGTGATCAGTAAGGAAGAATAATTGCAATCTTTTTTTCTTCTCTGATAGTTCACTGATAGCAGGCTTTAGAACAACAGTCTCATTGTTCAGGATCTCAGGTTCCATAAGTGTTATGATTTAATAATACAATTAAGTGTATGACAAGTGTCCTGCTTTATCCATCCTCCTAAGTCTTGCATCGCATTCTTCCCCTACAAAGTCAAGATTCCTTTCCAGCGAAGAAATCCCAAATAGGACAGGGAGGGGTGATGTGGTTGTGTGTAACAGCTGCAGAGGGAGTAGCTCCCAAGGGACCCTGCACCAAAAGGAGTTCAAATAAAAGAACCGCTTTGCTTAAATCCGGCCATTTGTGCATTATGAAAGGGATTGGAAGGAACATGCGTCCTTATCATGTAACAAGAGGAAGAGTGTAGCTCTCCTCTTCATGCTGTCCTCTGTGGACAGCCTTCCAGACAAATAACAAAAGCATGGGAGGTCAGAGTTATTTCTATTTATTATAGCATAAATTTAGAGACATCTGTAAGTCGGAAAAATGTTTTCTGAATGAATCCATTTAAAGCATACCTGGCCTGAAAAGATGAAATCTCGATTATGGGAAATGTGTGCAGCAATACAAAAACTCTCAAATAATCTTTTAAACAAAGAAGGACTTTAAGAAGGCTTTCTGGGCACATGTTACAAAGAACTTGTGTGGTTCTCAGTGGACCATTATATTCTGTTATCTGTCCTTCAGAAAAAAATAAAGTGCAGCTGAGCTGAAACTACTTGCATAACAGTGTCAGTGACTAAGAAATCAAATTCAAAAGGAGATGGAAGCAACCCAAAACTTCACCAAAACACATAAGTTCACAAAAAAGTAGAAAACAGACAAGTAATAGAGATGTGTTCTCTGCTAAACAAGAGATGTTAGGCCACATACAATTAAGGAAAGCTGGAGGATTCTGGTGGTAAAATGATTCTTCTAATAGCACAAAACAAATCACTAGAAAGTGTGTAAATCAGGCCAACCGACAGTTGATCCAAGGTAACATTTTTCAAAAACTCCGTAGTATTCAGGATCCTACTTGGGTACTCAAAACTCCTACAAATATAATTGCAAGTGGAACTGTGAGGTTGAAATTTTGATGTTCCCTCTGCTTCCTTCAGCAACACTGAATAACAATGCCCTGAAAACATGGACATACATGATCTATGGAGAATATGGTTAAGGAAAAAATACAGAAATGTACCACCATAGAAGCATGAAATTTTTTGGATATTTGGTGTGATACAAGGAAGTTGTTTTGTGTTCATGAAGGACAGTAATTATAAGTTTTATACAATAGCTAAGGGGTATTCTCAGAGAATAAGTCACACTTGTGTTGGCTACAGGTTTGACAGGCAGATACAGTTACCATCCAGTTCTTTTGTTTAATAGATATGAAAACACAGCCGAAATGGAAATTGATGTGGAGAGCTATTTTAGGTGAAAGATCTGAGGTCTGTCTTTTGGCTGCTTTTTGTGATGGTGTGTGTGCCTCACTACAGGCCTGTGAGATAAACATGAATTTTGACCCTTCCTCCAAGTGCCCTGGGAAGCTCAATGAATTTTAAAGGTTTTGTGTCTAGTCTGTGGACTGTCTGAGAAGGACTGGGTATCATATGTATCTGTGTGTGATGTAACTCCAAAAATAACCTTGATATTTAAATGCTTATAAGTGATGTGGTTTTCTGACTTGTCTCCTAATTTAGAAGATCCACATTTAGGTTCCACAACAACAATTGTCTCGCCCATCCCACCAGGAGGGGAGCGAGCAAGTGACTCCGTAGTGCTTAGTTCTTGGCTGGGGTTAAATCATGACAACTAGCTAGTTGTATTTTGTGAACGCTGAAGTGTAATGTTCTGCAGCACAGATTGGGATAAATAGAATGACTAGCAATGAGAATTCTGGGATTCTGTGCCTTGGAAGAGAGAATAGCAAGGTGATATTGCCTATTGCCAACTCTAGATCTCTTACAGGAGATTTCTTTTGTGTGGCTTGGCATGGCAAAAAGTTATCTTTATTTTTTATTATTATTCTTTTTCTTTTTTTCTGTTAGGTTTTTTTTGGTTGTTTTGGTTTTTTTTTTTTTGATTCAGCATCATGGTTTTTTGAATTAGATCATCTTTGATACAAAGATGAGTCTTTTTACTTGAGGTGGACAGCTCACAAGGGTCTTGATCCAAACAAGTCTGTTCACTTATTTGAGTAGACATTAGAACATTCCCTCATACTACCAGTTTTCAACACAAGGTGAACATAGTCTGCCATTCAAGTCATTGTATTATTTATCTCCAGCAGCATTAAAAAGAGATTTCCCATTAGACTCCAGGATGCTGCCTCACATGTACTAAGCTTTTTTGATGAAGACCTCTAATGGGATATATATATATATTTTTAGCTTATACTCAAATCTTTTATTTTATTATTGGAAGATTAGAACATTCAAGATGGCTTTTTTGTGGGTTTCTTCTGCTGTAAACCAGCTCATATTCTGTTGGCACATCAATCAATTTTGTAAAGAAAGAAAAAGTCAAACAGAATAGATCGAATAGTTGAAAAATGTAAATTGAAAGCCATTTAGCTCAGTAACATCAGCTGACTGTAAATGATATCTTTTATATATAAACTTTGAATATAACTTATATGTAACCTGTATCTTACATATATATATATATATATATAAAAATATATATACTTTATTTTCATATCTATATGATATCAGTGATAGTCCTCACTCCTCCAAATTCTTGCTTCTCCTAAATAAGAAGGGTCTGTCTTGTCCCACTGGAAAGACAACTGAAATGTTTACTGCCTTTATATCAAAATTAGTAAATCTCTCCAGAAATAAGGAAGTGGTTAGTGTTTCATTATTGTCCATTTCAAATTAAAATCCTGTATGAAAAATTAACCCTTACATTTAAGTATTTCTTCACTGTTTACTGTTTCCTCACAACAACATTTTTCAGTGTTTCTGTCCTATGTCTTTTGATTAAATATTTATTTTTGGGGTGGGTGATGCATTTCAGGCTGCCCCAAGGCGATGTGTTGGTTTTTTTCTTTGTTTGTTTTTCTCACCACTGTTTTCACTCTCTGTCTTCCTTTCTCAGGTTCTGTTGAAAATCAACCAAACCACTCCCTGTTTTTGAGGATTTGGGTGCAGAACTGGAGCATCTATTATTTTCCCAGCTGTAGTAATGTTCACTCTGGAAAGCTAAGTGAGAACTGTAGAAGAGCAAGTTCATTAAATGTTATTTCCACAGTAATGCACTGTGAACAACTTGTTATTATGTATTTACATTACTATAAATTAGAGAAGAAACAGGATTAAAATATTTCAGAACAGCTGCCTGAAATGGTTTCAGTTCTGTATTGAGGGTGACAAAATGAGGCGTTTGACTGACTTCAGACTGTGCAGTTGTGGTTTTTAACTGGGAGAAAGGTTTGTGTGATAGCACTACCATCTTGAGGCAAGTCAGAGTATAACAGCTGAACTTCTATTTAAACAAAAGGCCAGATTGTAAATGAGCCTGATTATGAATCATTTCACCTTCTTCAGTCATCATACTATTTTACAGTTTAAAATTTTGTATTCTGCCTACTACTGAACCTACAAATGCTTACACATGAATAGTAGCTTTCTAAATACAGGCACAGTTGTATAGCCTTAGTATGCATTCAAAAGTAGATTAATTTTCTTTTTCAAGTACATACCGAATGCAGACAAACTGAGTGGACAGTGCTGAAAATCTGTGTTCAGTACTCATGTTTTAATCTAAAATACCGTACTGTTTTTAACATTTACCCTGTTAAGCACTGCAGCTCCTTGCTACAGAATGTAAAGAAGCTAATAATCTGTTTGGATTTTGATGTGACTCAAAATTGTGGAGAAGAAATCCATTGAGAACTGTGAAGTAAAGCATCACACCTGGCTGAGGAAACCCCTCAATGTAAATTGCTGAGAGACAATTTTGCAACTACTTGTCTTTTTTATACTCTTTTTTTTATATATATACTCACAAACACCACTTTGGAGCTATATAGGTGAACAATTAAAGTAAATGGACCTTTTATCTGAGCCAGCACAGATGTTCTTATTTATGTGGGAGTCGTGCTGATAACTAGATTTTTGGAAAGTATGTTAATAATATGGTGATCTATGCATTATTAGAAGAATAATTAGACAAAATATTAGTAGGCTCTTTCCTACACATTGGGATTGGAAAACTATCCTACATCATTTTCCTGAGAACACACTAAGTTTAATTCCGTTGATTCAAATATTTCAGGTCAATTGCAGAATCAACACTGCAGAATTAACAGAAAAGAATCACAGTGAAGTAATTCGTATTGGAGTAATTACATTCAAATATTGTAGTCTTTTTCCCTAGAATAAAATGAGAAGTCATTCCAAGATAATGCAATCCATAGCTATTATAAATAACACAGCTTGCCGTGATGGTTGTCAGTACGGGCTCCCGTGCTTCAAGCTGTGCTATTGATTGTTGTCTGCTTCCTGTACGTTAGTTCTGTGAACTTCACTTGCTGGATCCTGCTGTCTCCCCAGCCTTGCTCTGCCCTCCTTGGCACCTGGGCATGTCTGCAGCAGATCCCTTGGCCACAGAGTACATCATCGTGGGTCGCTCTGTTATGTATTGCAGGAGCTTGGCACTCTTACAATGCACTAAGAAGGTTCTGGTTTTATTTCCAGTAACTGCACATCTAGGCCTTTTTCCTCCTGTTTTTAGTGTCAGTATTTTTTTTTTTCTTATGTTGGACTTTATTGGTCACACTTCATTACTGCCTTTATATCAAAATTAGGACATCTCTCCAGAAATAAGTGGTTAGTGTTTCACTATTGTCCATAATGCCTAAGTGGATTTCTATTTTTGTTTTCATGTTCCTTGTGAGGAAAGTCTTTTTCCAATTAAGCTTGTTTTGTTTTGTTTTGTTTTTTTCATTCTTTCTTAGTACTGTGTTGCAATTTTTTCAAGTTTCACTAAAACCAGTTTGTAAATGCTGCTTCTACAAATAGTCTGACCTTGCTAATGACCTTTTTTTGCTGTTGGATAACTCATGGTACCTTCCAAATTTTACTTACAATGTGTCTTTGAAATGGTCAAGTGTATAGGGTTACTTCAAACTTCTGTCCTTCACCCCTCAAATTCCACATTTAGTATCAATGTGTCGTGTGCTTGAAGGCATTTACTACTTTGCCTGTATATGTTAGAATCGAATATGGTAATTTTTAAATACAATTTTTTGAAGGTTACGGTAAAAGTAAGCAAGGTTGCGCAGAAGATATATTCTATCTTATATGGCTACGGCTGTATTTTAATGAAGAATTATGGGTGTGATGGCTATTAGAGCTGTATAAAACTGCACTGTGATTCCCAGGAGATTTAGGGAAGCTTTTCAACAGTTGGATCTTGCAGTTTTATTTTCTGTTTCAGAAAGGGAAAGCTCATTTGAGGCTCTCAGGGTTCAGTGATTTTGAAATTAAACCACTATACAGAACTATCACAGCACTTCTTATCCATGTGGAAACCCAGGCAAGATGACCAAAGCTGGAATTTTATGTCTATAGGTCTTGTTTCTCAAGTTACTGGTATGTGAATTATTATGTCAGAGTGAAACTGTAGCATTAATATGGAAATGACTTTGTAAAAATGTTTGCCAGTCCTTCAAACTGTGTATTGCAAAGCAGGTTGTTTCTTGAAATCTTGTGCACCTGAGAATGCCCACGTTCTGAGGCAACTCCATGCAGGCAGGTTGGGAGCGCTTCTTAAATGTTTTAAGGTGCCGGCCCTCTGTGCTGGGGCTTGCTGAGGGCAGATACTGCTTCCATTTTCTTATATTTGAGGAAGAGGGGAAAGCTTGTTGTCTATGCAATCCTTTTACATTTGTTGGGGTTTGGCAGCCTGCTAAACTGTTCTTCCTTGCTAGCACTGCTTCAATAGGAATTTGATGCAAATACAACACTAGATCTCACCAGGCTATTGTGGGCACGCTCTCTGCAGTCAGTTCAGTCCTGAGTGTAGGCGTGTGCCTAAATGAACATAAAAAGAACGTATAGTAACTGAAGAGGAAGCTGTCGGCCACTGCCAAAGCCTTCGGCTGCCCTAAGTGCTGTAGACAGATAGTGAAAACAAGGAGTATGTTGTTTTGTTTGATCTAGGCTGGACTTCCAGAGACTTTCATCTGTATACACTCACTCTGATTCAAAATTCACTGCAGACTCGGAATGGATCTGGCTAACTTGTACCAGTCATGTCTGGAATGCCAGCTTTTGATGTGAATGTTCATGAGCAGCTTGAGTATGCTACAATAGTCCTGTTTCTGATATGTGCTAATAAGTGTATCTTGTACTACTTTCTGTATAAAAGAAGACAAGTCTGCTGAAGTTTGGGTTCTGGGCTTCCGCAGTATTTGTTCGGGCAGCAATATGTATAGGTTGTGCCATTTACTATGCTGCTGGAATAGAGGAAAAGGCAGTGGCAGCTGTCAGATGGAGTAAGTGGCAGGAGAGCAGACATTTAAGGATCAGCCAATGCTGACCACAACTAGTGCATAGATTGTGGCTTTTTGACAAAATGTGGGCATCTCATGCTTTGTGAGAGCAAAATACCCTGCTGTTAGCAGAAAGTTCCCTATCCATTTTTTAGGACCAGCAATTTCAAGGCCTTTAGAAATATATCTAAAACTAGAAGTGACTGAAGGGAATAGCAAAATAAATCACAATTTGCAACTGTGTAGGAAAATGATCAAAGAGTTGTAGCTTTACAATGAGTATACTGAAAAAAAAAAGCATGCAGTAATTTCCAGCACTATTTATTTTTGGGAAACCCACTGTATTCTTTGTGTATTATGAACTACAGAAAAATAGGCTAAGTGGTAATCTTCTTAAAATTAACTAAGAAAGCCAAAGGGAAGTGGATAGGAGAGTTTGAATGGAGAAAGCAGTGCTGGGAGTGAGTTCCATGCAAAGCCATACCTGGAGGAATGCATAAAAGTGTTTCTGTGGGAAACTGAGTGCATGTATCAGCAAGGGTTCACAGCCTTTTGTCTCAGAAAGTACTTGGTACATGGTATTTCTGTGTGTGACACCCAGGCATGACACACAGTGGCTTGCCTAGATGTAATATATGTAACTCCCTCCTGTGGCCATGCATTTCCATTGCAAAAGTAGCTTGCTTGCTTACCTAAAAACACTTTTTAAATTACAAACCCTGAAGAAAATAATAGCTATTCTTCCTGAAAAGAAATTCTCTAGTATAGTTGGGCATTTGTGTGGGTTTTATTTTTATGGCCTGATAAATACCTGTAAAGCCTTTTCCTATACAGACTTTGACTTACTGTAGACAAAGCCAATGTCAGATTAAAGACTGTGAACAAAGAATGGATAGAATGATGCAAGATGAGAAATACAGAATAAGCTTAAGAGATGAGCGGGCAGCTTGAGCTGAATACTCTAGAAAACAGGGAATCATTGAAATATTCAAAGACAGAAAAAACTGAATGCAAGAAAGATTATCCAAGATGGTCATTATTGGCTGTCAGCATAAAGTAGGTGTAAAAAGCAGCCTTGCAGATTTTAGCTGCAGTTACAGATCAGTCACTACTTTGTTTGGAATATTTTTGTTTAACTTTTTTGGTGTTTATGCTAAGCATGAGAATTGAAGGAGAAACTGATCCAAAGATAAAGGCTTCATTAGCAGTGGACGGTAGTATGAAGGAAAAGATAATCATTTAGTAATATGGGAAACAGATGTATCGTTACACAAAGAAAACTAAAATAAATTACTTCCTTTCATAAGCTGGTGTTCAGTCTTCTTCTAGAACTGTTTGAATTGAGGACTATGGAGTTATCCTGTTATTTCAGTCCTATAGTGATGATGCTATGCAAGCACTTTGGCAACCAGAACCAAAATTATATCTGGCCTATAGCAATGTGTGAAATCTTTTGCCTTCGTAATAAATGTACCAGTGAAGTAGAAGAGTTCAGTGATTAAGGTTCAGAAAATACTCTTGTTTTTATAGTGACCACAGGAAGACTGGTAAGTCCTTTGCAAGGTATATTTGTGTATTAAATGATGAATAACGAAAGCAAAGAAAAAAAAAACAGTGATCTTTAAGATGAGAGAAAATTGACAGAGATGGGTGAATATTTCCGTCTTGCCAAAGGTAAATGTTTTCACATTCTGAACACTTTACCTAAGACACTCAAATGTGAATTGCAATGGCTGAAAATAAGCTCTTCAGAGTAAAAATATGAAGTAAGATTCATACCCAAATATATTGTCTAATTAACACTTAAGGTAAGTAACACCATGATTTGTCTTAGGATGTTGATGACGGTCTGCTGATTTTTAGATGTTGTCATCATTAAAATAAAGCAAAGACGCCTTGAAGCCAGTACTAATTTTTGCTTTTTTGTTTTGATTACATTTCCCTTCTTCTGTAGAGAGGAGAGGTAATCGATGAAATTGCAGGTTTATTTTCATACAGATCTTTTACAGGTAAAATATTAAAGATGACTATATTCTATTCATAGTACAAATTTAGTTCTTCAGTCACACTGCAGCAGTGTGATTAAATGGGAGAGGAATGCAGGGCAATTTTCTCTAAAAAAAATGTTCCCAAACATGCGTATGAATACATTGGAACTGTACACTTCTAGGGCTGTACTGTGATCTGAACATGTAAAAATACTAGAAAGAGTAAAACCAGCCTGCTCTTTGCTTTGGGTCGGTAGAAGTGAGGACCTAGTGCTGATTGTGCTTCAAAGCTTGTGGGAAATATGTGGGTGGTAGTCCAAATAGCTGTACAGCAGTGGCTGTCATAATTTATTTGCCAGCAACATTTCATTTTGCCTTGGATCAGTAAGACAGGAGAGGACAAATAAGAACTGTAAGTGGTATTCTGGTTTAAATAGGGCTATAAAGATGTCCTGTTACCATAGGATTTACAAAAGAACTGTCTGTGGTCTAATAAAAAGGTTTAATTTGGGCATTAAGCCTTCTTAGATGGAAACTAGTGCAAAGAATTCAGTTATGGTCTGATACAAACCAGGAATTTTTCTTTGCCACTGTACATTTAAAATTATTGAAAGTATCGTAATTCTGGAGAATGTTTATTCATTCAACAGGGTGTGTTTCTTCCCTGTGGGGACAGGTGGCAATGTGATTCACAGCCTCTCTGACCACCTTCAGCGTTTCACAGATGTCCCTGGGACTCCCGGAGTTAAGCCTTGTATTAATGCTTTGAATAGGCAGAGATCATTAGCACTCCTGTAAAGAGTCAGTTGTAGAATTCGGTTTAATTATCAGATCTGCTTTCATAATAAATGCTGGTTTCAAAGAATCACAGAATGATTTGGGTTGGAAGGGGTCTCTGGAGACCATCCAGTCCAACCCACCTCCTAAAGCAGGTTCACCAGAGCAGATTGCACAGGAATGTGTCCAGGCGGGTCTTGCTTGTGTCCAGAGAAGGAGACTCCACAACCTCTCTGGGCAGCCTGTTCCAGGGCTCTGGCACCCTCAAAGTAAAGATGTTTCTCCTCATATTCGGATGCAATCTTCTACACTTCAGCCTGTGCCCGTTGCCCCTCATCCTATTGTTGGGCACCACTGAAAGGAATCTGGTCCCATCCTCTTGACATCTGCCCTTGAGATATTTATAAACATTGATGAGATCCCCTCTCAACTTCTCTTCTCCAGGCTGAACAGACCCAGCTCTCTCAGTTTCTCTTTGTAAGAAAGGTGCTCTAGGCTGCTAATCACCTTCGTAGCCCGCCGCTGGACTCCCTCCAGTAATTCCTCATCCTTCTTAAATTGCTGGTTTGAAGGATAATAGTTGGAGTTTAAATTAGCAGATCCAATGCTGAATATCTTTTTTTATGGTAGGTTTGTCTTACAGATGATATGAAGTCTGGTGCAAAGCTCTTTGAAGTCACTTGAGTTTTCTGTTGATGTCAGGAGACTTTGGTCGAAGCCTTTAGCGTCAATCTCACTTGCACTCATTTGTGTAAAGACACAATAAATCTGTTTTAATGGACAAGTAGAAGAACAGATTGTGTGATAACTGCGTGGTTTTTTATAGTAATATATTTTCCCATGACTTTACATGTCTTTGCATTAATATAAACCTCCGTTAACACTGCTTCTGATCTGGTCAGCAGGAATTGCAATAATGTCTAAACACAGAGAAAAAGCAGTCAAGTATTACAATCACTTTAGTTACATGTCTATTGCAGCATGAAGGTATCTTAGTTAAAACCAGATGTAATTCAAACAAATATTCTGTGGAAATATTATGAAAGCTCTGATTAATCTAGCAATTTAATGTTTGTTTAATCAAGATATTGCAGAGATACTTTCAGAAAGCCTGACAAATTGCACTGAAATCTAATGTGGCAGCAGATCTAAATGATGGCTACTTAAATACTCAAATCCTTTTATAAAAGATATGTGTACAGAAAATAGGTAGACTTGTTTACTTTTTAATGTCACTAAAACTGTCATTTAAGGCAAATGAAATATACCAAGTCTCTAAATGTGAAACAAAATTATTTTATGAATATACGTTTTTAATCATGAGAAGAAACTTACTAGACTAAAGCTCATTGTGATGGATATTATGATGATACAGAGAACAGAAGTGATGACGCTTGCTATAAATGCTCTCTAAATATGCACAGAATTAGTCGTTGTTATATGTGTGAGTGCCTTTGAAGAAATGCTGAAATTCGAAGTTTTAGTGTCATGTGCCATAATAGTGATTTTTTTCAGTCTTTTAAAATGCATACTTGCATTGGAAGTCTAATTCATTATGTGAAATTTTCAGGGTTTCAGATACAAGAATTCTGCTTTCTTTGCAGACTGTATAATATAGCTGTGTGGTAATTATTGCTGCTTCTAATAACCCTATGCTGTTGCAGTTCTGCAAAGCAAGCTTATGATAAGCGGAGACTTATCAGAAGATTTAAGGAAAATAATTTTGTTAAGTAGCTCAGGATTCTGTCAATCACACAACTTTCCCAGTCTGCTTTTGTAATATGAAGCGTATTTTCTTTTCATTATCCGCCAAGATCCTAGCTGTTCTTGTGTAAAAGGAGGAAGGGGTTTATGAAGGGATGTTGAAAGGGAAAATGAAGCTAAAACCTGTAAGTGATTCTCTTTTTGGTATCAACTTGGAAAAAAAGCATTAAGACAGAGTTGGAAAATTCCCTTTTCCGAACAATTAAGGTACTAGCACTTTTAGTCAGTCTCCTGCAAAGAGGAGGAAAGGAGAAAACGAACGCATTTTCTTAATTTTTAAATCCCAAAGGATAAATATTTTAAACTTAGTGGTACTGTTATTTCTTCTAACACCTAAAACCCCAATATCTCTCTCAGCTGTCACCATATTATTTGTACTGCTAGAGAAGCATGCTGGCTGGAATTTGGTTTTATACGCTTTAAGTGCCTTAAGAGCTTTACAGGATATGAGTCAGATGCTTTAAGTGCCATCAGCCATGATGTGTTCTGTAGTAATTCACACCAGCTCTGAGACTTCAGAAACTAATATTTTTTTATTCTTCATAACTATGGAGAAGCAAGGAACAGCAAAGGGAAGCAGCTACCGGAGCCCAGCCCACTGTGCCATACGTTTCCTCAGAGGGGACTGAGGGTGACCTGGGCAGTAACATGGGGAGAGGTGTCTGGAGTGAAGTTGAGTCTGCAAAAAGGGGAGAATGGGTGTTTTAAATATTTTTTTGTTCTTTTTGTTTGTTTGTTTGTTTCCAAATACCATAATCAGTAATTATTTATTCTGTTTGGCAATAAGGTAAGTTAAATTCCCCAAAGTGAGTTTGGTTTGCTCAGAAAAGTGCTTAGTAAGTGATTTCTTTCTCACTCTTGTTCTTCCTGTTTTCTCCCTCGTCCCTCTGCAGGGCTGGAGGACAGTGAGCAAGCAGCTAAAATACCTTGCTGACTGAAGTTCCCTCTGTGTTCCTTCTGTACTGGCACCAAATCTATCCTAGCCTTTTTGATATTTTAACTCTTTCCAATCTAAATTAAGTATTATTATCCTAATTGAAAATTTTAAAAATTGTGGAACAAGGCATTGTTGTTAGAAGCTTCCTTCTGTAGAGGGGAAGTTGAGGCCTCTGCCTCATCGTGTTTGTGTATACTTTTAGTGTGGTGAGAAGTAGCACAAGAACTCATAATTCCCATTCATGAGTGCATAGGCATCAAGGGAGGAACTCTGCCTCTCCTCTCAGTGGTTCTTTTAATTTGTGCTACAATTCAGCTTATTCTGCCCAAAACAAGAGGAAGAATTGTTCACCTCTAGCTCAGATGAGCCTCCCGTCGGTTTTGGCTGTGCAGACAGTATTACTATGTAAAATTGTTGAATAGGGAGCAGAAAAAAAAAATCAGTGGAGCAGTAAGAGGCTAAGGCAACTGAAATGCCAGTTATTTTTTGTCCTTCCAGTTTACACATTGCTGGTGGTAACTGTTAACATTACAGGAGGTGGGTAGTAAAGAAGACAGAACCAAACTCTTCTCAGTAGTATGTAATGAAAGGAGGAGAGGTAATTTCAACAAATCGAAATACAGGAAATTCCATTTAAATGTAAGAAAAAAACATTTTCCCTGTGAGAATACTCAAATCCTGTAACAGGTTGTCCAAAGAGATTGTGGGTTCTCCTTCCTTGAACATTCTGAAAACCTGACTTGGATGCAGCTGTGAACAACCTGCTATAGCTGACCCTACTTTGATTAGGGAGGATGGATTAGGCTATCTCCAGAGGTCCCTTCCAGCCTTCTCCAGTCTGTGATTCTGTGTTGACATTTCCAATAGGTACTTTCCTACCCATGAATAGCAGCACAGAAATAAAAGAATAAATGTAATACCTTCGATTAATGCAGGGCAATGCCACTAATGTCTGTAAAAAGCCATCTGAAACTGCCTGAAATGATGGCCTTCTAAAATAAATTGCACTCAAATCACCCAGCTGCAGACAATTTTAGCAAAAACATTGCTGAGCTGATACATAGGTTGATGATGTTTCCATTGGCTATGGTTCACAAACCTCCTATTAATTTCTCAACTGAAGCTGCATAGTCATTCATCTTTAGAAAAGCTATTCCAAAGATTTATGAAAGCATAATATGAAAATAAGACTAATGTATTATCTGAAAAGGGCATTAATGTTCATCCTACTCACAGCATAAATCAGAGGTCAACTGGTCATTCACATCAGAATGAGTAAGGCACCCTATAATACTTCCTTAAATTCACACCCACTAGCATGTAATTTTTGTTACTTGTGTTAAGAAATGAGGCAAAGTGTTCCTGTGGCCTGAACCTAAAAATATTATCAAAAAAACACCACCTGAAACATGAACAGAGGAAGGCAAATATCCTGAAGAGAATATCTAATGTCTTCCTGTGGTTTGATCATTTGGAGTTAAGTGCTTTTGTTGTATACAACAGAATTTTTTTGTGAGCTAAGCGATGCCTTTTGCTCTGAGACAGCAGAGCAGCAAGTGTTCTCATATAGTGGCTACTAAGAATGTTTTGCATTCCTTCAAAGCATCTAAACTAGAGAACACAGCTCATAGGAGTACCATAGTTGTAGTAATGGGATTAAGCACTCCAAATCCCAATTAGGTGAATCACAAGAAATTCCTGAACCAGAGTTTATTCCAGGTCTACTGTGTATTAAACAGTTGTAATTATGCTGGTCTTATCCTTCATAGAAGGACAAGAATGAAAATACTTTAAGTATGTATTTTACAGGAGTGAAAAACTGCCTTCCAATTCTATGTCTGTTTTCCTTTGAAGATTTTGAGGGTGTTTTTTTGTTTGGTTGGTTAGGTTTTTTTAATACATTTTATGAGTGCACCAAGGAAGTACTGTTCCCAGCATTGCAGAAATGCGGCCACCCCTAAGGTGAAATGTAGTCATTAGAAGAGAGATCAGCAAAGCTCCAAAATTATTATTGATAGGAATGTTAAGAGTACCAAGGAAAAATTGTAGGTGTGAAATGGCACTTAATAGTAGATATCACAAATGGAATGAGAGCCAAAAGATCACAGAGGGCAAGACACTTACTGAGCATGCTTCAGTTTTTGTATTTTGAACAGAGAGAAAAATGCTTTTGTAAAGAGTCTTTTAGATTTGAGACACCCAGGGGAAGAAGTGTCAAGCTGGCAAAGACTTGATGCGCTGTGATTTTACCAGTGTACCAGGGCCAGCACCTTTACATGAAAAATGCTGTGCGTACTTTAATGACTGCAAATAGCAGTCCATCCCGTATCTAGTTCAGAAATTATCTGGTTTGACAAGCAACTATTCATGGCACTGTTAATTAAACTGAGGCATTAGTTTGCTCCTTGGAAAATCTGTAGCTTAGTGAATAGACATTGGTTATTTCTATTTCCAGAGATTTCCTTAGAGATGTCATCTAAATGTTCTGGAATCTTCCAATTGACTTTGTTCACTAGATATGAAAAACCACATCTAGAGCTGTCCTAGCTTCGGGACCTCTTTATTCTAGTAACAGGACCAGTACTTGGCCAAATTGAACCTAGTTGGTTATTCTTTTGAATGGCACATACAGATTTCAAAATGCCGTGCCATTTCTGTAACTGTGGGTTATCCAAGAGGTCCTTTTTTGAACAGCCTTGAAAAGGCTGCAAAAGGACTATGGTACTCATACAACTTGACATGGATCTTTAATTTTATGTATCTGTAATGTATTATCATGTGATTTTACATGTTCAAAATTTTCATTCTATATTCTTCAAGGAAGATTCTAAAATGGACCTGAAATTATAGTAATTTCCCCCAAAAAAGGTTAAACCACTTCATCTTGCATTATATGAACAGAAACTTTAAAAAATATTATTTAGGCACTACCCTCAATAAGAAAATAAAGACTTTCTGAATCAAGTTCTTAATCCGTTTCACCATGTCTTCAGAGGCAGAGGAAATATGAAGAGTTTTCTTGGAAAGCTTTCTCTAAAAAGCCTTTAAATGAGGAAAAAACCTGATATTTTGGGACTGTCGGGGATCATTCAGTAAGCACCACTCACAGATGTGGCAAATTTGAAGTAGTGTAGATTTGTGGTCTGTCTAGACGAGGTTTTGATGACAGCCAGTATCAGGTGCTCTTAAAATGGTGCCAAAACTTCTCAGCAGCATGCCTTGTCCTCAGGGAACATTTCCTTTTAACAGCAAAGGCTGATATATGCATCTTCCACTAGTTGCATCATATATGATTTGACATATTTCAAGAAAATATGTTCTATTATATTGCACAGTGAACAAACACAAAATTTATGCTTATATGTCCATATCCTGCTGCATTACCTTGAGGTCATCAGGATCATTTCTGGCCTTTTCCTTGAGATGTTCAATTTTTAGCTACACTGGCCTGTGGCACACCAACAGGTTCCAGCACAGGCAGCCGTATTTGAGCATTGCCTGGGGATATTAAGTCAAGAACTGGCAAGAAGGTGGATGTTTTGCAGAGATGACAAATTCCGTTTCCTGGCGAAAGTTGCTGACTGCACTGTTCTCAATAGAGCTGCTTATCTGCCATTCCAGATGTTGTAATGATGACAGCTGTTTAGGGGGACCTTGAAGAGATGAGGAAGTGACAGAATTTAGTGGAGAATCCAACTTGCTTATAAGTCTAAGAACAAATCAATGCTCACTACGATTCATGCTTATATTCTGCAATTCATGTCTATATTCTGAGCAGTTTCATTGCACAGACTTAAAAGTAGCAAAAACATGCACATTAATAGAAACTCATCATTGGTATGTGTTTTCAAACCTAGAGAATTGTAACTACATGTGTGCAGAATAAAGCAGTGATGTTCTAAAAATGAAAACTTCCTTCTCTGTGAAATGTTCTCATGTCTATGTAAGGTTTTTGAGGCTGAAACAGGTGTTCAAACTCCAAAACATGACATGCAGGTCTCAGTTGGAGTAGTTAAACCATCCTGTAAAATATATTGCTCTCTCAGTCTTGCACAACTTTGCAGCAACACACCTTTCTCTTATATGGATGTCATCTCCTCCCAGTCAATCTTTGTGATGTGTCATTTTTCTCAGGTACTGGGTGCCATGCTCAGTACTTAACTAAAACCAAAATAATTTCATCTTCGTTTACTTTGTCTACGACCAGAAAAGCAGCAACAAAGAACGCAAGAACAGAAAAATGTATTTGCTCCTCCTTCTACCTATTCAAAAGATAGGAACTGAAAATATTTGACTTCCGACCAGAATATGGTTGTATTCATGCTCTGCTTGCAGGAGAGAAGAGGGTTGAGGGGAGAGAAGAAGAAATAAAGAGATATAAAAGCAGGTTAAGCAATGGAATAGTAGATCAAAAAGAACTGGGGTGAAAGCAGACAGCAAGAAGAAAGTACAGCTGCAGCCCCAGGATGCAATACAGTGAGCCAGAAGTTTCAGATTGTATGCTGTTTTGTACATTTTGCTATATTGTATGCCTGTGATTTCTCGACTGATCACTGAAATTTACACTGTTCCTAAAAGCTTCTGATGTGATTGAAGGCATGACGTACCTGCTTCAGCATGCAAGAGGACTAGTTAAAATTACTTAGCTTTCTTGTTACTGTTCTATATTTTTGCAAACTAGTTTTATTTTCATTTCTATAATTATATCCTTTTGCCTATGAAATCTTTGTGGTAGTAAAAAAAAAAAGTTGTCTTCTTAGTGTGCAAAGTGTAGTCACAAAACCAGTAAAACAAACCATGGCCATAAAATCAAACTAACCAGCTAATATCAACAAGTTTTCTGAAAACTTTCTGTTAAGTTTTCAAGTGTATCAAAAAATGTAAGACACATTTGCTCAGAATCTGAAATGAATGTTTGTCTTTTGGTGAGTTTGTTTTGATAACATGCAGTTATTGAGACTGTTAATAGCTCTTTGATTACAGTGGTTTGGGGGTGGTGGTTTGGGGTTGTTTTGTTTGTTTGTTTTTCTGATGTCTATTGCAAAAGGCTTATTCACCTAATCTCCAATAAGCCAAATGATGAGAATTGCCAAATTTCTCCTCTTTGGATTGTAGGTAAAAGAACCTGAGTCAAAAAAAAAAAAAAAAAAAAAAAAAAAATCATCAAGATGTTCTTGATAATATTGAAGTGAGGAGTACTAATCAGCGTTTTCCTCATTCAAATTCTTAGACATAGCAATTTAAGTCGCTCAGCATTCTTGCATGGTATCCAGGTAAAATTTTTCAGCAGCAGATGTAGACATTTTTTAATTTTTTTTAGATTTGGTACAAACTCTCTATTGTACTGATGTTTCTAGCAAGATGATTATTATTCTGATGGAATTGGTTTTGTTCTGGGAATATCACTTAGTGATGAACCCTGTGCCATTTAAATAATTATGAACCTTTTGAGAAAAAAAATTATAATGACTTTTACAGAAAACAATCTAAATTTTGATCAGAGGTTATAGAGGTCAAACATGATATTATCTATCAGCGTTTTTCTGACATGCCCAATCAGTAGGGATTTCTTGCTCCATTTTCTAATTTTCTTTATTTTTTTAAAGATTTCCATGTAAGATTAAGACAATTTCTGCAGTAAGAACTCAGTTTTCCTTGTCAAAGTGTGACTGATATAGAGGGGTTTGTTTACACTCTAAGAAAGTACTATAATATTTTTTTCTGAATATTATTGTGACTTTTATCAGTGGCTTCTGTAAGTATCTAGTTTTTATTGCCAGTGATTTTTTTTTCTTTCTCAAATATTTGTCTTTCTGAAACTCAGGCACTAGTAAAATTGCTATGAGTGAAATAATTAATCTCTTATTTGGTCAACAAATGCATAAGAGACACTTCATGAAGTGTGTATGCAATGCATAATGTCGATCTTGTATTCATCTCTGTATTCAGATACTTTCATCAAAGTGAATCAGATTTAAGGCTTACATTCTGTTATTTGCTCTGAGAATGAAGGACAAGCATGTATATTTAACTATTTTGAGATGTTAATTTTTTCCCTATCTCATTTTTAGGAAAAGCATATACACCACAATCTTTCTTCTGTTTGCTGAAGGCATAGCACAATTCAAGCACTTAAAGGCACTAGAGGCTGACTGTTTATGACTGTGCAGGTCAAGGTACTCTGAGAAATTGCCTTAATCGTTCTAGAACCAGTCTGAGCTCTGAAGCATTTGTGTCCAAGTTGTACTATGGTCCTGAGAGGTCAGAAAGGGAGACTAACAGTACTCTTACAATCTGATTTGCCAAGTACCAGTGCATTTACTGATTCAGTGAATGAATGTAGAATGTGAGTACTAGTTCAGAAAAATCCTATTGGTAGAAGAGGAAAATAAGTGCTTTCTTTTTTACTGAGGCATTTAGTACACATTGGGATTGTGTAGAAAGACTTATAATGCTTGCTTATGCAATTAACCTGTGCATTTGCATGCTTTATGTCTTTATTAGCAAGTGTAACGTAGTCTGGATAGACAATCTATGTGTGACCTAGTAAAATTCTGTTCCTAAAAATGGCATGTGCCATCATATAATGACATGCCAAAATAATTACTTAAAATGTCCTAATAATTCTTGACTTATGTCAAGTATGCACTTTTGGTTCCCTGTGATAGATATTTTCTCGTTATTCATTTCTTTTCAGTCCTGAAAGTCTCTCAAGTACAACCAAACAAGCATATGAAAAGGAAATATTAAGTGATTGTTTTTGTTTTTTTGACTGAAATCCCAAACCAGAATGTGCTAGTCTGCCATTTGAACAGATCATGTATGCAACTGTAAATGTGAACGTATCAACCAGTTTTATTAAAGTTGGTGTTTATTGTTAAAAAAAAACCCCACACAAGAAAGCACACACAAAAAAAGAAGGATTTCTCCAAAGAGAGAATAATAGAATGTTCATGTTAAATTCATGGAAAGTTTTCGGTTATGTTAATGGAAAAATGCTATTTTGATTCTGAACATCAAAATCTTTTCTACCTTTTGGTTACTCAATGAGTCTTAATTACCTGGTAATTATTGGATTTATATTTTGTGTCCATTGATTCATTAAAGCAACTACTCACATTCCTACATGGACAGACTGTTCAGATGTATATTTCATAGATTAGCAAATTTTTCTTGCCTGAAATTACCTTTCTTAATTTATCACACGCTTATCCTAATGCCTCTGTCTTGATCATAAGAATTTCTGTATGGCTGAATTTCTGTATGGCATGCAATCTTTATTCTCGAAGAGATGGAAAATTATTCGTTTTCCTCTATAGTTCGCTCCAGCTATTCTGTCATAGTCACTGTTAAAAACAAATGGTTTTGACAATTTTTGTCTGCCCTCACTTTCATGTTATGCTGTTCTTCGCTTAGTTATAGATCCCTTTTTATAACTGATATTTTCTCCTTATGAACGTGCTTATACAGTAATAATTTTTAACTGCTTCCAGTGGTTTTCTTTTTTGATAAGCTAAACAGACTGAACTCTTTAAATCTTTCACTACAATTATTTTTTTACAGCCTTCATATAATATTATGTCTTTCTCTGAGTCTACTCCATTCTTTAAGCATGATTTGCAACATATGAACACCCAATCTGCGTGAAATATTCCCAGGTAGAGGAGTACAGTTATTTCCTGTTGTTAATTTCCTTTGGGTTTTAACTGTAAATTGCCTAATCAGTGTGACATTAACATCCAATTCAGAGTCTACCTTTTCCAGGATACTTTCCTGCTCTGTTTGTATGGCTTGTATTTACTGCCCATGGATGCTTAGCTGTATGAAAATACATCTTGTATTAATTGTCCCATTTAGTCAGACATTGGGATTAACCTGTAAATAATACTGTCATAGTTATTTATTGCTCTGCTGCTCTTTGTGTAGCCTACTGCTTTTGTCAGTGGTGATTTATATGTGTTTTTCCAGACAGTAGTAACAATTATAAAGCTAACCCACCTCTTCTTTTAGCAAGGAGAGTGAAGGGAGTAGTGCTTGCACAAACATAAGGCATTATGGTAATTTATGGAAGAAACACTATTCCTCCTTCTTCTAGATCTGCAAAGCACAATGGAGGATGAGAAGCAGCAGAGGTGAGATGAGCTTCAAAGACCTGGTAGTCAGGGCAGACCTTCTCAGGCAGGTGCTCAGAAAACATTCCGAAAATGCTAAGAAGAGGTTAACCCGATTTCAAGATCTTCTGCCAAACAAAGTTAGAGAACTTTGTCTTGAGTACTGCTGTTAGTTCTACTGAAGCAATGTTTCTTCCTGTAACTTCTTCATAAGACCAGTTTTCTCAAGGCATTCCTATCAGTCTAAGTGAAATACATGTAGATTTTTCTCATTGTACTCTAAATCTGTGATGTTGCATTTTTCTTCCACTGAAAAAAGCTCTCTATGGGATCTTTTATTTTGCCTTGGCCAATTCATTCTCTAACATGCAAATATTGTACATAATGCAAAACTTGGGAGTTGTGGGGATTTTCTTCTCAATCCATTCAAACATGATACTCAGCAGTTTCTATTTTGAAAATCCTTTGCTGAATAAACCTCTGCAGGGCAAAACCTTTCCCTAGGGTACAACCTTTATAGGTGAGTTATGAATCAAGAAGTGCAACAAGTACTGAAATTTGAGGAAATCTTTGGTCAAGTGGGATTTCTCCATCAATGCTCAGTAGCTGTTTTAGCCTCCTCCACTCTCTTTCCCTAAAGGTGCACTTAGTTATCGATCTGCTGACTGCACAAGCGTACTGATAAGCTTTCCATCCTCAGCTGCAGAAAGTGTATCTGCTGGCCAAGTAAGCATTTTCTGGGTCTAGAAACGTGAAATAGCAAAGCTGCTGTCGCTGTAGGAAAAGCCCTTTTTAGGTACAGGAGAGAAGCAAAAATCACCTTGAAAGCTATATAGAATGAACTCTTCCCTGAACAATCAAGCCTTCAGAAATGGGAATTGGTTTTGATTCTCTAAATACTGAATAAAAATAATATTCTTTATTTAGTTGAAGAAGACAAGGTTAATAATTTTAGTACACAATGCAGTTGCTCTAGTTTGGCTTGCAAAATAAATTTTAAAAGTGATTTAAGAACTTAACATGAAAGAATCTCGCTCATCTCTGAACTTGCTTTCTGAGTTTCTCCAGGTTATTTCTGACTACTGCTGCTTCAGAACCTTTTCCAGACCAGAGAAGGTCACCCGTTTTAGGTCTGGGTATCGTGGATCAAATAAACCTGATTACTCACATTATCTAAGTAGGAAGATGAG
This sequence comes from Caloenas nicobarica, assembly GCF_036013445.1. NCBI lineage: Eukaryota > Metazoa > Chordata > Aves > Columbiformes > Columbidae > Caloenas > Caloenas nicobarica. The sequence continues at coordinate 10,923,361 of NC_088253.1, forward strand.
CTAAAAATGTAATCTGAATCCATTCTTGCTTTGTGACACATCTTTGTGTGGCAGATTGAACAAAACTCAAATCAACATCTCAGTCTTTAATTCTTCTGCCTGTCTATTTTAGAGCTGTTTTTAGCCAATTAGTTGTGGCTGCCTTCAGTGTGGTATTCTAGAAGTACCATGTTCTCCTTACTTGCATGAAAGTGTTCTTCAGTACTGCTTCAGTTTGTGAGGTCAGTTCAAAATCCTGTGACATTCAAATATTGGCTTGAGTCTGACTATAAATGAGAGGCACAATGATAATTTGGTTTGATTTATTTATAAGAAGCGGGATTTCAGCCACCAAATTAGCTGAGATTGTTACAGTGTTATTTGACAGATTAGAAGCACATGACATAGTATAAATAATCTAAAGGAGATGCCATTGAAAGCCAGTTGGTCTTCCTTTAGGCTTTCAGCAGGATTTTTAACTTTGCATTGAACCTCCAATGGTAACAGTCTCTGTAATGAGTAATTTCATTATTAAAATGCAAATCAATTTCCTTAACATAAAAATGTATGGTATGCCCTAAAAAAAAAATTTAAGTGAGATAGATATAGACATACAGGATCATATACTGAAATTTAAATTAATGTATATATAAACGGTTCCTTTAGCATGGAAGCATCTGTTGTCTAAATATAATTTTATTTTTGGAAGTAAATGATAATTAAGAGGACTTAGACTGATTCATTGATGAAAAGAAAATTGGTATGAAGCCAAGATTCACTTTGAGATAAATAATTGAAATTGACAACTGTTTCTCAAATTCAGCTGAGCTGCTGGATGGACTAATAGATGATGAACTTACACATAAACCAGAATGTGATCTCCCTCTTTCCTAGTGCCTTTGTTGCAAAATGTATTGACCTTTTTTTCTCTCCACCTTGTTTCACTGTGAAATCATAAAAGCAGAAAAATGTAGATCCTGTGGCAGGTTTCAAGAACAACTCCTTACCCAATTCCTTGTTATTTTTTTTTCTCTAATAATATTAATAGAAGTTTCATTTGACTTTTGAGTTTGATGGGCTTTTAAAACTGTGAGCTTCCTTGTCAAGATAGTTACTGCAGTTCTGTGATAGGATTATTTACCAGACAGCTGCCTGGTGCTTAGTTGCCAGCTGGGGTTAAACCATGACACACCTTTTCTGTGGCATTGCTCTTTTGAATGTTACGTTTTTAACTTAACCCAAGAAATAGGCTATTTATGTGTTCAATGAACTAAGCTTCAGAAATTCACAAGTAAATAAATAATCACATAGTCCAAAATTCAATAGCTAGGAATCCCTGTTCTGGCAATTACCGCAACATAGCCAGTTCCCTTTCACAACTCTGCTGACTTTGTTAAAGGATTATGATTACAAGATTTTATTTTTTCAGTTAAAGGTTTAATCTTGATTTTCCTCCCATTACCTTGCTTATCTTTTAAGCCAAGACAGGCCAAATCCTCTTTCCTACTTTTCCTCTCTGGATCCTATTTGACTCTCGAGACACAGGTTTGAAATTGCAATGCTTTAACAGCTTCTTTTATGCTTCTTACTCTGTACTAATGTACAAGTACTAAACTTGTTGCTACATTTGCAAGATGTCTAAGCGCAAATCTGTTTGCTACTGTGCTCAGCTCTGTGTTATTTTTTGGTCAGGTTGGCACTATGCCTCACAAACATGGTGAAAATTATCCTTCTTTGCTCAACCACAGGTCCTGTATTTGGCGGATCTTCAGTGCTTCATTGCGGTATAAATTGCTCCAGGAAGGAATTATGGGGTTTGCATAAAGTGACCAATATTTACAAGCCATATATGCTTCGTGAAGTCTGCTGAACCACCCTATAGTTTTTCATATGTAATGCTGGCGTCTGTAAACAGTTGCTGACAGCTGAGATGAAGCTTGTGATTTCTGGTGTTTTGGTACATCAAATGCCCATGTAAGGTCATCAGCCACTATAGATGCCACCAGTGGAGAAAGACCATGGCATAGCTAGTGGTGTAGCTTTTACATGCATATCTGATACCAGTCTGTATTAAAAACTGCTTTTAGGATTTTCTAACAAGGGTTTTTTTAGCAGTGCTACAGACCTTTAAAACCCCGTTCTAATCATTGATACTAGGATTGAAACTGTGCAAAAGCTGGGTGATTGCGTATGACTATAAGATTCATGACCACAGGAGAATGTCAGCTGACTTCTAGATCTTTTGAACCATCAGTCAGAAAGCACTCTAAAGCTCCAATGGCTAGAAATGGGCATAGAATCACTGGTATTGACACCTCTGAAAAAGGTAAAGTAGATTGTGGAAAGCAAGAATTATGATCTGACCTAAAGGTCTTAAGGCATAAGAGAGCAACTGAAGTGCAGCTTCCAGACTTTTGTTATATAGGTAGAGAACTATGACAATATTTACCTCTAAGGGTGAAAAGAAGTGACTTCTCAGCTCTTATGATGATTGCTGTTTTAATGTGCATGATTCTGATTTTGCTCACCTAGTGCAGATGTAGAAGAGAGGTATCTACTGGAAATATTCTGCATCCTTAGCAATATTAAACTATTTTATATAAGTACATAGAAATGAACATTCTGAATATTTTCTCATATTATTACTATTTTGACAGTTCTCTTCCAGAAAGTAGTATATGCTACTGTAAGTAAAATACTCCCTGCCTGTCCCCATCCACCTGTCCCCGTCCTCCGACCCAGTAGTTTTTAATCTATTGGTAAAGTTAGGGACATCACCTTTTGTATCAACATGCAGTAAACAGAAGTAAAATTAATCACTTCTTAGAGACTTAGACATCACTTAGTTTAAGACTTTTAAACGTTACAGTGTTATCAGCATTCTTTCACGAGCTGATTTGAAAGGCTGCCCAGAGCTTCCAAAAAGGCAGTGTAGACTGTCACATTCATGAATTAGTCTAGCAACTGGCAGTTTTAATACGCTGTTGTACGTACTTGCAATAACAGGATGATCACGTCAGACCTTTAGACTATAAGCTAGACTGTAGCCCATGTTCAAACTGGGAAGAGGGAGAGTGATTCCCAAGAAGAAACTGTTATATTTCCAAACAAAAAATTCAATATTTGATCAGCTTTATGGCAAAGATAAAGTGTATTTTTAATAGTATGCTAATGCTTCTACCAGGGTAGGCTATAATATATCAAAATGTAGCAGAATGGAAGTCCTGCAGGTTAGTGTAATGAGAACTATTATTGTCACTTAGAAGATTGAACTGTTTCATTTAAGCAGTTCTGAATGCCAAAATGCTGAAAGTAAAATATCAGTAGTTGTTAACTGTAACGATTTTTAAATCAGGATCATTAAACAGAAGGATTACTGCAGAAGCTGGTGAAGAAAGCGGTAGCAATAATGCATCCATTTAGCAGGCATTCAAGATGTAGCAAAGAACATGACTGTTAAAGTTAACAGCTTATGATTTAGAAAGTTTTCCTTCGGTCTTAAGCATTGTCCCACAAACCAAAAAATGTTTTTTGTATGTTGGTGTTGAGGCTGCAAGCAGTCTTTACTGGCGATGTGTGCTTCATACATCATGAAGGGGTGTAAACTGCCATGCAGAGGGGAGGAAATTTTATATTCTCACAGGTCTACCTTTCTTCTCCAGTGAAGTAAAAATTATTTTTAAAAAAAACCCAAACAAAACAAAACAGGAAAAAAAAGCCACACACACACAACAAACAAAAAACTCCCTACAAACACAAGATAACACACACACACAAAACCCCAAACAAACAAAAAACCACAAACAAATGACCATAACTCCACTGTTGTATTATCTAACTTTGTTGTAAGTTTATGGAGTTGTGAAAATGAGGCAATGTACATAAAGTTTATAGTTCTGTTGCCCTTTGGCCTTGTACTGAGTTTTGCCTCTCCTTGCTAAGACTTGAGGTATTAGACTCTAATGCTTAGAGAATTGCTTTTCTAATTAAAGGACAGCTCAGTCTCTTGATACTTTTGGGTGTCGTGCTTCCTGGACAGTTCCATGACACAGACCATATAGTTCCAAATCACTCTATGGGAGGAGAGTAGTAAAAGGAAGATGCAGCCTGCATGAGCAATGACATAAAAGGCTGGTTTTAAAAGGATTGCATTCTAGAAGGCTCTTGAGTTGTCTTGAACTTCCTTAAAAAATAATTTCTCCAGCCTTTTTCCTTTTTCTTCCCTTTGCCTCTTATTTTTGAAAAATTTATTTTTGGAAGGAAATACAGGAAATTGTCTAATGAACAGTGAAAGCATTACACTGTGTTCAGGACATTCATGCCTTCTCATTTATTAGGGCTTATGATATTTGAAGTAGGTATGGAAGTGCAACAGAAACATGTATTTTAGAAGCTTCCATACAGGAAGCAAGATGAGATCTTAAGAGTCAGAATAAAAAAAAAAAAAAAAAAAAAAAAGAAAAAAAGAAAGGACAAAAAAGCTGATAGTGATACAAAAGATAATAAAAGATCCATGACAGGTTATTAAGAATACCAAGAAAAATAAAAATAGAAAGAAGGAAAGGAGTCAGAATGATTGATTTGGGAAGTATGGCGCATATTCTCAGGAGACTTAACAACCTGTCTCTAACTAAGTATTATTTTCAGTGTATTATAGAAGCATCTAGGTGTTCCAGGACTCTATTGTACTACATGTTGTAAGCAAAGAATGAAAACCTGACCCCATAAAAGCTTGCTGTCTGGTTACATGCCTAGAAAACTTGCCCTGAACTGGTGCAAAAAAATAAAGGAAATGACTCAGGTTTTCTGTTGGCACTGTTGCAACCTATGAAAAGGAAAATTTCCGATGAAACAGTAGATTTCAAGTACTGTGTGCAGTGAACAGATATGAATCTTGCAAGGGTGAGTTAGAGTGGGTGGTTGGACGTAAAAATTACTCTGCTGTCTTTAGTATTTACTTTTGCTTAGAATAATTTAGAATAATTACGCATGACATATGTAAATCAATTGTTGAATGTACAGACTCTACAAGCAAACAAGTGTATTTTCAAGTGAGGTTTCCTCTTCCTGTCTTCTTATTCTAATTGAAAATATTTAGAGAGTTTTAAGAATATAAAGTGTGCAAAAGTCTGTAAAGCGAAGTACAGGCACGGTCTGTACCATATAATATGTTTCTTTTTTTCATAAAATGAATGACGTCTTGTCAGTGCCATTTATAACTATTTAAGAGTGTGCATCTGGTGTTTCTGAGAAGAATATGCAAATGATGGATTTTTACAGTTTCAGTATTAAGTAAATACTGACTGCTGCAGTGTCTCTTTGATGTCGCTGAATGGAACTGATCAAATACTCTGTAAATATCGTCAGCGTCCTTTGCCCTCTGAGGAACAAGTTATTTTCTGTGAAATTAATTTCCATATTGTGTGTGCTAAACAAAGTGAAAAACTCTCATTTCAAATGCGTCATATAGGGTGGAGAAATACTTGCATTATTAATCTTGTCACTATCTAGCTAAGCATTTTTGCATTATTGCAAAATAACAATGATGAGTGTTCTGCTTCTCTTCCTAATGGACAAACTAAGATGAAAGGCAGTGAAAACCTGAAAAACAGCCAGTCTGTGTGGTTGACTCTGCTTCCACTCCTGTGAATTTCTGGCTCTATCTTCCTCTTTTGTAGAATTATATTCCTGGATTATCCATGGGCACAAGTCCCAAGAACAAACAGGGCTTAAAATACAGCTGTCTTCAGCTCAGCAGGCAAACAAGGCAACTTCCTTTACTGTTTAGTTTCCTAGAGATGTGCTTATTAGAGAATAATTGATCTGATAATATCAGCTGACCAAGAAGTAGGAAAGAATGGGCCCATTTATAGCTACTATGCTTTCCACCCAGGATTCCTACATATTCTGAAAGTTTCAATTTGATTGTGATATCTGAGAAGGCACATCAGTCTTTTAAGGCTTTTTGACTGAACATTTTAGTGCTTAACTACATTTTCTGTCAAATACCTGTATTGACTTTTTTTGTCAGTAGGAGCACTGATGGTACTCTTTCTTCTTTCCTATTTTCACTAAAGTTTTAGGACCAGAAGTCTTGAGTCATCTGTTTGTCTTTTTAGATTTTTCTGAGACTGAGTAAAGCTTCAAGAACGGCTGTGTTTGGAGGAGGACATATTCACACATCATGTAAACCTCAATATCCTAGAAAATCACATATGAAAATTATTATAATGTGTCAGCTGTGGTTCAATGCAGAGAACATAGATCTAATATGTGATTGAAAAATGGAGTGAACCAACGGAAAACCAATTCTGAATAGTTTTTCTCATATTCTCTCCTGTTGGAAGGACAGCATCTTTGAACAATGCTGACTGAAGCCTAACTCTAAAGTAACCTCAGGTGATGAGCCCCCTACTTGATAGAAGTAGTCGCTGAAGGGAACAGTTAGAGAAAACACATTCGTCAGCTGATTTTCAGATCTTTAAATTCACTCATTTTGGATTCCCAGTAGCCACTGCATTATCTTATTCTGGACTATGCACATAAACTTACAAATTTGTTCCTTTTACATTGGGATTGCCAGCGATATTATTTTACTTTTCTGTCCAAGTTGAACCAGCTTCAACTGACCGCAAAAGATAATTTATTCCAATATTATATGTGTTCTAAGCATTTGGGTGTATGATTCATTTTAAAAATCTGAAGGGAGAATTCATTCTGTTTTAATTTAAACCTACACGTTTTATGAATTCCCTTTTACACCCCTGTTCTTTCAGGAAAAAGTATCCTATTATAGAACAAAAACTTATGAATTATTAGAAAGATTAGACTTCAGAAATGTGAAGTTGACAACCAATCTATGGATAAAATTCTCTTAATGTTTAATATTGTTATGCAGCACCTTATTGTTTATTTTTTGACAGGTGGTGTGGCCTTTCCAACAATTTTGACTACATATCTTCTGCAAATTTTACATCTTACATTTTAAAGGCAGTTTCCTGTCATTTAGGTGTAAGTTATGTGCCTGCTCAAGTAAAACATGGTTCTAGCAGTGATGAATTACTGGAGTGAATTTATGTGAACAGGGAAATTGAAATTAAATTCATCACAGTAAGGAAACCATTCCTCCCCATGTAAATTAGTAGCTTTTCTGCTAAAATCAATTTGTTTTGGTAAATTATGCAAAAAATCTCAAAGGACTTAGGTAGATGATTTATTATGCTCTTGGCTGTTTCATAATATTAGAAAATTAAGTTTATTCACACAATAATAGATGGCATAAGCTGAGAGTTTTAGTGACAATTTCTGTTTATTACAATTAATCTAGGTTGTCTATGGTGACAGAATTGCAACAATACGTAGGACATAATCTTTGAGAGATGCTTTTTGTTAAACTGTACACAAGTGTTCCCCATTTGAATAGAACTGATCAATTACTTCTGTGTTGCAAGACCTTTCAATTGTTCTAATAATCTCTAATGCAATTCAGTATTTCCATGAAAACTGTTTGTATTCTGAATTCTTGAAACAGCAGAACTTAAAAATTCCCTCAGAAAATAAACAGCTCCTCGGATTATTTTAAACATTGTAAGTGGGAGTTATTTAAAATTATTTTAGGCATCTTGTTCAGAGTTCTAAAGGTCATTTTTGTCATTCATTTATGCTGAAAGAGTCCTACAGCTGAAATCATTAGTGTCCATGTTAAATGCACGTTGCTATTCTTTGATGGGATCTAAACACCTAAAGAAACACAAAAGTAGTGTGGTAGAGATACTGGGTGGTGGGGGCTTTGGGGATGGAGAATAGGATTCAATAAAGTAATTAATGTCTCGGCAATAATGCATACAGGCAAAGAAATACATTAAAGATAATAAATATGCATTTATACTAGTTACTTCTTAATTATAGAGTGTTTGGCTTGGCAATATAAATTGAACTTATGTTTTCCTTAATTTTTTTTTTTTCTCTTGACCTCCATGCAAATTAACCAGTTCTGGTTGGTATAGCAGGTTTGTTCTCTGTCAATTGTCTCTGCCCATTTTGCTACACAGATTTGACCGCTTTATGTGGCACCCAACAGAAAAGCCCTGACCTGAAAGAGACAAATAGCACAGAACTCAATTTAATTACAAAAGACAACAGAAAGACACCTTTCTAAACCAAAATGCTGTTGCTTGCCATATTTCAAAGATCTATTGTGAAGAGCGATCTTTGTTACTTTCACCTAGGAAGTCATAATCCTAATTAATTTTGTGAAGTTTTTACAGAGGGAAGTGTAAAGCAACTTTAAAAGTTGCTACCAGCTCCCACTTTAATCATTTATTTTCAGAAGCTAAAATAGGTTTTGACATGAAATAAAATACATTATGTAAAATACTGTGAACTTGAACTTTCATATCAGTTTTAAGCATCAGACAGCTTGCCTGCGTTATCTCAGAAGCCTTGAAATATTCTTACGCAAAGTCCAATTGAATTAGTATTTAGAGAAAAAAAAATAAGTATCTGCTTTAACCAACAGTATCAGTTAAAAAATAATCTTCTATCACAACTGTTTTACATTCACTGACTTGTGTCTAGGCATGTTGCTTACACCCTGTGTCAGTGAAATGTAGCAGCAGGTCTGAACGGCATGTGAACATTTGTGAATATTAATCATAATGTCAACGGGCTAAAGAGAGCTCCAAATCCCCAATGATAATGTTATATAGCAACAGGTGACAAAACATGATGACCCTATAGATGGCCACATGAATTGACCATTGAATCTGGCAGTTTACAGTGCGCTATACAAGTGTATTCCTAAACCTTGAGCTTCAGGAACTTTATTACGTGAGGTTTAGGAGATAGGAAGTTTGTGACCATGATTTCTTTACTAATAGAAGGCAGGTCAATTTGCATTTTCTTTGTAAATTTTTATCTTCTTTTCTCTTTTTACAACTTAGTGTCCAGCTCCATATCTGTTGTATATTTTCAGGTACACCGTCTATCAGGAATATTTCAAATCCATGGGTGCAATGTATAAAACTAGACTAGGATGGAAATATGAACTATTCTGTGCAGCATGAATAATTACTGGAGACCTTTTATGTAACCGTTATCGTGGAAATGATCCAGTGAGTTACCACTTGACTTGCCCACCTTCCTTATGTCTCCCTCAGTCCAAATGTGGAAGTGCATTTGAGAGGCTTCTAACACTTAGCAAAATTTTAAATACTGTAATTATGATGGCAGTGTTGTGGTATACTTTCTAAATAAACAGAGGCTTTTTGTTTACTTGAAAGGATTATTTTATCAGCTGTCCTTTTCATGAATATTTTTTTTGCAAGCTCACAGAGTTTCTGTAGAGAGGCACTGAGTAATCATGTGCTCGCGATTTGAGATTTAGAAGTGACTGTATAGGGAAAACCACTTGGAAAAAACTACATTTCTCATTTATTTTTAATGACAGAATATTTTCTATATAATCAGAAAACGGCTGACAAGATGTATAATCTCCTTGACAGGGATTGTATTATTTTTTTGGGGGAGGGGGTGGGTGGGTAGGGGAGTGTTTGGTTGGTTGGTTTCGTTGTTTGGGTTTTTTTCCTTGAGGTTCTTCTAAAGTCCCATTTTTTTTGTCCATTGAATCTTTTCCATTGGCATATTTCTGCCAGGCTGTGGTTTGAGCATTTATAAAAGCTGCCCTATTGTAACATCATCTTCTATTTTGTAGCAATTGGGTCCACCTTGACAAAGGGACATGTGTTTCTCTGAAGTCAAAATTCTGCTCTGGTTTGAAAGCCAAAGGCATGTTCTCATAGCTGTCATTTTACGCAATGATATTGTTTATAAGAAACTCGAAATCCAGGGAAAACTGACTGAAGGAATATTTTTTCAATGGCCTATGATTTTTTTTTCCAGTTACAAAATCTTTCTAAACAAGCAGGCACACTCTACTGAATCCAGCTAGAAACTCTCTTCAGAAATCTTTAAACACTTCTTACATTGAAGCAATACTGAAAATACATTTTAAGGGGCAGAAAAGAGTTCAAGAAATATTAAGGTGTTATGCTGATGCACAATATAAAGAAAATATCCAAGGGGCATGGCAGTGAGGTAATATTTTAAGTGAGTCTGTGTTAAGTGTAACTGAAATTGCCCAAGAAGCCTTGATTCATCATCAAGAAACAAGGCTTGCAGATTCTAAATGATGTTAGTAGCATAATTATTTCCATAAAGGAAAAGAAAATTTTTAATTCACTTAATGTAGATACCATATATGCGTGAGAGGGGCCATTGAGATATTGACGTGATTTTTTCACTGGCAGACACAGAATCATTCTTACCTGAAAAAACTGTAGCTGCAACAGCGTAACAGTATGTTTCAGCTTGATTAACTAACAGAACATAGTGCCAAAGTAATCACAGTTTCCACTATGGGCTGGAAGCAACTTGTAAGGCAGGTGGAGTAAAGCAGGCAGAACGCATTTGTACCTGCTTGTACAACACTGTGCAATAGCATCTGTGATATTTCTATCGCAGTTCTCGTCACAGTGAGAGAGTGAAATGCTGTGCTCTGAAGATCGATTTGTCATTGGTTAAATTATTTTTTTTAGTTCTAGAGTTGTGAAATGAAACCTGAAAGCAAAGTCTTTGACATCTTAGACATACAAGTCTTTTTAAACTTTGGAATTCCACAATTATGTCACATATTCCCTTGCCTTTGGGACTCTTTTTTTTTTTTTTTTGATGGGAGGGAGGGCAGCACAGAAACGAAAAGAAGTCTATCTATATTTCATTTTTATAAGAATATTTGATGTGAGAACAAAAATGATAAGTACATTATATTGCTGGAAAGCTTTTTTCTATATTATATGGTTCCTACCATCAGATACCGTGGTATCTGAGTTTTACACAATCTGTTATACAGTTATATTTAAAACTATTATCTTCAAGGTTTTGTGACATTGAATAGTTACACGATTTACATAAGCCTTATGCCTTAAACAATAGATCATTCTTCAGAAAAATTCAATCCTTTAATAAAAAGGGAACTATACAAATGTCATTAAAGCCACTTTATGGCACAGTTGCTGTATTTTACAATTCAGTTGGCGCACTGGTAGAGTTCAATATCTTGCTTGGAAAAAGTAACTCATTTATTGAAACAAGATTATTTTTCTTTAATTGTCCATTTAAATTAGTAAAGTAAATTCCTTTGACTTAAAATAGAACTTTCTTTTATAACTTTCAGTTAATGGATTGCCATGTCAATCCGGAGTATCACAAAACATTTCTCCTCAAGGCAGGAGGAACGAGAGGTGCAAGATCAGTAGTATCATTCTGCGGGTCACCCACAAGATGGCAATAGTGGGATAATTTCATAAAAGTTCAAGCGTTTATGAAACTGTCCTCTATGCTTCTGATATTTATTTGGAAATTTAATTTGGATCAGAGAGAAGCTGAGACATGAGTTGGTTGCTTTGCCATCTTCTTGTTCCCAGATATATAATACAATTATAAAATATAGAGCGTACATTTACATTCAAACCTCACTGACCTCATTTATGGGGCTGGTAGATTTGTGTTCCTGGGGTTAGATGCCCATCATGCCTAATGTGGAGCTAAATCACACTGTACTTTCTATAGACCAAACACTGGATTTCTGCATCTTAACCCTCAGCAATGTCTGGATTTTCTCCATTCAACAAAATTAGATTGAGGGAAAAAACCTATTTCCACAGGTTCAAATGTGAAGTTGGTAAAATGAAAATATTTGAAAGCAACAGCTACCATAGCAGATAAATACCTTGTGGTGGTAATGAATTGAATCATCCCTTGAAGTTACCTTTTTCCACTCTCCGTATAGGAAGCCTACAATTACTAGGTAGATCGGGGAGATGTCTGTAGCAAAGGCAGTCTCTACTAGGTGAAAAGATTTCATTGAAACAGACTGAAGTCTTGCATCCAAGTGCTCTCAAGCAATAGAATTTGGTTCTGGAGATGATATTTTTGCTTCTTTTTCCAACATGCAGAATGTGTGCATGTGTTACATGTGTTTGTAACTGTCCAACAAACCTTAATTTTTACACAATATGTAGTAAAGGCAGATGAATTATCTATCTCATACTTGTTAAACCTATTACTGATATTTCATAAAGTATGCTTTTCTACATACTAGGAAGGTGAAATATGGAGCTTGATATTTTTGATATCTTTAACATCTTGCTGGTAGTGAATATATTATGGATTTCCATAGGGAACAAAGCAGGTGCTTTGTATGGAAACAGAAGTTGCAGACAAAATATTTTATCTGAACTGTTATTTCAGAGAATTTTGTAAACATAAAGGCTCATTTGGATTTACACTTCTTTTTTTTTTTTTTGAGGAAGCAGGCATCTTAAGTGGATAGTTACAGAAGTGAATGAGGAGGGGCACTTGTACCAGATGACTAAAAAACCAATGTTCATTCTTTTGCTCTTGTTCCTAACCTGTTCAGTAATGGTCTAAAAGGTGACTGCCCAAATAATTTCCAAGCAATAAACAGCAAAATTCCCTCATCTATCCACCAAATTTGATTCATAGTATTTATTGACCCTCAGTGTCCATTTTGATGAATTATCTTTCACATATATTTTAGTAAATCCAGCAATATTAAAAGGTACTCTAGTACAAAGATGTAGAAATCTCAAGAGACATAGGTCTTATCTTTAATGAGAATTGCCAAAAGCTTATTAAAAAGTCTCCAAACAGGCAAAGTACTAAGACAGGATGTGGCAATTGCACTTCCCCCCTCACGCCCCGAGAACTGGTGTGGCAGTCGCACATCCCTCTCTCAGAACCGGGGCCTTCAGTGGGCAGTTAATGGCTCTTTGTGAGACCCAGAATCGGTGGGCAGGGTCGTTAGCAGAGGAGGGGCCCAGAGAAGCTGAGAAGCTTCTGGAATGCCCACAGCCAGATCTGATCAGACTATAAATGGGGCTCCCGCCGAAGACTCCCTTTGTGTGGTCTTCTTGGAGCAGCGGGTCTGTGAGCTGGAGCCCTCCCCTTAGACAGAGACGCTGTCTAAGGAAATGTCCTGGGATGGGGAGCACCTCACCTCCTCGTTTGGGTGAGTGATAAATTGCTGAATATATCCTTGAATAAGTCCTTGCTGCAACAGGCGGGTGTTCATCTCCTGTGGGCAAAATGGGGCAGAGGGCTCTGGTTTTGTTTCTTGTGAGCGCGTGTATGCACGCTGTGGATCCTCATTATTCTTATTTTCCTGTACCCCAATAATCTCCTCAGCTGATATCTGAACCTGTATCTTATGTTATTGGAGTGCTAACAAATTGTATAAACCCTCTTTCTGGTCGGTTTATTGGCTGTACTTTTCCAGCCAGAATAAATTTTGTTTTGGACCTTGTTGTCTGCCTAAACTGATTTTGGGGTGCCTCTGTGACACATGAGAAAACTGATATTAATATATCACACATCTTCATCTGTGTTTTGTGTATATTTTCATGGACTTTCCTTGAGACTGAGAGATGCCAAAGGAAAGAACTAAAAATGGGTTACGTGTAGCGTCCTCCATCTATATTCTTTTGTGAAGTAATTTCTGAAGCACGTGCACTGTCTTGACACTTTCCTGTTCAGTCCATTCTCCTGTTTGACCGTGTCCTGGTTTTGTTAAAAAACAAGTTTCTCTTTTAGTGAATTTCCCTGTCAGCTAAAGTCTTCTAAATAACTCCAGTTTTGCTGAAAACTAGATACATGTTTTGGTAGGCATAGCAATGGGATGCGAGGTCATTGATAGGGATGGATGCACATCTCGCGATGTTTCAGTGAACTGAAACAGGTGACCAAAAAAACTGACCAACTGAATATTCCATCCCATTCACGTGATAGTTCATATAAAAGTGGGAGATCACGAGGATCTCGTCCCTTTTCCTTATGGCCGACATTGGGAGAGGACCTTGCGAGTTGTCCCTGTGAACTGAGGCCCAGTGACAGGCTGAATCCAGCTCCGGTTGGCTGCAGAGTCCAGTCCAGGACTTCGGCTGCCGGCCCCACATCTGCCAGAGCAGGTGCCGGGACTTTCAAGATTGGTTTTGTCTATTTTGTATTATTTTCTCTATTTTTGTTAGTAGCAATAGTAAAACATTTTTAATTTTTCCAACTCTCTTCTCTTGGTCCTTCTTTCCCTCCCAATGGCCTGTTCTTAGTGGGAAGTGGGGAGAGGGAGGGGCTGAAGACGCACTGCGGGGAGAGGGGGTTAACAATACATCTGCCACGGTTTATTGTCACCCCACAATCAAACCACGACAGACTGCTTTTTCATAATAGGAAATGATGTGGGAACATAGGCACTACTTGCACGTTGTATTTTTTTAATTATTCTGGCTTAAGAGCGGGACACATGCCCATTGACTATGCAGATGTTTTTTATCCGTAATACCTTTTACTACCACAGGAGGGCAGAAATGATCCATCATTTTGCTTGGAAAAAATAGAACGAGTGACAGTGATTAATTATGCTTTGTTTGTTTTCTTCTTACTGGTTGTCTACAGCTTATTAGCACTGGTGAACTGTTTCCTTTCTCTTGATTTTCTTTAGATGAATTCAAAAGGGAAAGAGCAGGAGTTAAAATCTGATTTTATCAGACTAGGTCTCAAATCCTGGTTTTGTATAGATAAGAGCTCAATTCAAGTTTAGGGCATTCCCAGAGAATAAGACCTTTTGAATACAGATATTTGTTAAAGTCAGACTCATACTTTTTGTTGTTATCCTTGCTGAGTTGTATAATTTGTAGCTCACATTTACCGAGTTTGTGTGATTTGTCATTTTCTAAATGTATGTTATTTTACTCCTACCTTCTAAACTTGTACTACCTTTCCCTATAAGCTGTTGACATGAAAGGCTTTTGGGTTTTAGGTTTCTATTTAACCTCTTGTCAGTTCAGAAAACTAGTCGAAACTAGTTATTTAAACTCCTATTCCCTTTAAACTTAGCAATCTAGAAGCTAAGTGAGGTGAAACCTAGGTGTGATCCTGTAATCGCATTTACTAAGGAACCAATAATGTATATTATGGTTTAGAGGGACTGAGTCTTTAAATTAGAATGCAACTTTCAGAATAACTAGAAAAGTGTATATATTTTTTATTTATATGTAAGCATATATTCTTAGATCTGCTGCCTAATTGATGGAAACCTTCAAAAATTATGTATCATTCCAATGTGATGTACAATTGGTTTTCCTCTTGCATTTTTATCTTAGCAGCAAATATAGAAACAACAGACTCCCAGGTGAGTCAGGACAATTAACTATTAATCAAATCTCCAGTATATTCTAATTTGACTCTAATTACTTTGTTATAATTCATTAATAAATATTTAATTTGGCCTTGAGCATGTACTGCTTGTTTGTTCCTGTAAAGACCTAGCATGAAATCATTGTTTCTTGTAACACTAGATCTACAACTGATTCAGCAGCAGGATTAGAATCTATGGAGCACAGGTTAATGGAAAAGTTTCACTATGGCCTAATACTAACACAAACAAAAGTTTTAAAGAGCCTGTGGTGCTGGTAAATTTTCATTTGATTTAGAATTTTAAAACACCTCTATGTCATATGTTATTGGCAAATAATAAGGAACATTGTATTTCTGTGTACCCATCTCTTGAAAAGTGTGACAGGTTTTGATCTCAGTTTGCCTGAGTAAAGTAAGAGGTTCCCCAAGAACTTCCTTTACAAAGTAATTAAACGTGTTTTCATGTGTACATATAGATAACCCAAGAAACTAATTTTAAAGTGTGTCACTTAGATTCACTCTGCTATCTTCAGACCTTTTGCCACCGCTAGAGATTGTAAGTGCTTCTGAAACAGGGTGCACTGTTTGCCACAGCCTGATGATCACGGTTTTGGGAATTCAGTACCACAACTCACTTGAGAAAATGTTTTGTTGGGAACTTAGTGAACGTTACAGAGTATATGATGTACATGGAAACACAATCACAGGTCTTTTGCTCCAATTAAACACCATTGTGTTAAAACGACTGATTTTTCTCATGCAAAGGTACCAAATGCTTTTGCTTGTCACTTAAAAGATCCTGAAGAGAGAGTAGGAAATTAAATCTCTGGTATCTTTGGAGTGTGAAAAGGAAAAATAGTGAGGATTGATCTTGCCCACTGATACCCTGATTTTGCATGTTTCAAAGTAAATCCATGAAATGTTCTCTGTTGCACTGTTTTTAAATTATTTTTTTCTTTTCTTAGAAGATTCATGAATATAGCATAGAGCTATATATATATGCAATATGTATTTGTAATATATGTTACAAATTATCTATGTGAGTTTTAATCTTATAAGCCTAAAAAGGCATAATATTTTCAAGTCACTGTATCAAGTAGTATGGGGAAACATTTGGATGTGTTTTAGTTTTCACGTACACTGATACAGGCTAAAAGTTTCCATAAAATGCAGAAATAACTAAATAGTCAGCAGAGACATTAAAAACCAGAAGATGTCATGAGTTTTGCAGTGTCATAAACACTTCACTTTTAGAACAGCTGTAAGAGCTAGGTAGTAATCAATCTGTAGTTATAAGACATTAGTTTGGGACTTACTCTGAAATGTAAACAGATACTCCTGAAAAGGTTTAAAATTTGAACTCAACTTGTTGCAATCAATGAGAGGTTCTTAGTCTGAATATTGTCTTTATCAGGAAAACTTCCATTGATTTAAATATGGTAGAAGCTAGTTGTTAAAGTTTGTCAACATTCATTATTGTTGTTAAATACATAAAGTTTATCATATAGAATACTTGCATACAATTGCTATTGCAAATGTTCAGCATTCAGGACTTCATTATAGGATGACTTAGGAAAATATTTTGAAGGATGAAGTCATAGAAATGGCAGTGTTTAAATTTTTTGTAAACTGATTGCTTGTCTCTGTATTTTAGTAGATAAATGTATGTCAAGATAAATGATCCCTATTCAGATTCTTTCTGCTCATGAATAGAAGTATCTGAATCAATTCATGCTGGGAGGCAAAGAAAGAAATTGAAGAAATTTTCTTTTGCCCATGTAAATGTGGAAGACTGACAACTTCTTATAATCCTAAGCAGTCAGTGCAAAGATTGACGAGCTCTCTAAGGTTGTGCAAACAGGTTGGACAAGAAAGTTTGCATGGGTAGTTTCTCAAATACTATGTTCTGTAGTGATTGACACATGAAAGCTTTTATTAGGGCCTTTCTAACAAAGTTCCTATTTCTTTAATATTAGAATACTAATCCAAGTGGGAACGAGCATTTCTGATGGAGAACAAGGCTGCATTGCTGTCAAAAACAATCCAAGACTTGTCTACAGGCCCTATATTTTGAAAGCATCTTAAGTTCCATCATTAAAATACTATTGAAGATTTGGGTTATGATACAGTCTGTGGGTACTTATTACCAGGAGAGTTCTTTTACCCAATACAGGGGTGAGTACCGATATAGGTATGTGCCCAGTTGTAATCACCTGCTGGAGATTTCTGCTCTTTTGATGCCCTCACACCATTTTCTTTTTTCAGCAGAGAGATGTATTTTGATTCCCAAAGTATCGCCACCACCCACATTCAGATAGACTGGCAGCCAAAATAGGGATGATGAAAAATGTACAGGGGAGGTAAAACCAGACAGTAGTAATCTAGAAATGCAGGAAACTCTGCATGTGGTTTTATTTCATAGGCCTGTATCAGTTGCTGGCATTTTTGATGAATGTTCCTTACCCTTAAAATCAGAAAACTGGCCTGAACAAGTTCTTTAACTGACACATATTTCTCCTGGATATTGAATATCATTCTAAATGGCCATACAAATATATCTGAATTTTCAAACCAGCTATTTTTATCCTGTATTTAGTTATGGACTACATTTTAACTCTTAGTGCCCTTGATATTAATAGCATATGTATGCATAGATTAAAGATAGGTATTCCTTTTTCCCTCTCTGCCCTACTGCCAACATCTAAAAGCCAGATTCACCTCCTCTCTATCTGATTATTAGATATTAAAATCAGATAAGCTCACTAAGCTTTCATACTGACTTGAAAGGAATAAAAGAAGTGAATTCAATAATATGTGTCTTTAAACTTAATTCCTTTGAGAATTCATTTTTTCACCTATTCTGTTAAATGAAGGTGGGGTGGAGTTCCTGTAATTACTGAAGTTGTAACAGGAATACTTTGCTAATCTAACACATTGAATGTAATCCTTGCTGGTTTTCACAAGTTATAAATACAAGAAAAATCTGGAAATAATGACTTAACCAAACAATGTGGGTTATGTATCTGTTCCTGAACAGTGCTGTTACTTTAGTGGTAGTCATACATAAAAATGCACTTTTCTAACAGACTGCTAAGTGCATTCATTCGCCCCCTACTTCCTATGCCTTTCTCTGTGTTTGTGTGTGTGTGTGTGTGTGTGTTAAAAACAAACAAACAAAGGCCAAAGTGAAAAGTATGAATAGGTGAATGAGCAAAAAGAATTCTATTAATCTATGTTTTTGCCTTCATATTAAGGGAGGAGAAATTACTGTTGTACAGAGATGCAAGCATTAAATTGAATCTTGTTTGTTCTGTGTGAGGCAGTTCGACATTGGTGGATAATTGACAACCTCTATCCAACATGCAATTTTGTGGTGTTTTTCCTGTTTCCTTTTGTCCTAGCTGTAAGATCAATAGCAATAGTCAAATTTAAATAACACAGGGTCCACGTATAGTACTATAGTTGATCAAAGCTTTGTATAAACTGTACTGTAAGAAGCTGAAGCTACTGCTACAAAATATTGGAAGTAGGTAAGTCAGTGAATAGGCAGTGCTTTACTAAAACTTAGTGTAAACAATTCACTTGGGAAAAGGTAGAATGTACTCAATATCACTTTCAAATAGTTTTTTACTAACTGATTTCTAGAATTAAAAATATAAATGTAATAATCCTGCATTTGCTTATCAAAACCTCTGTCTTGTATGGGAAAATAAGCAGTGAAAAACAGCATCAAAAGAGTGGAGAAAATGTCATGTAGAGTATGTTACCCCACAAGAGCAGAACTACATGCAACATATTTTAGGCTAAGTTTTAAAAGAAGTATTAATTGGTGCCTAAAGCTGGAACTCTAGCTTTGTATTCAAGCTCTTAGTTGGGTGAGTTTTCCCATCAACACTCTGACTGAACTCAGTGGGGGCTAGTTATCTCTTACAGACAGTTGACTGAGTTTGGGATTTACCTCTATACTTCAGAGGCTTTCTTTTGAAGTGCTGACCTTAGGGTCTATGTACAAGTATTCTAGATTTGTATCAAAGGACTCAAAACCCTTTTTTTTTATTTTTTTTTTCCAATTCTGCAGAAAAATATATACATATACTCTACAATTCTGGATTTCAGTCTGGCAGGTAGCCCAGTTTAAGCGGTGCCTTACTGAAATGTTCGGCCTCCAGGATAAAAAGAGGGGTTATTATCGGTATTGTATCTGTAATTATATTTTTATGTTAACTGTGAGAATTATTTAAATGACCTTCCAATATGGTGAAAATGATCTCAGAGACATTCAGACTTGAAAGTCAGAGATTCCCAGAAGCTGTCTCCAGGTAGCTGGCCAGTCAGAGGGACAGCCAGTCACGTGCTGGGTGGAGAAAATCCTGAGATAGTCTTCCAGGCGTGGAAAACCTACCGCTCAGTTGCAGAGGTGAGTTCAGCCTTCCCAAATACTAATATAGGAAAGACCTTTTTATTCTGCCCTTCTACGACGAAGTATAGACATAATCTCATCTTTGGAAATGCTAACTGAAGCCATTGACCTACCTACCTTTAAAGACAGTTTCTTCCTTTATCTACCAATTTAGTTCAGAGATCATTCTCATCTTGCCAGTATATCCCAAGCATATTTACTATAGCTGACATACTGTGTACTTGGAGCCAGGCTGTCTGCTCTGCTAATGGCTGTAGGTATCCCTTCAATCAATTTGATTTGAGCTATGTTTTGTGTTTGATCCGTGACTTCTGGGTCACCATGGACCTCATTGGCAAGCAGAATAAATCAGTGAGGATTGCTACTGAAACACTGCAGAGCGGCTGCACTGCTGAGCAAGGGAACCAGTCAGCTGGACAGCGTGGTGCATCCAGCAGAGCAGTGCTTCTTGCAGAACAGCCACTGTTTTGCTACCAAATTATAAACAAGCCCCAAGGCCAATGTATACTGAGCCAAATAGAGCAATAAGCTGTTAACCTAAACACAAGCCACAGAATTAGCAACAAAATGGAAGACCAAATACAAGCAATAGAAGTGCATTTCCTTTCAGTAATAACAAAATGCTCGTGTATGTGTTGAATATGACAGTGATGAGCTCTGCCTTCTCTGTTCTGGTGTCAACACAACTGGTGCTTTTGTTGTAGATTTATATACACAGACAAAATACAACTATTGTCTATGCTGTTACTTATGAGCAGTTTTCGCAGGTACCTTCACAGTTATAGATGCAGTGAAATTTTGCTAAGGAGTAGTTAACACTGAGACTCTGACCACAGCTTTTTCAACTTACTTGTCTGTATCTGGTTCAGGTCTGGTACCTGTATCCCTGTTGTAGCCCATTTTTCTTCCCTTGTTTCTGCCTTGTCATCATTGTCCTACACTCACACTTTCCACCAGCTCTTCTATCTGCATGCAGGTGTTGCATGATACACTTTCCACGGACTCTGTGCGTCACAGTTTTTACCTGCTACCCATTCACCCCTTTGCCGCTGATATCTATAGTCTTTCTCAATTTGTTACTCATCATTCTTACAAGTGTAAGAGCACTGTGTTTCAGGCCATTCAGGCAGATGTTTTAAGCAATGTTTAGATGTCTTTCCAGGGAAACATTGATTACTCTGGAGTTTAGAAGGGGAATAGGTGCACCTGCAGTTAGATGGCTGAGAAGCTTAGGTAAATGTAAAGTTAATTATGGAAGTACTCATGAATTTAGGCCCCTACCAAGGTTCAGTGTTGCTATAAACAAGGCTAACTGGATCAGAGACTGTGACTTGGGTCAATTCTGTATGCCTAAAATCCCATTTAGGGAGTCTGCATCCTAACCTAATTTTCTGTCCCTTGCAGTTGCTTTGGGCATTACATGTTTGTAATCTGCTATATTTTGGAAATACATCAACTGCAGTCATTGCATTTAACACCTGTAGGTATGTGTGCCTGATTTAGCAGAGGAGGGTGGAGGAAGAGAAGACAGATTGCTGCATCCCTTCCTAACAAATAAAAGTATAGATTAAAAATATGGAATCAATTTCCCCTGCTGATGCCCTGGTGACAAATTGTAACTCAAATGCCAGAGCTGAATAGAAGGGGATATCTGTGTTTCATTTATTCCTCCTAATCAATTATGCAGCTCTCAGCTAGAAGAGAGAGATTCTTATCCCACCACAGACTTTGCTCCAGATATTACTTTATTACCTGATTGTCAGACAAACATGCCAAGTAATAAATTCATTTTCACAGAAAACACAGTGGGTGAGACCAGTGTGTCAGCAGACAGTCTTTTGAAAGCCAGATGATAAACAAAAGCACAGATTGAGTTAGCGAGGTAGAATACAGTCCCTCTGACTTGCTGTGAGAGTAGGTAAAGAGGGGCAGGAAATGCCAGTCATTTTGATAAAGTATCTGTTCTGTTTAAGAAATAAAAAGGTTGCTTTAAGCTAACTGAACATTAACAGTATGAATAGTTGGTTGAATCAACTCACCTTGTAAAAAATAAATATACATGTATTCATCAAAGCACATATTTGTGCTTGTTCTTGACTTCGATAATGTGAACAAGATAAAATGGTTTTGGTTAATGAGCCAATTATATTAGAACCAGATCACAGTCATGCTGCATCTTGTGCTTAGCTAAATTGCTATGTAAATAGCTAGGAGCTTTATATGCATCTCATACTCTTGACAATACAGCAAAGAATCAGCATCATTGTCAGCCTGAATTCATGATTTTTCTCTCCTAAGTCCTCCAAACTTTTTTCACTCTTACTATATGTAAAGTACCAATAATGAAATGCAGGCAAGCCTTCCACAACTGGATTTGGGATAATTTGTAAAAAGGTGACCAAACAAATTACAGGAGTGTTAAAAACAATTAGTTTCTCTGAAAGCTGTAGTAAAAGCTTTCAGTGGAGTTTATCTGGGGAACATGGAAAACACGGGCTCACTTGAAAGAGTTTTGAGCCAGAATGTTTGATCCAGCTGCTTAAGGGTACCTGCTGTCTCCCTGGGTGTTACTTTCTGGGATGATGCCATATGAGTGAAAACATCTTCGCTTGGCTAAATTTATGCTACATACTCCACTCAATTCAAAATTATTGGCAGAAAATTCACCTGTGCTAAAGGACATTTTCTTTTTTGCTTGTGTTTGAAAGAAAGCAAAGTAAACAAATCTGATAAAGTATTTGTATTCCATTAAGGAATAGAAGCAATACAAGGATTTGAAATAATCAAATTCAAACATATTATGCTCGATGAAGTGTAGGTCTGAATATTTAGTCCTTCAAATATTTTGTTCTGCATTCTTGTCAAATAGCTTAAAGCATTAGTTTATCAAAACAGCATTCTTAAATGGAATAAAAATAACTTAGAAAATTAATTTAAATTACTCCTTCCTTTATTAAATTTGTTGTGAGGTTTATGGAATAAAACATATCCTAGGGAAAAAAAATAATTCCTAATAAAAGTAAAAAAAAAATAAATATCATGTGAAAGATAATATGCAGACCTGATAGCATGGTTATTTCTGTTTTCTCAGAAGAAAATTATAGAATCATAGAACGGTTAGAGCTGGAAGGGACCTTCAAATGTCATCTAGTCCAACCCCCCTGCCATGAGCAGAGACAACCCAGATCAGGTTGCTCAGAGCCCCGTTCAGCCTGGCCTTGAATGTTTCCAGGGATGGAGTATCCACCACCTCTCTGGGCAACCTGGTCCAGTGTTACACCACCCTCGTCATTAAAAAGGTATTCTAACAAACCAGAACCATCAGAAAAGTAACAGAAAGTCTCCTACTTTGGCAGTATGATAAATAGACTGTGTTGTTCCATCTACAGTTTGTGAGCTTTTTGGTTATTGTACTAGACTCAAATGAAAAAGCAAAATGATTCGTTACAGAACAAGAAAGATCGTATTGGTGAAATGTTTTTTCATCACTAGATAAAACAGTTCCACATCCACTAAATGTTATTTTAGAGGGTGGGCTGTTCCTTCTTTTCTCCCTTCATCCCTGGTTATCCAAAACTTAGTAACCTGTTGGTTGTTTAGGAGGGAGAGATATTTGATTGAGAAAAGAAGGAAGTATATATTTTGATGGCTTCCTGTTTATAGATAAGTAAAATGCAAAATCTACTGTATTTAACCTAAGCTAAATTTTGACTTGCGAATCTAAGTTTTTTTCAGGGTCAGAGCTCCATTATTTATTCAAGTTGTGTCCTTGGTTTTCTGTCCTTTAGCATTTCTTTTTCATTCCTGTCTCATGCAGATGCTTCTTGATATCTCACTTCTCTCACAGATATGTGCCACTTCACAAATTAATAACTAATTAAGGTCCTATGCCTTCACATGCTTTGCATATGCCTTGATTCTGGCTGGTGACGTATGACAATTTTCTGTGAAGATTTCTTTCATTTTAAAAATTGCCTTTGTAAAGCCAGAGAATTATTTATAACAGTTATCTTGAATAAGTAGCAGCTATTTAAATTATCAAAAATGAGAGGTATAACACCATTCAACAGAAGTATTTTGAAACATCCATCTGTATCTTAATTATGATGATAATTCTGTTCAGATTTTTTTTTCCTACACAGTACATATATATTTTGATTTTTTTAAAAGAATGCATACAACAGCAATCTCCAATGCCTTGGTTGGTTTTCTCAGCTTTACCTTAAAGCAATTTTATGTAAAGAAGGAAATTATGTTTAAATAAATAACTAAAAACTCAGCCTAAACTCTGTTTTGTTTTCATCTTTCTCAAAATAATTTTCTGAAATATGCCCAAAACCATGTTTCCTTTCATTTCACTTTCTGTGCAATGACCCTCTGCTGCAAAGTATCTTTTAAAAACAAAATTATTTTCAGCATTAACAGTCCAGAGTCCTTAAGGCTGAATATATAAATATAAAGTGCTGCAAGCAATGTGGGTTTTTTTAAGATACTTAGAGAGCTTGGTGAGACAGATCCTTAGCACTTAAAATATTACAGTTTTAGTGGTGGTATCCAGTGATTTACACTATCTGAAGTCCTTGTCCTGTGCCTTCAGGGCACACTCAGAACTTCAAGGCATTTTCATATGTAGTGATCTGCAAAGTGAGAATGAATGGTTACTGCAACTGAAACTATTATAAAGGGGCTCACAATGTAGGCAGAAAATATATGTATATATATTTATTATCCCAGCAAATTTTTTGCATCTGTCCTGTTCTTGAAGGATTTGGGAGAGTATTTGTATAAAGGTTCTTCATAAGGCTTTACAGAAATGTGTTCATGATCTGGTGTTGCTGTTTCACCATTGTAATGAATTCTAAACCACAGTTCTTGAGCTTCCAAATAACCCTAATGCTAACTGAATCTGTAATTCATTTTATCTTCTTTGTCTGTAGTAGCCATGTAACTACTATATTATGCATATATACTATGTCTCTGCTGTTCCCAATGGGAACTGTCATTTAGGTGCTTGGTATCACAGCATCTCTTAGCCCGCGTTTAGTGGCTGGGGCCTCTCAGGATGATGTATGTACAGCAACAGTACAATAAGTGTGATGTACTGTGGAGGGAAAAGAAAAGCTCTAACCATGGTCATGTGGAAGCCAGGAGATAGGAGATACTGTGGCAGAGCAGTTTATTTGTTCCCTTTTAGCAAAAACCTACATTCAGACAATATTGCTCATTTCTCTCATAAAAATATAAAATGAAAGGTGACTTTTTTTGGTTGAGCACATGAATGCAAACCCTGTATTTTTTCGCTGAAGACAATTTCCTCAGTAAGTTCTATATTAATTGGGCATTGGAAATACTATGGTCTTACATGATAACCATGTCAACTGGTCTGGTGGATACTTGTTTAACTGTGTCATGTTTGGCACTGAATTTGAAAATTAAATAGCTTTCGGTAGTACCTGCAACCATTCATTTAAAGTGTTATGGCATTTTAGAAGATAATTAAGTTTTTTGAAAGAAGAGCCATAATGGAAACCAGTCTTTTTTTTTTTTTTTTCTTTTTTCAATAATTAAATTAACTGTTTAAGTTCAGAAGTAGAGTCCATGCTACATGTAGCATAGCTACACCCCTATTATATGTTCTAAATATTTATGAAAGATATATTTGGGATCTGAATTGCATTGACAAGCTGAAGGGGTGAAGTGTAGAGTCTGTTTTCCTACTGTTTGAGTAAAATATTCCTGTGGACATGTAGATATGGAGATGCTTAATCATTTACAGTTGAAGTTAATTTTCGAACCAAAGCTCATTAATTTTTGTAGTGCTAGAAACTCAATGTATTGTTGCGGTGAAGATATTAAATGAAAATATCAGATTTTGGTAATTATATATTATTCTCATGAGACAGCTGGGGTGTAACTAAATATTGTTATTTACTTTGCATAATTACACCTATTATAATTTTGATCCTGAAACATAATTAGAGCAAATCTTTAATCACTGAAGGTCTAAAAACAGAGCATTTTTAGGAAGCTAGGAATAAATTAGACATTGAAAACAAACTTGACTGCAAATTGCTCCTTTTGAGAAACATTAAGCATGTCACACAAACTCCTGGAAAGGGACTATGAGAGTGAAAAATGAAGTATGATCTAACTAACGTTTAGTTAAAAGATACCCTTGTAAATCTGTGTATAAATAGTGCTTCTCATAAAGGGTATCAGATTGATCATATGGAAGTCTCAAGCTCTCGCTTTGTCTACGAAGCAGGTACATCTTAAACCTTCTCTTTGCAAAAGATGTTCTGTTTCAGAATATGGCACCTACTTGTGGCATTTTGGTATTACACTGAAATAATAATTCTTGTTCTACATTAAGTTCTGAAATTGGGTAAAAAGGAATATACGTATGTGACTGAAGTAAAATTGGCGTAGTTCTGAGGAAAAAAATTTAATGCAAGAATGTTTTGTCAAAAAGCTTTTAGAAAGAGACATGACTGTAAATTCCTTGCCATTTAAATGAGTAAGTAATAACAATATGCAAGGGTAATGAGTCTACAGTTAACTGCTGTGGATAAACAAGAAAAAATGCAGATCTCTTCCATTTTCCTGAGAAAAGGTGGAGTAAGAGGGGATGTTCTGTTGTTCACCTGTGGACAGTAAGAGAAGCTAACTGGATTAGCCAGACCTTGTTTTCATGTCGATGAGGGACAGATGGGACGTATTTTTTTAGAAGCGCACTATGATAGTAAGATGAAATTTATTCCTGTCTGTACACCTCTGAATGAGAGACTTCAGAATGAACAATGACCAAAGCCAAAACAGCAACTTTCACTTATAGAAAACTGGGAAAAATGTAGGTGAAAGCAGAAGAAAAGAAAGACTCATACAGTAGAATTTGTCTTTTTTGTCATAGTGATTTCTTACTGCAAAGGATCAGGGTGCAGGGTAATTTGACAATACATAAGGATACGATGGCGAAGAGCAGCAGAGACACAGAGGTGTAGTGGTGAGGAGGGACGGTGGTGGTGGCTGGTGTGTTGCTTGGCTGTGGCAATCCCCACCAGAAATGTGTGGAGCCTCTTGGGGTAGCCCTGAAGTTGCAGCCGTTTGGGCTGACCTTGGCTTGGGAGGTCTCAGTAGAGCTGAGAGGATGACTGGCCCCTGCTGGGGACTTCTCTGTGCTTTTATGGTGAATTACAAATGAGTTGTATCTGGGGAAGAACTGGAATATTAGCTTACTGCTAGTGTACAGTGCATCCACAGCTGTAAGTGGGGGCATGGCAGAGTAGTTCTGCCTGCTGCTAAGTGTTCAAACTGCTTTAAGTAGATGTCTTATTATCTTTCCCTGTTCCACCCAATTACATCCCCTTTAAGTCCATTTAACTTACCGCTTGGAAGTAAAGCAGCATTGCTCATTCTTGCATAACTTTCACTAGGTCTTCTGAGTGGGTACTTGAGATGTTACTATTAAATTTCATCAGTTACCTCTGGGGAGAACTCTAGCCACTCCTGAATATGGGCAGGGAAAAGGATTACGTATTATATTATGCCCTTCTATGATCTCTTTCAGTGAAAGAAACCAAAGCAAGTTACATTTACTGAATTGTAAAAATCTGCCATGTGATCTCACCATTATAATTTTAGCTGGATGATGAAGCTGTGTTTCTGTGTACTGAATTATTTAGACTTGCAGAAATGTGTTTCAGGGCTTGGCGTGATATTACTCTTACATGTTTTCAGCTTTTTCTAGAGAACTGCGACAAAAACTCGTACGCAAATAGGTGACAACAACCAGTCCATCAGCTTGAACGTGCTAGGATAGTTCTACTGCTGTTCAGTTCTTAATTCCTGCAAGTGTGATACGTGCAGTTATATCCTGTATTTAAATTGTATGTTGAAGTGCCATATCTGTGCATGCACATATGCATTCATTGGTAAAGGGAGTTAGTGCCGTGTGTGTAGAGCCATCCGTGTCTCCCGCAGCTTGGCCTGTGCTGGCTCTTGCAGAAAAAGGCTTTGCAAGTGTGACTGTGTCACAGCACTTGCATTTTAGAGAAACAGGGTACAAGTAAGCTCTCCCTGCTGTGGGTTATAATTAATCTCTTTGACTTTCATGAGAGGAAAAAACCACTTCCTTGTTGTCTTAAAACTCTGTTCAAAGACTGTTGGAGTAAAAGGGAGTTGCAAACAGGCCTGGTGTTATCAGTGCTCAGATCCGCAAGCGAAGGTGAATCTTCTGTGAAAGAGTTCAAATTCAAGCATGCTGAATGCCAGAGAAATATGTAAAATCATGTAGGACTTTTTAGCTGGTGTTTATTAAATTTCTTCCAGTCTAATGGAGATTGTCTGTATATTTTCTTGGCGGTCTATTATTACATTATCATTAAGTGTCTCTTAAATGTTAGTGTGAGTGGCACTTGTGGGAGTAATTACTTGTTGTTTCAAGGGCAATGTCACATGTGTTTAGTGTCTCTGTCTCTGGTGGCATTTTCATCAAGTAAAGTTAAATAGCTTTTTTTACTCGAGGGAACAGCTGAAATCTCCATCTCTGTGGCCGAATTCTCTAGAGTCCTTAAATCAGAACAGTGACATGTAACAGTAACAGCAATCTTAGGTGTGGTAAGTGAAGTGACAAGAGAATTAAAATATATCAGCAAAGTAAAGAAACATGTCTTAAAAGCCACTGCCAGGCGCTCTCTATGAAGAATTTAATCAATTTTATGTTGAAAAGTCAAATGTATATTTCAGAACTTTCTGTAAGTTGGAAGCCAATTAGTCCTGTGTGGAATCTATTGACAGTCTATATTATTATTATTATTATTATTATTTTTATTTTGGTTTAGTACATTGCAGTATTGTTTTCATTAGGCAAGAAAGGCTTCATGATAATATAGTCACTAAAACAACCTGTTGTTTTGACCTATTCTGATCAGAATGTTTAAGTAAAAGACAAGAAATCAACAGGGACACTGGATATATACACTGTACCTTACCCTGCATGGTTGGCGTTGAATGTGATTAATTCTACATCTATCCTTGCATAGCAACAGCAGCCATTGTGAATCTGAGTCTCCCTGCCATCTCTTGGCAAAAAAGAGTTGTGCTGCTTGTCCAGTGCCTTCATCCAGCAGGCAACTAGCAATGCCAGTAATACAAACAAATCTCTTGCCTTTTTTTAGCTTAATTTACATCTTTTAATTTGGACCTTTCAGACCAAAGTGCAGGTTAACAGGAACGGTATGTACTCTACGCATTCCTTGATTGAACTCACAAAATGTAAAGTCAGCTTTTAAATTTTGCTTTTTTGCAGGAAGAACCTTGCAAAATCTGCATCCACTGAAGCAGAATCTATGCTATAGTAGGAACCTCTCCCACCCACTCGATTGTGATGAAAGCTGATATTACAAATGGACATAAGAAGTACAAGAACGTGAAAATGTGCAATTTGTAACAACCAAAATTTGACCTAAGCTGTATAAATGTAACAGATTGATTCTTCTGCTAGACTGCAACAAACATATCAGGAGAACAGTGTTTTATGCAAAGCACTTCCAAAGTACTGCTGTGTATCTTTAGATGAGAGATTACTGTACCTCAGATTTTGGAACAGCTTCAAATAGTTTAGTCCTCACTTTAGAAGAACATTATTATTGCTATTAAAGTGTGAATAATTTCTTCCCTTAAATGATCAATATTCACCACTATGTGAACTGCAAAATTGCCGTGATTATTTAAAGCACTAGTATCTTGAAACAGCGCTTATAATAGAAAGCAAGCATCCAGCTGCCATAAGATGCTCAACACACTCTATTGAGCAAATGTCTTCACTCTGGAAACAAAAATGTTTAAAATAAATCATAACAAATCACCTTTCTGTAAAATTCGCCCTGTCCACCTGTAGGGCTTTCTATGTATCATTAGTTATGGTATCACAAATGACATCTTAAGGCACGAAAAGAAGCAGGACAACTTCCCTCAGTGTTAGTAAAATAATCTCACGTTAAAAGAAAAAACCCAAACAAACCTGTTTTATTTTGAAGATTTTAAGGTGGCTATGAAAAATGCCTGGCCTCTCCATGAACTCCTGAAGTTATGATGACAAAACTCTCATAATCAGGATAAGATTTTCCCAATGACTCTCCTTTTAGGCATCTTCATGACTGGCAAGGACTTAAAAGCAACTTTTGGTGCTTTGTTCTCTCTAAGGTGCATCACAGATCTCACAGGGCAAAGGGAAGGAGAATTGTGTGTTCTTAGTGCCTCTGTCTCAGAGCCTTGTGATGTGCAGGAGTAAATTACTGTATATCTGGTGGGTGCAGCTTGCACGGTCTGATGCCTTTAGGTGAAGGCAGAGCCACGTGTGCTTTTCTTTAAGGCTGAACGGTTGCAGTACTCTTGTCACTGTCAGTCTTCGGCTGTGATCGCTTCCTCAGGTACTGACACTTGGTAATTTCCACAGCTTTGCTCTTCCCAGTGGAATTTATTACTGTAGGCCATCTTACAGACATGGACAGCAGCTGTTCATGATCATACATTGATTCCAGAGGATAGTACGAAAGAAGCTTCATGTTTGTCAGCTGGTTCTTGCATACTGTCTCCTGACATATCTTGTGCTTCTTTTTCACCTTTATCAGGCTGTAGTTTCATGGGACAAGATCCCATTTCTTTTGTGCACACTTCACATGTAACCCAAAGGGTACAAATCTGTTAAATTTAGTACTGTGGTGTATCAGTGGAGTAGGGACTACTACAGTTTTCAGCATTATTTCACAGCATATAAGTAAGGAAAGGATTCTGTCACTTGTTCCCAAGCATGCTAGACTAAAAGCATAAACAGATTTAAGCCTATGCAGGACAAACCCAGCACTTTGTTTGTTTTTAGGAAGTTTGGACTTTTGTATTATTGTTCAGCATATTACTTAAGTTCATAACTTAAATATTGTATTGTTGACTTACAGGTACTTACATTTATATTCCATTGGATAACCCTCATTGCTGACACATTTATAGATAGATCAATTCCAATGAATTTATCTAGAATCATGATGAAATTTGCAGTAAATGACAGAAGTTTAGTTGTACTTCAAGTAGTCAATTATCTGATTATGATCTATCTATTCATTAAATAAGGTAGAGGGTTTTTTTCATGTTTTTTAATAGCATTTCTGCAGAACAGAAAGCATAATTTTTGTCGTGACATTTCTTCAGACCCAAGCAAGTATGGTATTTCCTTTACAACTTTCTTGGGATTGAGATAGACAAGGTTCATACGTTCTTGCCCAGAAAATACCCAGGAGACTTCAAAAGGCAGATTTTCTTGCTACGCAAGTAGAAAATTAAGTCCTTAGATCAGTTTCTTCAAGCACATAAGCTTTTCACAATTGCTTTTCTATGATTGTCAAACATAGTAATGCCAATTTAATTGCATAATGTGAGTAATCAACATTTCTAGAAAACCTTCCCCTAGCCCCGTGTACCTTTTATTTGCTGTTAAAATGAGTTTATTGCTGGTTTATTTTGCACTGCCTATCAAACAGATGTTGCTCACTCTCTGAGGGATTTTTCAGCTTTTCCCAGTCACTCTGGCTTGGTGACTTGCCAGTTGTTTAGTTTCTCTGCTGCATTTCAATAAAAGTACTGGAGATATGACAGAGCTTGCAGAAGTAACAGGAACACAGATAAGTGTTCTTGATGAAAAGATGCTTCAAAGAGGAAAACATGAAGAAACCTTGATAAAAGCCTAATGCATTCATAAATGTCTACCGCATATGAATGTGCATTTTCATTGTTATATTTCACTAGGCCTGCATTACATGATCTCAGTTGTTTCATACTCTAAGCTCACTTATCTCACAGTTAGGAACACAGGTCAGATGTTTTTCAGACTGAATTAATAACTCAAAACAAACAATCATAAGTTGGACCAATCATACATTCATTAGTATTCAGCAATCAAACTTATTCCCACTGGATGAAGAACAGAGACAGAAGGAGAAAAAGGCAATCCATACGGAGGATATTAAAAGATTATGTTTGTAAATATTAAAAGATCAGGTACCACTATCTCAATTTTTGTGGATTTTCCCAAACTTAGTTGTAAAATTTATATATGTAAACAGGTACGTATATGTTAGTCATAAGCCAGTAATTGCTGTTTTGCTAAGGAATTTTACTGATAAGAAACAAAAGTGGGAAAAATAACTTGAGAAAACCTCTTAGGTAAGAGGCGTTAGTTATTACAGGTGAATAGTTTAAAATGAACTGTACCAAGATTTTCTGAAGAGCCTTTGCTGTTATAATCCTGCCGTGATCTTA
Organism: Caloenas nicobarica; assembly: GCF_036013445.1. Taxonomy (NCBI): domain Eukaryota; kingdom Metazoa; phylum Chordata; class Aves; order Columbiformes; family Columbidae; genus Caloenas; species Caloenas nicobarica. Next base: position 10,955,342 of record NC_088253.1, read on the forward strand.
AATTGAACACAGAGGCAGCCACAGCCTCCCCAGCCCAGCAAAAACGAACTCATAAAAAATGCTAGGACTTAATTGTTGCAAGTTTGTTTGATTGTTTGCTTCCTAATGTAGCCTTTAAAGCTAACTGAATAAAAATTTTAGGAAGAGAAAGTTTGAAACAGAAATGCTAATGGACAGCACTGATCTGTCCACATGTGCTGAGTGACAGGACAGTAAGAAAGACTGCTGCCTAATCTTGTGTCCTACGAGCCTCAATTAAGTGGCAAGGAGGGGTTTAGAAGAGAATTAATTGTGCTTTTGATTGGATTAATTCATTTTTGCACTTGACAGAGGTGAATCCGAAGCAGGGACAAATTAAATCACTCCTGCTGGAAACAATTTGTTTGGTAAATTAGGTGTTATAACCTGGTGACAAAATCAAAATTGGGCTGGGTTGCGTGGTTCTGTTTCAATAAAACACAAATGTAGGACAGTCATTTGAGAGAAGGAACTACAGACAAATTGGCTACGCAGCTACTTCTGGGCTGTGACTTTTAGCCAGCTTAATAAAAAATGAATAATGGAACTGGCTGGAAAGTATTAGGAATTATCCATTGCTAATAAGAAAATAATTCAAAATGATGGAGCGGTGGTATCCTGAAACTACTGATACCTATGTTGAGTACATTAGGTCTGATCACTGTCAAATGGAGGAAAAAAAGCCTAAGAAATCTTCTGGAAATTACTTTTGACAGGTTAATGAAAGGTACTGAAAGCTATGGATTTGTTTGATTTCTGACAAAGGAATATATTATTATTTGTATTGTTGCTTTTTTAAAAAAATGAATGAAAGCATTTGCTGAGTCTGTTGCTTTTACAAGTGATTGGTTTGGTTTTCACTTTTATCTGATAGAAATCACTCTAATTTTTTTTTTTTTGGTAGCATATTTCATCAGTATGTAGAACATCTGTTTTACCTGTCTGCTTTTAAAAAACTCCTGGAAGCTTTTAAGTGTGAAAGAAATTACTGAAGTCCTATATTACATATTAGTCAAACCATTTTCTAGCAAGGTTCGGAGTGTTATATGTAGGGATGATTAGAACAGATACTGTAGTTCCTTTTTAATACAGTTAGTCAGATGTTTGGATGCTTTGTTTTTATCAATTTCATCACCATCACCTTGCTTTATTACAAAACATTATTTTAATCAGTGTAATAAAGCCATTTTCCCCACTCTTTGGTGCATCTAAAGATCATCCTGAGGAAAGAAATTTGGATTTGAAAAGCAAATGGCACTATTCCATTTATGGCCTTGCCAAACATACTTTTGCAGATTAGGATGAATAGAACAAGTCTGTGACTCCTTCAAAATTCAAACTTAATCTCTTTAAGGCTTTGAGTTATATTCCATATACATGGCAGGGGATAATTCCAAAAGCTCCACTCTGACCAACCTACATGCCATCAATTTAAATCAAATCTCATAATTAAATTATGGATCAAAAGTTATTAAAGTGGTTTTTCAGACTTTTTTGTAAAGACTCTGTGGCAAATTGAAATATTAAAGACCAAAGAAATCTCTGCATAGAGGATAAGAGAACTTCCGAAAATGTGATGGCATAAAAATGGGCATGGTAGAAGTGTTTTGGACTGTTTTGGACTTTGCGTTTTTATAATATGCTTCAGTCAACACTGAAACACGTATTTATGGATCTCCTATGAAAGCATCAACATCTATTATGGTGTAAATATTGCATATACATTGACAGAGGTGTCCAACATAAGAGACAAAGGGCTGAGAGAATAAAACTGGAATGGAAAACCTGTAGAGAATTCTGCGTGGGTGCTCAAACGTTGCATCTGTGTAAAGACAGGGCAGGAGAAAGTGCTTCAATTTAATTTATCTTCCATATCTTTCATAACAGGAGTGAGTCCTTTATCCTGGCATATGCTTTACGGATGGGTTTCTGTCTTAAGCTTGCTCTTATTTCATCCAGGTAAGTTTTCAGATATCCTGGCAATTTGCAACTGAAATGATTTATAAGACAAACTCTACACACTTGGTTTAGGCCATATTAGGGCAGGAGGTGACCTTCCCATTTGCTGTGTGCTTTTCAGATCTCTTGACCATGCACACTTTTAGTATTATAGTAGCCCTCTGTTCTTCGTACACGCTATCAAGAAAGCTCCTGCTAGAATTCAGCATCAGAAGAATAAGCCCTATGAGGGTACAGCTCCTGCTTACCATGTTTCAGTTTTAGCATCTAGTAGAGACATGCTGCAGATAGTACAACCATCTTACAGGTGTTCAAACTACTTGAAAACTTGACAGTGTTTTAGAGTATTATGTACTATTGTATTTGGTTTAGGTGCAGAAATGAAGATGAGAAATGCCAAAGGTTGTGTTTAAAAACATAAAAATAATTATTGTACATTAAAATACACTATATAGAAAAAGCAAGTACATTTAAGTATATTTCAGAATTTATTAAGGTCAGAATTTTGCCAAGGAAACATCTCTATTGTATTTTTAGTTTGTTTTAGTATTTATTAAAATACTTGAATTCCTGCTGTTATTCACCATATACATTCCTGAGCACATGAAATGCTGTTTGCCAAAATAATTTTTTAAAATAAAACCATGCTCATATATAAAGTTGTTTATGTCTAAACAGTAGTCAGAAGATACTTGTATTAATTTTGGAGATGATGCAGCACTGTCTAATTATCTGCCTAAACAACAGGGAGGTCAAGCCAGATGACCTAGACAAAGTCTGAAAACGAGCAAAGCCAGCAGTATTTCTAGTACTTTAAATTGATTAAAATAAGTTTAAATAAAAGGTAAAAAAATATTTATAGAAACATTTAAAAGACTGAATGTGATGCTATGAGGGTGCATAAATTTAACAAATTTGGCTCAACATATTCTGCAAAAGAACAGATTCTTTCTCTCCAGATTTCTGTATCCCTCAGTAATACAAATTTCTTCATATCTAAGCCGTCTGACTATTTCTAAGTAAAGCCAAATAATAAAATTAGACTTCTGCTATGGAGAATCAGATTCCCTAATTGCAAATGTAAATGTTGCCAGATGTACTGCTCCCCTGTTCCAATAAATAAATCATTAGAAAACACAATTAATAAGGGGTAGGATATCTATCTAGAAGGAAGGAGAGAGAAGATGAGGACATAGCTACAATGTCAGCACTAGTGTGAATTTGGGGAGTTTTTTGTGAGGAATTGGAAAAGAAGGATTCAACTCTGTTGTGTTACCACATGCAGAAATGGAAAAGTGAAATAAAGGGAGTCAGATTAAAGACAGAGCAGGAAAACAGTAACTGATTTCTATTTCTGTGATGGAAGGGACATGTCAAATCTGAAGTGCGCCCGAAACTTCTTTTGATCACTGTTCTCTGCTCACAAACTATGGGCCAGTTCTGAACTCTTTGAAATTGTCTACTAGTTGCAATGTCTGTTTATGACCGTTCAGTAATGTACCACTTGTAACACCATGGAGACCTCGCTATGTAGCCTAAATGGAACTCCGAAATTCTTCAACATAGCATGACAGCATTACATGAAAGAGTAATATAAAAGTGACAATTACTTTCGTAGCACCTTTAAAAGTCTTACATCATTCTGAGTATTTTCTCTGGTGGTGTTAATGCTTTCTCCCTAAAATTGTCTGAATTAGCCAGTTTACGTCTCCAAATGTCAAGAAATTGTGCGGAAGCAAGTTCTGATCAAAATCTGCAATATATCAAAATACAGGATTTTTTAAAATAATCAAGAAGTAGTCAGAATTGCATATGTATGGTGAGTGTCCTCCATTGTACTGGCCATGTTCACATCATTCTCGTTCTCCTCTAGTCCTAAGAACTGGCAACGTTTTGCTCACATTATCTTCTTTTGGCACAATGTGAGCTGCAATTTTAATAGATCTGGGGACAGCCAAACTTTGTTGCTTTTGAAGCAATACATTCTGAGATTTGTAACTTCCCTGTAGAAATGGTACAGGTGCCAAGTCAGGTAGGAAAAGTCTAGTTTTCTGTACCTTGCTTGTCAGCTGCATGAAGGACCAGCATCTCTATTGCTGCATAGTGGAAGCTGGAAGGAGAAGGAAAATACTTGTGAAAACTTAGGAAAGGAGAGGTGGTGAAGGGCTGGGTAAAGGATGTAGACACTGATCTTTTACAGAAATCCGGCAGGAGCCTGGGACATGGACAGAGAGGATTTAGACCTCCCCATGTTGTAACATCCTGAGCAAATGTTCTGTTTATTCCAAGCTGGAATAGGATGGCTATTTCAGTTGGGCTGATGCTGTACACCAGTATTGAAGTCAGTTCGCTGGTACTGAGGATACTTTTGGGAGAGCTGTTGAGGAACTAAAACAAATCCATGGCCACCATTCGGCAGTGGGATTAGATCAACTCCTTCTCTTGCAGAAGCCCGTATCACGCTCTTACGTTAACTGAGAAAGACAGTTCTTACACTTTTCGCTTATCAAGTGTTCATGAGGCAATGAATATGCATATGCAATAGGAGAGGGGGAAAATAAGGATTTGCCTTAGTCCAATATAACGTAACTCATTGTGGTTCATGGCTAAATATTTGTTCACATTCTAAGGGAAAGGTGAACAAACTAGTGAAATCTGTTTCTGATCGAGTATTGGCTCTTATTTGAAAGTGGGGACTGTGTCTGTTCACATTAGAGAATTCTGAAAAAATAAAAAATTACTATTGGAGGAGTAAACATGATAGTTACTTCTCAAATAATTAATATAGGCAGAACTGCCAGAGCAACATGTTTGCATTTAACTTGGATAAAAATTGTTCCTTTTTTATAATCCAGATTTTAAAACTATCAATATTAGCAAATACATTAAAAAAAATCAAGAATCAGCCCAATACACAGATTTTTAAGGAGAGGTGGTGGTGAGAGTGAAAAATTACAATGTGATGATAAATGTCTTTGTAGTTGCTAATGCACCCTAAATCTTTCATGGACATTAGATTCCACCTGGCCTTCACCCTTTTCATGACAGAAAATGAAAAAGGGGAAAGAGGTAGAAAAGAACACAGGCCAGATCCTTGGAATCAGCAGACATGGAATTCCAGCTCATCCTTCAAAAGCTTTAGCTCTATCAGAGGAGAGAAGTGTTGCGATGCACCTGGCAAGAACAAATGGGAAGTTCCGCATGTTGTTTCCCCCCAGCCCTGGGTGCTTTGAGGGTGTGAATCCAAGTGCTTCTTCCTTTCATCTTTTTCCCCCTGGAGCTATTCTTAACTCTGTTACATCAGGTGGTATTACCCAGCAGTGCTGGGAGAATGAATTATTTCAAGCAAACAGCAGTCAGCCTGCTGCCTGTGAGTGAGAATGAGCAAATGAAAGTTTAAGACTTTTATCCACAACTGAAAGAACAAAACCTGAAGAGAACTTTGCATGTCATGCTGTGGTGATTAATAGTAAGTGTAAGATTTTTCTCCTAGTGTGATTCAGAAAATATTGCTGAATGTCTTTCAAACCATGCAGAGTGATGACCTCTAAATATCAATTCCGTGACTGGAAGATTTTAATTTTCTTAAATCCTTAATAAATGACAGGGGCATGCCATTATGCCTAACTGTTCCATTGCAAAAGCCAAGACATTAAAGATCTCTGACATCAGTGATGCTAAACTGGTATCTTTGTTTTAATAAATTATCGAGCTAACACAAAAAAGTGTAAGGAGTAGGAATAGCAGATACTTGTCTTGTGTAACTGCATATCACAAAATAAGGAGGAGAGGTAAGAAGCAATATGAAAATGGCAGGAGAGCAAAGAACTAAACCTGCAACATTTCAAAGATGGGAGCAGCATCTGATTTGACACTCCTATTCACAAGGTCATTTAAGCTTCAGCTCCATTCAAGCCAGTGAACTCTCTTCAGGGTGAGTGTGAGGCTTGTTCTCAGCATGAGGAGGGGTATTTGAATCACTACATTGTTAACTCAGGCTGGAGAAAGTTCTTCAAGTCTAGGAGTGGGAAGTAGCTACCTCTAAGTATGGAAGAACTGGGCTCAGAAGTATCTTAAGTGCAATTTAAGAGTAATTTGAGTAACTACTGTAACAAAATGCTCTAATTTATAGACTGGGAAGTGCCGCAAAGCATTAGTTTAAAAAAAAAAAAAAAAGAAAAAAAATTATCCAGTGTCAACCAAAGGCCTAGGTCCTCACACTTAACAATATAGCCAAAAATGATCAAGGAAACAAGTCAACACAATTTAAAAATAATTGCTGCTCCATCTTCACAGTAGTGCTGCACAGCCCAGTGATGCTGTCACCAGTGCTAGCTGGATGGGCTCAAGGTCATTCCAGCCATGTCTCAAGTTTCAACAAGTCAGAGCAAGGTTAAGTGCTGGGGAAGACAAGGCTCTTTAGACTTCGGAGTTGTTGGAGACCAAAGTAAAGAAACTATTCTGTAATTATACATAGTAAACCATTTTATAACAGCAGTAGTATTAAAGCTCTGCGAGCTGCAGCACCTGCATCTCGTGGCTCGTTTCAAGGTGAATGACATCACACTTCGTTCCTGCACGCCCACATTGAATTGTTTCTCTCTTTATAAAAGAGAAAATTTTATGGCCGTGTCATGCAAAGATCCTCTGTGTCAGAGCAGAAAATCCCCCTTTTCACCTGAATGCCTATAACATACGTACTAGGCTTGACATGTGATAGTTTTTGTGATTAATACCCTGTAAAGACATAAGCTACTGTGATGCGTATTGTAGAATTCCGAAAAAAATATGGACAGAGTTATAGAAAGTCTGACCCATTTTTTAAGTTTGAGACCTCACTTTTCTATGGTTTAAATAAGCCCAGTATGAAATTTGGCATCAGCAGAAATTGTTCAGATGGATTATTTTCATTTGTCCAGAGCCATATTATGTTTGTCCAAACGTTAAAGGCTGCCAGTGACTGCAGATTCCCACAAAGCTTATTAAACACCTCCCAGTGCTAAACTTTGATGCTGGCAGTCAGAATATAAATGATGAAAAAGGTTGTTACATGAATGCTGAAGGGTAAAATCACTTGTTTTTTTCTAATCTCGTAGAAGCCACTTTACCAGTTTCATCCGGCACTAGCCATACCAAGTACCAATTCACTTGGAGTGAGAAGAGAGAGGCCAGCATTATTCTGCTTAACTGAGCCTCTGTAAAAGCAATCAATAAACTTTCATCTCCTCCAAGAGGCCCACACATTTACATAATTGTACCTACTTTCCTTTCTGTATCTGATCCACTCTCTTTTCCTAAAGGTTAAGATTCAGGCCAGATGTCTATATGCTTGCTGCTGTTATTAGTGTGCTCTGGCCATCTCATTTCTCAGTGGCTTTTATTGTGCTCATCTGTTCAGGAAGACTGGGTTTTCCAGGGCTCATTTGCTGGTTAATTGCATTCTCAGATCCTCTAAGATGTCTGTAGCACCTGCTCTCCACTTCACAGACTCTTTTGATCTCTCTAGAAATATCCAACTTTGATTATGTGAAAATCTTTCCTAACTGTACTACGTGCCTGGAAAGCAAGTTAAAAACTGCCATTGTGATTATTGTGACCTATGTTAGGACTGAAAAATACAATTCTATAATACAAAAGCCTGAAACGAAAGGTGATCCTGTTTGCTATTCTGTTTGTGTGCTTCACTGCTGGCTTGAGTTTTCTTTGCCTTACCAAACACCTAAGCAAAATACAGGATGTAGTGAAATGGTAGATTACAACGCTGCATCATACAGTTCAATAGCTCTAAACGTGTACAGTATAGACCAAATTATCATCTGCTGGCATGAACTTTCTGCTTGCAAATAGGCTGAAATGTTGTTTACCTGAAATATCTCCATTTTTCTTTTCTATCAGTATGTATTTGCAAATGAGTAGTTTCAGAACTAATTGTGTATTCTATTTGTACAGATATCCTTTGGCAGGAATAAGGGTTTGGTACCTTAAATAGATTGAAGCTATTATTTGGGTTTGCTTTGATATTTGTTTCATAGTTGGTATGCTGCAGAAGAAATATGGAATACAACTCTCCTTTTTTACTAACTGATTACATGATTAAGTTATTTGATTTATGCCAGTATCAGTTTTCACATCTGTCTACCTAATTTATGGGGCTATTTGGGGGGCTACTTGCTAAAATATTTTCAATATGTACAGTACTCTCTTTTTGTACGATGCATTATGGAGTCAGCCTTGTGAACAGATTAGCCCACCCCTCTTTCTATTCATGTATAGCACTGCGCATTTTTAGTTGGAGTTTTTAATGAGTTTCTCTCCGCAGGTGTTTGCAAAGTTTTAGCCAAAACAGCACAGCTGTTCCTGAGGCTTGGAAAAAAATGTTGTACATCTTAAAATATTCTGATAATCTATGTGGTTAACATAGATTCAATGTAGTCTAATTCCTCCAGTAACTCCAATTAGGCAATAAAGTCTAACATAATTACACTAAGTATCCTAACATATATTCTTAAATAGAAGAAATTAAGGCTACACAGCTAACATTAATTCTAGCCTTTCCTGGCTCCTAGTTCTTGACTTCGTAAGCTTAATAGTTGCATGTCCGCATGTGAGTAGGTGAAATGGTTACCTTTCTGTGTTTACTGCTAGTGTTCTTGTAGTGGATATTTGTGAAATTGCATTTTTTGGTCTCTGTCTCATACTGAATTTACTACTGCACTGTATACTATGGTAATATAATCAGAAGTAGTGATGACGTCTTGGTGAAAATAGTAAAAAGTAATGAGAGAATTCAGACAAAGTGAATACTGCAGGAGATTTGAAAGGCTGAAGGTGATTGCTTTCCTTTGATAGATGAAGGTCAAACTGCTTGTGCCACTCTTAATGTAATGACTGCTCTGTGTGATGACAAATCTTTGCTCTTGCTGAGGTGCACACTTGTGAAGGTCTATTTGCAATTGTGCTGCAATTGCTCCAGTGAAGATAAAGCTTAGACATAACACTGCTCTGCTTCAGAATTCAAATGAAAACACTAATGATATTGTCTAGAAGGCTTGCAGAGTGCCCCCAAAAGCACTAAGCATGGGAGATTTATATCAAATGCTGTTGGATTTTCTAGCCTTCTTGGAGTTGACAACTAATTTTGGGTACTTACTGATAATTCAAGGTCTGATGAACAAGCCCTTCAAGCTTACTTGCAGAAACCTTGCAAATTTACTGAGGCTCGTGATGCAGAGCAAATTAAAAAAATAAAAGAAAAAAAAATCCCACCAGATGCCACTGAGACACCAAGTGCCAGAAAATGTAACTGGTCTGAGCCTGAGATTCATTGAGTCTGCATTGCCTCTGATCCAGTGTGCAGAAGGTGATTACTTTCCGTGGCCTGTATGCTGCAAACAGTTTCAGACAAGCCTCACTTTATGCCCATGTGGGTAGTCTCCCATTTTGATGTTGGTATTTATGTGCTTGAAATCGAGCATGTCCCTAGTGCACATGGATTCACCCTGAGAAGTCAAGATAATCCTGTGACTGCAGAGAAAAAGATGAGAAAGAGTTTAGAACCTACCGGTTTTCTTTTCTTCCTTTCTTTTTAAAATAATTTTACAGGCAGAAAGATAGTATGACATATAGGAGCAAAAAAAAAAAAAATATTCTGTTCTGACTACAGCACTTTGCCAACATTGTATTATACAATTTTATCTTCCAGGGCAAGATTCAACCAAATCTGTTTCACAGGTAATAGGTAAACTAAGTGCATCTGTCTCTAGCAGTTGAGAGGCTACGAACCTCTGTACTTTCTGTGAAAGAAAGAAATCTCTTGTAGATTATATTCTCTGAAGAAATAATTCATTGTAAGTAATCTGTTGGAGTTAGTGTTTTTTAATCATGAGCAGACCCTGACTAACTCACATGTAACAATCCAATAATTTATTTCACTATCAAAGTATAAATTTTCATTGGAAACTGTGATGTTTTGTATTAGACGCATATTTGGAAAAGAGACATGAACAGAAGTTTAATGTTTTCTGGCACATCATCTTTGTGTGTGATATCATGGCTAGAAAATTGTAGCTTGTCATAACATTTATTTGGCACACATGGAAATAGATCATCAAAGACGAGAGGTAAACAGAAATTAAGTAAAAGTTAACAGTTGATGGGTGAGACTGCTGAAGCCAACGGAAGTTTTGTGGTAACTTAGAACTAATATTCTGATTAAGATTCTTAGGATACATCCAGAATCAAAATGACCAGAGATTTCATTTATAGGCTCGACCCATGTGGAAAGGAAAGGGTCAATAGTACTAAGAATCTGCTGTGTCTTTCCCTAAGTAGTGCAGCAGGTTTTTAGAAAAAAATAGTGCTTCTGAATGGATGTGTTAACCCTACTTGTCTTTTTCCTGCCCCTCAACCCAAAAATTAACTTGCTTGTTTGGCTTCCAGTGTAATCCAGAAAATGGAGCAAGGATGCCCTTGCGAGGAAATGCATCACTCCCACCTGGCCCCACCTCCCACACCAAATCCTCTCTTCTTTGTGATCACGTTTGGGCTCAGTAGTAACCAGACAGCACCCCTTTAAAATCCACTTTAGAAATGGTCAGCATCTTTCACATACTATTAATTGATGAAATAAAAAGAAAAACACACTTTTTTTCTTCTCTACTTCTCCTTGCTTCATTTTCTGATTACTGTATCAGAAAGAGCTTTTGTCTTAACTTTCAATCCATTAATCTGAAGCAAAGTCAATTTGCTCTCAGAGCACAACTGAAAATCTACTTCTTTTTACTACTCAGCTTGTCAGTTTGTGATAGGTTTATTGAACAAATTTGCTGTGATAGGCAGATCAGGTTAGAAGGGGAAGTGGTCTTTTCAGACTGTAGATGGTTGCATCTAAGGAATTTAACTATATTAGCTGCACTGAAAGTATTTGCCACTAAGTATGGGACTTCTTATGGAAAGTATTACACTATATTATTGTTAATTTAGAACTTGAGATCTTAAAAAAATTAATAATCTCAGCTCCTTAAAATGTATTTTCCTGTTTAAAAATGCTGGAGTGCATGTCAGACTGGGAGGAAGAAGGTATTAATGTATTCGATAGTGTTGTGAAAGTGTGGATTTGGTGAGTAGTCTGGAATCAAGACCAAACTCTCTAATGAAGCAGCATATTAGATGTCCAGACTAGATGCTTATAATAATAACTAAAGCAGGCCCGGATACTCTTATTGCTGTTTTTGCACTGGGACATTTTCTCTATGAAGTCCTGTCGCTTCCCTCAGTACTTTATTCTGCCCCTCTCCACCCTGATGCATTTGTATACCCTACTTAGGTCTCCTTGGAGGAGAGAGTTTGTCAGATATGCAAAGATGTAAATTGTTTTAAAGATGCAGAAAGCAGCTAACCTCATAGCTGCAATTAGTAGGGCAGTATAATATTCACAGAGGGGATGTGCCTAATGCAGCACTGGCCTCTGCTGCAATACGTGCAGCCCTCAGAAAAGAGAATTAGGCAGTTGCCCTACGCTGCTTTTGGATTTCTGCTTTGTGCTGGGGTTACAGAACAAAATGTGTCATACTGAGCTGAGAAGCTTCTTCGTACCTGTATTTTGATCCTTGCTAAGCTACATATATTTCAAAGCTTTGGGATTGTGTTCAGGTGGGTGTCTTCAGTCACACTGATCATGATCACACTGATCTGCAGCACAGAGAATGGTTGGCAGGGATCACCTGGTCAGACGGCTTTACGCATCTGGAGTAAGTCCAGTCTGAGTGAATCACAGCTGTGACCTAGCAGCTTTTTTCCTGGCTCGGTCCATCTCTCTAGAGGTTACAGTTGCAAGAGAAGGCAGTGTACCAGCACTTGTGCTGTTCTATGTTTGCTGCTCTGTTCTGCGTCTCTTCACAAAACTATACGTAAAAAATATGCCCTCTGTGTAAAAAGGTGATTTAGTACCTCTCTAAATTCAGAAGAAAAACAATAGCATTGGTCTTCTGCAGCTCAGTTTGGTAATAAAGCATATTTTATTACATATATTTTATTTTTAACAGAATTCTATTTCTTTAAAAAAATGTTGAAATTATCTGTGTGGCAGTTGCACTTCCCCTCTCAGAACTGGGGCCTTCAATGGGCAGTTAATGGCTCTTTGTGAGACCCAGAGTCGGTGGGCAGGGGCGTTAGCAGAGGAGGGGCCCAGAGAAGCTGAGAAGCTTCTGGAATGCCCACAGCCACATCTGATCAGACTATAAATGGGGCTCCCGCCGAAGACTCCCTTTGTGTGGTCTTCTCAGAGCAGCAGGTCTGTGAGCTGGAGCCCTCCCCTTAGACAGAGACGCTGTCTAAGGAAATGTCCCGGGATGGGGAGCGCCTCACCTCCTCGTTTGGGTGAGTGATAAATTGCCGAATATATCCTTGAATAAGTCCTTGCTGCAACAGGCGGGTGTTCATCTCTTGTGGGCAAAACAGGGCAGAGGGCTCTGGTTTTGTTTCTTGTGAGTGCGTGTATGCACGCTGTGGATCCTCATTATTCTTATTTTCCTGTACCCCAATAATCTCCTCAACTGATATCCGAACCTGTATCTTATTGGAGTGCTAACTAATTATATAAACCCTGTTTCCAGTCTGTTTATTGGCTGTACTTTTCTGGCCAGAATAAATTTTGTTTTGGACCTTGTTGTCCGCCTAAACTGATTTTGGGGTGCCTCCGTGACAATCTGGTATCAATTTATATGACTGCAGAATGTGTATGCAATGCTGTAGCTATTCATTAGTTACTCTACAGATTAGAGGTCCTAGCTTTTGGAAGTCTGAAAGTTATTCTGTAAGGCAGATGAAGCCATTCCTGTAAAATAAATCAATTCTGGAATCAAAGCAATGAACAAAAAAAAAAAGTTCCAAAGAAAGGTTTGTATTGTGTACTGCATAGCCATAGCTAGAAATGCTGTTATGATAGATTCCATATATGTACACACATAGAATCAGTACCTAGCCCAGGGATTTGAGAGTTCAAAAGACAAAATTGGCAGGTTTTAGAAAGCGTGCTAATTTGGAGATGCAGCTGATGTAGCAAGAGATGAATTGATATAACCGTGAGTTACACAAAGGTTTTCTTTGGAGAAAGTCTGAATCTGCATCTCCCAAGACCAGTTTCTTGTCCATGAAAACTTTGGTTTTGAGAGTATAATATTCTTGATGAGCCAGTCTACTAGCTAATATTTGCTTTTGAAACTTCAATATATAATTAGAACTGTGGCATTAATTGTACATGCTTATTTTTTCTCATTTTGTAAATCTGAGGTGCTCTGTTACTTTATGAGAACAACAATTTTGCTAACTAGATGATAAGAAATTTATGCTACTTTGTTTCTTATTGTCAAGGTAACTCCTATTAAAGGCTGTATTTACCTAGCCCCAAAACTGTGTGACTGACATGGAGCAAAAACAATCGTGAATTTCCTCAAAAGCTACATCCTGAATCTCAAAAAACATCACTTACATAGTTGCTGTAGCATTTCAGCCTGTTAACATGGAAACTACAGGTTTGTTACTTGTGCCTGGATGCCGAAAGCATTCAGTGCTACTTCTAAATCAAAAACAGCCACCATGATTCTAACCTCCATTTGCCAGTTTTGTGCTGGTAAAGCCAGCATATACCTGAAAACTTTTTCTTAAAAGAACCTGAGAATGCCAATGCACTTGGAAGCCCAGCAAGTACTACTTCCTCTCATTCAGGAATGACTTGAATTCTTCAAATTCAGAAAGACTACATTCATTTAAAAGAAAAAGTTTTGAGATACATATGTATTTTGGTTGTTTTTCTTTTAAACATTGCATTACGCTACTTTGTTGTTATCGCTTTAGACTGTTACTGGTAGGTGAAGTGAGGAGGAAGGTAGTTGAGACATGCTTGAAAAAATATAGCAATTGCTCCTTACCCACCATCTAATATTAAAACAACAGCACAGTACAGCTGTGGTGTAGTGCTTGCATGAGCAGATGATCTATTAAAAAGCTGTGTATATCATGATCTTCAAGCAAAACTGAAACACAGGTACGTGAAGTAACCTTCCAAAGACCACCCTACAAAGCATAGAGGAGAAAACAGATTTGCAAACTAGTGCAATACTTCAGAACAATCTTTCGGAATGCATTGATAATGATAGGTATAAACATGCATGAAATGGATGCTTTACCTATGAATTCATTTGCCCACTAGGGGACACTGGAACATTGTATTTTTGTGCAAGTGAAAGATTTTTCAAAAACAATGAGGATGGAAAATGCTCTTGTTCTTGCTCCAAAATAGAGTAAAAATCATGCATATCTAATTTCTAATCCATACAGAATGATGTGTAATCTGTTTTAAAAAGTTTAATGAGTGGCAAGCTTCTGGCCATGAATGTTAGATCTAAGACATTTGAGCAAGTACTTCGAACTGGTCCATGATATTAGAGGTTTTGAATTGCAAAGATAATGGATCATATTTTTGGCATTTCCCACTCATTAAAAACTTTGTCAGGATGATGGATTAATCTGTGGGCATTTTCTGTCCTTGCTATAATCTCTGTCAAAGAGACAAGGTATTGGAATTATAATGCCTTTTGTATTATATGAATTGTGAGGGCAGACTTTAGAACTTTGACTTCCTTAAAAGTATTTTTTTTCATTATGTTGCAAGTGAGCAACACCAAATAAAAACATTTGAGGAAGAGTAGAAGCTAAGTTCAGAATGATAAACTAATATGAATGAGTGTAGGTTAATGGTGTGTAGTATATTTAAAAAAGCCTTATGTGCTTTCCATTAGTATATTACATTTCACAGATATATGGTTACTGCCTTTTACTCTTGTTGACTTTACTAGAAACGAGCCTGTAATTCATGTAGCTGGGCTGTGAATTGAGCTGTGCTTTCAAGCAGGGAAGGAGGAGCCCTCCTGTGCCTCAGGGGTGATTCTGATGCATTATTTTGTTCCCTTGGCAGGTCCTAAATATGGGGTTGTAGATTTGAAAGTTTTGCCTACAGCTTAGCCTGTACGGCTCATCTCAGGTGGGGTGTTATAATGTATTGCAGTCGTGGGATATAGGCAAATCATGAAGAGAGCTTATAACTTTGAAGTATCTCTCTGAACAAGCACTCATGAAGATGAAGCACCATCTACACATCCTTAAAGGGACAATTTAGATCCCAACCTGAGAGTCTAATCAATGAATTTAGCCTGTCTTGTTACTGGGTTGTCCAGTGGCTTTTTTCAGTTTCTGAGCAGAAAATGCATATTATCCGAATCATTCTTCGCCTTTAGCTTATCCGAAATGACATACATACATACATACACAAACATATAGATATATACACATACATATCTATACGTCAGTTCATTTAATAGATGTGAGTGGCACATATGGCACAACTGATGATAGGGCCTAGATTATTATTTCAGCCTAGTTTTAAGTTTTCTTTCTGCAAAATTCTATGTAAAATTTGAAGAAAAAATACTGTAAGTCTGATCATCACTGACAGAAAGGAGGGAGAAAATGAAGTGTAAATATATGAGAATCCTCATTTCTGTGCTTTGTATCTTTCACTCTAGCAATGCATACTGACACACCCACTTTTTCCAACACTCTCATTTTGTCCTGGCTTTGTTTCCCTTTATTCCTTCTATGCCATTCCACACATTGCTCTTTCAGTGGGATGTCTGGCACTTTTTAGAAGTTCCAAGTCTGCTATACTCACTTGTTCCATCAGTGCATGACGAGAAGCCTGAGACATAGTAATCATAAGTCCCAAGCACACCTGCATTGTAAAATGAAGAATTTGATGTGGTTTTTAATTAAAAAAGGGTTGCAGTTCCTATTTTATGCTATTTTTGCAGTTTCATAAAATCATAGAGAAATGCAGAAACTATCCTGAAAGACAGTGTTTGCTTGTGGTTTTTTTGCTTTATATTCATAAGCAGACTATTATGTATATACTCGTTTTCTGAACAAAGGCCTTCATAAATTTTCTGAATGTTGCAAAAAAAAGATGAGTTTACGTGTGATACCTTTTATGGCTTATTCTGTTTCTAATTATACCATTTGGAAAATGATTACTTAAAAGAAGTGCTCTGCTCAGCATCCAGTCTCTCAAATGATTCAGCCTGTATCAGCAGCATTGTTTATAAATAGAAATAGTGAATGAAATATTTGTCCACTTGTAACTCAGTGACACAGTTGAACAAAGTCAGAATTTCATCACTTGTGTTTTTGAAAAGAAAATTCTGACAGGCACTTCAGTGTTGCAAGAAGAGAAATATCCAAGGAAAAGTTCCCTTTGTCTTGACATAAAATCTAAAGGGAGGTTATATTAAGCAAAACCATGGCATGCCTATGAGTGGGTCCCTAGCACGTACGTCACATATTCATGAAAATCTGAAAAGCTCTTATTAAATGCTCCTTTGTTGCTGTCTTAGTCATAGGAGTTGAAGCTGTATCTTTGTTTTTCACTTCTTATGTCATTTCTGAGTTCCCATTTCTTTTAACAACCTAACCGGGTTTTGTATCTAGTGTACACATAACAGACTCCACTCCTTTCTCCTGCAGGAAATGTACTTGTGTCATTAAATTCGCATGAAATGGCTTCATACCAATTACTTTATAGATTTTTCCTTGCACTAAATGCTTCTTAAGAGTTCTTTTCCAGTGCTTCATTTTTGGGTAAAGTCTATTAAAAGTGTTTGCTAGATTTCTTGTTCCCTCATCTGTGGCTTCCTGCTTTTAAAGACGCGCACAGGATGAAAAACGTGAAGGACTTCTCTTCTGCACTTGCACTCTGGTGGAGATCCTGCTGAGAAAGGTAGATCACGTTCTTTTCAGTCCTTGGTTTGACTTCATGCCTGTGGATGGTAAATGATTTGTGACAGAGCTTTGGGTTTTATTTGTAGAATAGATACACATTTAGTATACTCATCTAATGAAAATACTAACTATATTCACACTCTATACATACTGATACTTGGTTATGTACAGGATGTGTCAAGTGAAAAGTCTTGACTGGGACTAGAGGGGCTGCCAGGAATGGAAAAGACACTTCTGAATAACTTGGAACAAAAACCATATCTAGAACGCAGATGCTGAAGATGCATGTAATCTCATAAAACAAAGAACGAACCATAAAAGACAAGTAACTCCCAGCAGCGACAGAAATGACAGGTCCTCAAAGAGAACAGGTCAGGTGTCTGATAGCATCTGTTAAGAGAGAAGCATTTCACTTTGAGATCCTTGTATGCACAAATGAAAAAAGAAACAACAGCACCACCACAAAACAAAAAGAAGTGGAATTTGATAATTTTAGATAACCATTCCTGAGGGTCTTAGAATGTTCTCACTTCTTTTTGTTTATAGGTCTTTTAAAGTGTTTATCTGCTTATGTGCTGGAGCTCATGCTTGGTAAACGGTGACATGCAAACCTCATTTATAGTCTGTTTCCACTCAGTTTGTATACAAAGATGGCATTCATCTGAAAAATGTTACATTTTACTGTGTCTGTGATAGCATGCTGAAATGTATAAATAGGACTGTGTTTACTATTTAAAAATACATTTCATTTGAGGTACAGAATGTGATTTTGACAACTTTAATTGGGGAGGAAAGAGGAGATGCATGGAAGCAGGAAAAAGACTATTATACTCTGGGTAGAAGTAAGTAAATAGGATACAAGAAGTACATATAATAATCCATTTACACCTGAACTGAAAACACCTGCATGCTTCTTCATGATTCAGAACCTGTATTCCAGAAGCTCAGCACATCCAGCAGAGAGGCAGGAGGATGGCTGGAGATGGGGGCAGGCGGTGTGTGAGGAGAGGCAGCGGGAGTTGGGCTTGTCTAGCCTGCAGAAGAGAAAGCACCTGGTAAAAGGAAAGGAGGCGACAACTGCAAGTTGCCGTAAAGGACATTGCAATTAGCTATAAGGAAAAAATTCTCTGTCATGAGACCAGTTAAGTATCACAAAAGATTACTCAGGGAGGCTGCTGAGTCCCTATCCATGGAGATTTTCAGAGCTTGATGGAACGAAGCCCTGAGCAACCTGACCTGACTTTGAAGTTGGCCTTGCTTTCAGCAAGAGGTTGGACTAGGGACATCCTGAGGTCTCTTCCAACCTAAATTTTTCTGTGATCCAGTGATATTTTTTTCTGAGTTGAATATTCCTATGCAGATTTTTTTAGATGTTAGGATTTATTCCTTCAAGTTTTCCTAATAGAAAGCCTTAATTAATAAACACAGATATGTTAACAGAGACTTAGTTTGGTACAGAGAAATGAAGGTGGGGCTAGAAAGCAACAGTGTGTTTTGAAATATGAAAAATAAGGAAATACAAGCAACTCAGAAGAGGCATTGTGTGTCCCTGAAAAAGAAAAAAAGACAGGAGAGACCTTCATGAGGACAAAACCCATGTGTTTGGTTTTTGATCCTCTAGTATATAAATCTCTGAGTTTCAAAAGCGTGAGGAATAAAAACGCGGTTTTTATAAGCAATCAAGAATCCGTACGTTTAAGAAAATAGGGGAAGTTTTAGATGTCAATAATTTTATCAGTGGCAAAAATGAATCTCACAGTGGCAATACTCCATGCATATGCTGTACATTATTATAAACGTATCTGAAAGGAAGGAAAATTCGATTATTCCCAGTAAAATGGTAAGCATCACGTGGGGGCAGGAAGAAAAAAAAGGGAAAAAAAAAAAAGCTTGTTTACTGTCACTTTGCCTGTCTTAGTTTGCAAGAAATAGTAGTTACTAGCTGCCTATACCCAGTGGGTTAAGGCTCTGGCACATCATAAATAACTAACTTTTAGTGACTTTGAGACATGAAACATATTTAGCTTCAAGTACGTTATTGCCTTGCTCTATTTGCCTGATCAGAAAGTCATTCTATCAGTAAAAAGACTAGTTGACTTGAGTGGGTTTAGATCAGGTTGTAGATCATGAACAGCAGAAAAAGTTAGACTTGTGACTAAGTTTAGGCACTGTAATAAGAATGACCTGAAGTACAGCCCCACAGATTTAATCAGTATCAGTAGATTTTGTATGAGTAAGGATGACAAAATTTGGTTTCCCAAATTATAACACGGCATATTTTTCCAGTTTGGCATTTTCATTAAATATTGAATGTAGTATAAAAATGTCTCCAATGTATTTAATGCCTTTCTGGAGTACAAAGGACAGCGTATTACAAAACAAAAACTCCTGAAGTATTTCACATTTTATGCAGAAAAAGCAAATACCTTAAAACACTGTAAAATATGAGCTAGGCTCTCAGCTAGTGAAAGCATTGCTGTACACAGAAGATATAGAAAATATTATGAGAACTTGATTTAATACAGTCTATTAATTACCATTAATTATTTAAAATATTATAAAACTCCCCCATGAACACCTACTGAGATGCCGGCATGTCAAGCAAGCAATTAAAATACAATACAGTTAACCATAAAATGGAGAGCAAAAAGAAATAAAATATTTAAAAGCTAAACAAAGTGGTGGTGTTAACAAATCTTTATCACTTACTGAAATTATAAATTCCCTGAAAGTAAACCAACTGCATTAGCTGATTTGTATTCCAACTCAAAGTCCTATCTTCTCCGAAAATCTCACTTCATGAATGTGAAATGTTTTTTATATTTTTAGATAAGTTTATGATCTTTACTATTGGAACTGACTAATTTATGTCAGGAAGAGGAATCAATGGTCAAAACCACAGCAAATTGTAAAGAATGCTGAATAAGATGGGCTTCTTTTGATTCTATATGATGTTCTGGGAAGGAGAGTAAGGTGACTGTTAATTACAAGGTTTTTCACTGCTACACACACACAAAAAGAATGAAAATGTTGGAATTTTTAAAGAGAAGAAGAAATATTAGTATATATGCTCTGAAATTGTCATAGTTATAAATAATAAGCACAATAAATGCCAGGCTGCAAACATACAGCTATAGAGCTGTATTTTATGCTGCGGAAAAGCCATAAGTATATTCCCTTTTTAAGTAACTTTTTTTTAGTATCTTCCAAATCCCCTATAGTCTATTTGTACCATTTCTTCATGCTTTGTCTCTAAGCAGCATCATATCATGGCACTCATTACCTGTGCAGGGCACCAAGGCGAACGAATGACAGATTTAATGAAAGAATTTAAGTGGTAGGCCACTGCGTCAAATATCACTGAAAAATAGTGGTATATATATGTGACCCTACCTTGTGTTTCACAAGAAGCATAGAATATATTAAATGTATCATATCGTGTAACCAGTCCTATTGGGGCAGACCTTTCACAGCTTACTCCTGATACAGTCTTTTCTTGAAAAATTGAGTGGAAATTACAGGGTTAAACTAGGGAGCTTTCATCCTGTAAAGATCACTGGTTTCTGGCATTTATATTCATTAAGTCCTTCAGGAAAATTTAT
Organism: Caloenas nicobarica; assembly: GCF_036013445.1. Lineage (NCBI taxonomy): Eukaryota > Metazoa > Chordata > Aves > Columbiformes > Columbidae > Caloenas > Caloenas nicobarica. The sequence continues at coordinate 10,975,750 of NC_088253.1, forward strand.
TTCTGGAAATCAGCTGGTTTGCATCACCAAGATGCAAGTTGCAGCAAAAGAATAATTTTATCTTCTTGGTATTAAAGGCTTTTGAAATTCTGTACCTATTGCAGTTGTGCCTGCATGGCACAGTGAGATGACAAAAATTCCTTTCTCAAATGCAAGAGATGAATCCTTCATATGCTCATGCTGCATAAGCTCCTTCCATGTGCATTTTTTTAATCATATGTAAAGGCGTCCTTCCCAACCCTCATATAAGCCATCAAGGTGCCATTCAGTATAGGCTCCATAGGGTCTTAAACAGTGTTTTGTTGTAAAAATCTGTGTTGTGTTGTCCATTTGTTCATCTCATCAGAATCTTCAGAGACAGAACTAATTCCCGCGTGCCATTACCTGGCATGACCCTATTTCTGGTTTATGTGTTAACAGCAGAAGTGATATCAGGATGTCAAAATTAAGTTTAATATTAGCAGGTGTAATGCTAACTTTTGAAAATAGGTAGGAAGAGACAGGAATGCAAAAAGCCCAATGTGATGCAAAAGCAGAAGCAGACTGCTCCACATACCATCCTTCCCCTTCATCCTCCTGTTTTGCCTCTATTCTCCCTAAACGTGCTGCTATTTCCTTTTCTGCAAAAATTACTGTTTCTTATTCAAAACTTCTTGCTGCTGAGTATATGGGATAAGATGTTAATATAATGTAACATGAAACTATGATTCTCAATCCTTTCCCATGTCCTTCCTGTATTTTTGTCACTCAACATGCACATTACCTGCATAGCATTCTTATATCACCCCCAAAGTATGCATCCACCTCTGTACTGAAATCCGTATGTCCACTAACCTTTTCTCTCCACTATCTCACAACTTGGTATACAAGCCTAAGTCCTAATTTCATTTTAAAAAAACAGGAAAAAAAATAAAAAGAAAAAGAAAAGAGAAGTTTTGCAAAGAAAACAAAATCATCATCATCTGCAGCCAGAAACAGCTCAGGTTGGTTTTTTTGGTTGGTTATTGGGATGTTGGTGGTTTTTTTGTTTGTTTCCTTGTTTTTGTTTTGTGTGTGTGTGGGTTTTTGGCATCAGTGTCATAAAGGATACTGCTTTGGAACAAATAATACAAGGACATTGAATTCCCTTTATGTCAGTCTACAACTTTGTAATTCCATGTATTCCATTCACTACTGAAAAGATGTGTTTCTATCCTGATACTAAACTAGTAATTAGCTCTTCTGGATTGTGAAAGATTTTATAATCTATTACTGTAGCACTCTTTTCCTTAATTATGCTATATTTTTGAGTCCAAAGTAAAAATTTACATCACAATGCCACTATTTAACTAGTGTTTAAAGAATGTAATCCACTACCTATTAGAAAAATACCTCTTTATACTCCTCCCAGCAGCAACTTTTATTAGAGAGTAACAGCATGTTAAAGATCAACATAAGCCTTTTGCCTATGGAGCCTATTTAGACATTAGCGAGTTACAATGTGGTTTACTAGACCAGAGTCTGCCTGGACTAAGAAGTTAGGCATGCCACTGTAAATAAGATAGTTATGATAAAAGCCTTTTATAATGTAATTATCTATAGAATTTTTCCTTCCTTTTGTCACTCTAGCAAGAGCTACCATCTGCATACTAAAATGCTGAGAATTGTTCACGGCTTTTTTTTACTGGTATTGAATCAGTAGAACTCAGCAATCCTGAAATTTGCCTCACAACACCTATATACCACAAAGTTTCTGCCTTTGACTGTAGTGTCAAATACTGAGGCCTGAAATTCTGACTTTTCAAAATAATCCTCAATATCAAATTATGCATTTGCCTCTTATTTAAGTCTTATCAAAGGCTATGCTTCCTTGACCCTTCTCACCTGAAGGAACCAGTGTGATAGGCTTTCTTAAAGCACATCTAAGAGATGAGGACTGTGAAAGGGAAATGATCCAGCAAAATATATTCCTTTTTAATATACTACCTTCCCATGTAATTAAAGGCAATTCTAAAATGCAACAGTTTAATACAAGATAAATGCTGTCTCCCCACTCAGCTGTTAAGCATAAAAAACCCCCTGTAACCATCTGTCACTTGTGATTATTAGCCATGTCAACGTGCTTTGTGCTGCAGTTCTTTGAAGTACTGTAGCTTATATATCAATTTATATTGTGTCATCCATTACAAACTCAGTACGTACATTTTATACATCAATGTGTCAAGGGAAGACCATTTAACGGGCATCCAAAAAACTTTTAAAAACACAACTGTATTATTAAATGAACAGTGCTAAACTGAAGCAAGAGATAAAACTCCAGAAATTTTCTTACAGATTACATTCTAGTAAATTTGTTTCGTTTGACTGGTTGGTTGGTTTTCATTTTTTGGGTACTCACTTGGTAACTTTGATTATCATTGGATGTGATTTGGAAGAGTAGAAACTTGTGCATTTTTACACCTCCTTGAATGTCTGTCAAAATCTGGTCTCAAAAAGTATTCCAACATTTACAGGATGATTGGTAGAGTAGAAAAAAATACAAGCATATGGTACTCACTTAGGAATTTATTTCTGATAAGCTCTAGTTACCGCATTTGTTCTCCCTGCCTCTCAGGCTGCTCCTGCTGTGCTTGTCTGTTGTGTCCTTCCAGACACACTAAAGTTTGGACCAGATACTTGTGGTCCCCTCTGACCTAGTGTTCTATGATTCTATGATATATTGGTTTAGAAAGCCTTGGAATGGGATTGTGCTTTTCCCACTCATTTATGTTTTACTTGGTGCAGTGAAGGTCTTCCTCAGTGAGAGGTCCTAGATATTCTGCAGTCCTAAAATACTAAGATTCCTCCTCCCAAAGCCTACTTTCTGAAGAAATAACCAAAGAAAACTTATGAGAATATTTTTCTCCAGAGAGATTGAGAACCTCTAGACCTTAGTAGCTCAAAATTCAGAAAGCAGGCAGACTCAAACCTGTTTTATGGGAGAATGTAATCTTTTAGGAGCCCAAGGATCCTAAGTTTTGAACAGCTGGGATAGGCGTTTATTGACAAGTATTATCAAGTCCTGACAGTTTTTATAGAACATTACAGCAAGGCCTTACTTTGAAACATCTTGTCAAAATACATTGCCTTCAATACTGCAAAGACTTTATATACAATTTTATACTTGTAATAGTGTTACTTCTGTGAAATTAAATGAGTACAGGAGTTCTTACAGAATCCTGTCTATTAATAAAGCTACAGTATTCATAATAGATGCAGTATTTTAGTATATTACATCATAGGTATTTAGATACTAAATTGCCACTATTCAATTAATTTTATTCTAAAACAACTTCTAAGGTATGTTTTAAAAATATACAATTTTTTCCGTTTATTTCTGTCAGACCTTTTAGTGTTCTTCTGCATTCTTATATGAGTAGTTACGTGAAACGCCCTCTGGACAAAAAGAGCAATGAACAAAAAAATCCAGCATTTTTTGTTACTTCATGACTGTTTTCACTGAGTGTAGAATTTGTTTTTGTCAAAATAATTAAGATGCACTCTGTGTTTATATGAGATTTTTTTTCAATTGAAACACAGTTTTTATGGAGTTGTTATTTCTCAAGCACACATATGTTATATCACAAGCATATATATGTAATGTCTGCTTTTAAGCCAAAGCTATGTTGTTTGGTTTTTTTTTCTGAAGATGAAACACAATTTCAATAGGTAATAACAATTTCTGCATTTAATCTCTTATTTTGCTAGCTTAAAATGCATGCATTTGTCCCCTTCAAGGAGTTCATACCGTTGTTTGAGGAACTTTTTTTGGTTTTTTACTATGTGTTGAATATAATAATTTTAAAGCAGGTACATTAAGGTCGTGAAGAATTTGTTCGGTGACTATTAAGTCAGGTATAATTATGTTAAAATATAATTGTTACAAGTTTTGGTCATTCAGGAAACTCAGAAATATAACACATCAAAAATAGTCATAATAAAATTTCGGTAGAATTCTTATAGAAGAATGAGTATTACTTGTTTCATCATAGACATTGTAGTTGCCTGTTAACATAATTGTGACTCATTTCTGCAACACGTAATCAAATACAAAAACTTACTCCAGAAATTTTTTGAACACTATGAGACATTGGTGGGTAATAAAAGGTTACTGCTTTGCATGTTTGAATGCAAAGATCCTTTTGAATTAGATGTATCTTCTGCATATTCCTCTTCCCAGTAAAAGACATAATTTCTACCCACTTGTGTAATAGAGATGGTCTTTCCTTACCATTAGCGTATAAAGAATTAAGAGATCTGTGTGGACTTAAAGTGCTCCTTATAGGCCTAGGCATCTCCTTTCTTTTTTTTTTTTTTTTAACCCAGAAAATTTGTCCTAGCAGTATTTGAAATTTTTGTACACTTATCCAGTATTTAAGTCTACTGGATGTTTGAAAATGTGTACTGAACCTGTATAGATCAACTCATTTCCATAAACAACATCTCTTACTGCTGCTGCTGCTAGAGCTAGAATAGCAAGCTAGGCTGTTGGCCTGACCAAGTAGTGCATGTCTCATAAAATGGGAGAGTGAGATAAGAAATGCTCTTCCGTGTCCTATAAAGAAAAGAACAGGGGGTTGTGAGATTTTACCCTACTGCTCTGGTTTCAGGGCAGCACAGGCCAGAAGATATCATTAGGGAAGAACCTAGTCATTAAGGGGTAATATTTTTAATCCTATATATGAAAAGATCAAAAATTGAGAGGACTGAAGCTGCTGTCGTGAAGTATGTGTGGAGCTTTGGAGACCGCAAAAACCTCAGTGCCTAGAAGACTGATGAGCTGCTGTTACCCTGTAGCTGAGAGGTCCTCTAGCAAGTAGAGAAGAATTGTCTGAGAATGAGTATCTCTTCCTCATTGGGCTTATTTTTCAGGATTAAAGGCATTGGGCTCTGCATAGGATTAGTATGGAATTAATGTCACCTCCCAGGGTCATCACATTGCAAAGAGGATGTAAGAGAATTTGGGCCTCAGAACAGCATATGGAGCAATCTTTTGGATACTGCAGCTGGACTTTATCTGATATCACAGGTGGAGCAATACATTATTTTAATTTTGAAAATTGCTGTAATACAGGTCTCAAAGTGCTTATGAATGTATTACCAGAGAATGTTGGGATGGGATAAGAGAATATGCGCATCACAGTCATATGCTGTCTAATCACAGGCAGGAAGGCTTTTAGGCAGACACCTTTTCTGCACAAGAGGATTAGCATTGTTTCTAACAGGTGCTTGCCTAATCTGTTTTTATAGGTTTCTCCTAATGTGGGCTTCATAATCTCTCAGTCCATTCCCCTGTATCATTGCCACTACTGCTAGAAATGTTTTTTTTCTTCCTCTCTCATTATCTGACTTACATGTTCCTTATTCCTTTGAAGACTTTTTCCTACCATGAGCAGGTCTAAATTTATTACTCTTCTGCTACTGGTCTATTATAATGCAAAGGTAAGGAGCATTGGAATTTTAAAAATATGTCACTTGAGAAAAGTTTTTCCAGCCACTAGAGAGGTCGTATGAAGAAATCAATGTGAGTCAGAGGAAATTAGAATAATAGACTAATCCAATTGGAAGCGACCTACAATGATCACCTAGTCCAACTGCCTGATCACTTCAGTGCTGACCAAAAGTTAAAGCATGTTATTAAGGGCACTGTCCCAATGCCTCTTAAGCACTGACAGGTTTGGAGCATTGACCACCTCTCTAGGAAGCCTGTTCCAGTGTTTGACCGTCCTCTCAGTAAAGAAATGCTTCCTGATGTCCAGTCTAAACCTTCCCGGGTGCAGCTTTGAGCCATTCCCACATGTCCTGTCACTGGATACCAGGGTGAAGAGATCAGCACCTCCCTCCCCATTGCCCCTGCTCAGGAAGCTGTAGAGAGCCATGAGGTTGTCCCTCAGCCTCCCTTTCTCCAAACTAGACAAGCCCAATGTCCTCAGCCGCTCCTCATTGGAACTGATGTTCTTGCAAGTTTTGTTCATGTTTTAAAAACTTCTGGAAAACTAAAAGGTCCAGAATATTTCAGTATTCAAAATGTTAAAGGTTTCTGTTCCATCTCAACAGCCACATGATGTGGGAATAAGAGAAAATTAGTTACATATATAGATTTGTTAGTTTTCTGTAAGAACACAGATGTAAGGGTCCCACTGTACTAAAACTAAATTAGAAGCATGGATCTGTAGAGTTCTTAATGGTCCCTTTAAACACTCAATAATTTTTGTTAATGAATATGGAAATTTGCCTGATTGATCACTAATTACAAATGAACTACACTATGAGATTAGTGATGGTATTTCTTGGACAAAGGAAATTGAATTGTCAAGGTTAGTTTTCTTATAGTAAGCCAAATATTCCCTGGCACTCTGCAGCATCATTTGCATTTCAATTAAATTGTGTCTCTGTGCCACTAGTTACCATACCTTACCATCAGTGTAGTCAACCACTGACACAAAAAGGAAAGAACACTCATTTTTTATTCTAAAAGTTGCTTTCCTATGTGTACTTCTGTTGTAGTTTAAGTGCAAAATCAGATACTATAGTTCTACCCCTAATTTTAATGGGATAAACAAACACATTTGAAAGCTATGTACCACACATAATTTGCAACACATGTATATTATTACTACCCTTAAGAAAACTAATGATGATACTGGCAAATTAATTGAGAATTTTACTCAACCGAAATGGGAAGAAGCTAACTTAAATTTCCAGAAGACTCAAACTTTCCAACTTTGTACTTCAGTGGTGTCTTCAACCTGAATGTTTTACTTCACTGCTTCTTCATTAGCAGGAGCAACTGCTTTTTAGTGAATAGGAATGCTTCTGATAGTTTGTCCTTTAAAAACAAACAAACAAGCAAACAACAAACCGAAAAAAATAACCATAACAACAATGCCACATAATTTTTATACTAAAAATCAGTATGGAATAACATACTTGGTTCTGATGTGGGATAGATACAATAGAAGTTACCTGTGTTTTAATTTTTTTCTTTAATATCCTGAATTGGCCATGCCATGTAAAGTCGTGTCTTCTTTTGGCAGTTTCTGCGTATTTAAAAGTTCTTTTGTTGACCACTTACCATAAAGACATATAGATAAAAATTGGTAAAGTGGACTCCCCATTCGTACGTAGTCTCTGTTCTTGTTGTCTTTCCTCTTTCAGAACTAAGATATCTAAAGATTGAATGCTTTAATGTCCTCTCCAATTCTGAACTGAATAATATGGCAGTGTGCTAAATCACGATCATTGATTTAATGCAGAAATATGGAAACCTCTGACAAAAACAATAGAAGCTAACAGAATTATCACTCTCCAAAACTTCTCTTTTTGTTAAACTGAATGAATATGGAATTTTGCATTATGTACCTTTCAAATGACGCTGTAGACTAGGAGTGGGGGTTGGCACCTGTCACCTAAAACAATAGGTAGGAAATCAATGCATTCAAATTACCATTGTAGAGATTAGGCGGTGTCAAAGACAATGCCATCATTCTATTGTTAGCATTAAGAGCACATGAAAGACAAATCCAATGAGACGTGTATAGAGTTCTCAAAAGTGACGCTAAAGAGCAGGAGATAATTTAGTGTCAGCATGTTTTAGTGCTGATATAAAATACTTTTCATTTTGGGCTCTACCTGATGAACATTTAGTGAGTCCTGTTGTTATATGTTAACGCTATCTTTTATTTTCCTGCATTTTAGTTTCCTTATTGTTACTGTACTGTATTAAGTTGCATTTTCATTAATTTGAAGTGATAGGCTGCTTTCAGCACTGCTTTAACCACAGCCAGACCAACTCTGGTTATGATCACATTAGATCTCAAGCTAAGCAGGTCCATGTGAATCATCTTTTTAATGAGAAACCTTCAAAATAAACCTCTTGTTGCAGCAAAGTAAGTGGTGACTGAACAGACAGAACTGTGGGGAACTAGTCAGAATTGAACAGTTTTCTCACCTTAATTGCTCTGTGCTGGTAAAGATGTTGACTTTCATATGTGAGGAAAAATCATTTCCACTTAGAATAATTTAAAAACAAATAAACAAACCTGAGGCTTTTTTGTGTATGTGTGCAAATGCAGCATATTTATCACAGTTTGCAGTAGCTTGTTTACTGGTTTGTTTTATGTTCCCTTCCTCATATCATCAGAGTGATCCTGGGGAAAAACCTAAAACAGCAAATATCAAATTGACAATAGGTAGGGTAAGTGTTCCCAGATCTTGCATCATCTGAAACAACCACAATAAATAATTAAGTGCAGCCATAGCATCAAGCAAATGTTTGACCATGAAGTGATATCTCACACTGCATTTTAAATGTCAGCAGAGTCAAGTTCTGGTGAACAACCGCATGGAGCAAATCTAACAGCAAGGAATCTGAAAATGTCCCATTTCTGTACCAAGTGGCAATATGAGTTGTTATCACTGAAGCACAGATGTGCTCAAGGGAGATCAGTTGGCTGAGATCATCCACTTGGAAATTCTTTATGTGTAGGACCATGAAGCTCCAATGGAACTGTGCAAAAAGCCACAGCTTCTATTCAGGCCTCTTGTTAAGGAAACCACAATGCCATACCTATGTAAAAAGACACTACAAGCATCTCTGAGCAGTCACTCATCCTTTCCGTCTGCCTCCACATACAAGTGCGCTCTTTCAGATCTTCTCATGGTCTCATCTGTGACCCAGGTCCTATGGAGTGGGCTTCATGAAGCATTGCAGAAAGAGGAAATGCTGTGTACTATGGATTACCTGTTTCCAGTTGCTCTGGAGACTAAGAGGTAGTTTCTTGCAGTTGGTAATGCTTAAGGCCTCGTCTTTTGTATATTGTTGTTCTTCCTTTTGCCAGTCCAAACAGTTGATGTTAATGGATGTTGGAGGCAGTCTGCCTCACTAATAGTGCTATAGTAGATCCCCAAGTAATACTCTTTCAGAATCAATGAACATTAGAAATTCTTTTGTTTAGTCTCTGGAGAAGTGTAACAGGTATGAATGGTAAGAATATTATAGTGATTCAGAAAAGAATGTATCGTATTCTTCAGTATAATCTTTGACGCAGGCACTTAAGTCCTTAAGGGTGGGTAGGCAGGCTTCCAAGTATTCAGTTTGAGAATGAAGAAGCTGAACCTCACTCATTAACTGCATGAAGAAGAAGTTTGCAGTATTCTTAAAATACGTTTTAAAAATGACAGCTGCTTCTGGGATTTTAATTTGTTCAAGGAGATCACTTCAATTATGAAGTGACTATTCTATTACAGTTTAAAGCTACAGTAGTGTCTTTGAATCTTTCTCAGTTTAAGGCTGGTGTCACAAGGGGATTTAAAACAAGGCTTTCTACTTTGATCTGCTTGACTCAGATACTGTAGTGTCTACTGTGAAGATATATAAAGGCCTAGTTAGATTGCATGGATATATGAGCAAATTCTTGGCTACCATAAATCAGCATAGCTTTATTGAAGTAAATAGAGCTATATGGAAACTCCTATGAACTGGAATATCCTACTGTTCCAGCTTTCAGTAAGAATTTATCTTTTGGAAATTCTTTGTGTGCTTCCAGCTGTATCTTAAAAAAAAGCCCACAGATACCATTGATATATCAGTCTTGAAGCTTGTGAAATGACTGTATTTTAACAAAGAACAGATAAATGAAAAAAGATAAAGAACAAACATTATTTTAATACCTTTATAAGGTACAAAGAAGAAAGTGGTCTTTGCTTCTCACAACTTTGCAGTAGACACTAGGAGGCTACAGAAAACCCCAAGGAATTAACCTAGATCAAAACTTGGAATACTGCAGGTGAATGCTGGGCGCAGCACTGCAGGGGGGTCTCACCAGAGCGGAGCAGAGGGACAGAATCGCCTCCCTTGACCTGCTGGCCATGTTCCTTTTGATGCAGCCCAAGATACAACTGATTTTCTGGGCTGCAAGCACACATTGCTGGCTCATGTCCAATCTTTCACCCACCAGTTACCCCCAAGTCCTTCTCCACAGGGCTGCTCTCAATCCCATCATCCTGCAGCCTGTAGTGACACCAGGGGTTGCCCTGACTCAGGTGCAGGACCTTGCACTTGGCCTTGCTGAGCCTCATGAGGTTCCCATGGGTCCGCTTCTCGAGCTTGTTAGATAGCTCTGTTCTTATTTCGTGGAGAAATCTGTTTTATACAAGATTTTCACTTTATGATGCTTAATGAGCAGTTGTTTGTATATCTGAATAAGAAAGAAATGGGTCTACAATATTCAATAATCATTTCTGTGTTGTGCTTATAACATAAAATATAAAATAATTCCTGACTCATCTTCTTTTGCTAGCCTTATGACACCTGTTCCTGAGCTAGTAATTAAACATTAAATGCCACATTTCAGAGGTTATAGACATATACAGTGATGGCAATACTGTATCAATAGACTTCTAGAGACAGGTATTTTAAGTTTTAAAGCAGGCATAGAGAAACTTAATCAAAGAATCAGCCCGTTCAGTCTCTTACAGAGTAGTAAAACCTGAGAATTGTATATGCTTCTACATTTTCTGCTTCTAAGATGGTGTGCCAAGAGTCGAACTGTAGAAGGATATTCCTATCCTATAAAAAAGGATGAAACAGATAATTTACCGAAAAAAAAAAAAACCACCAACCTTCCCCCCCCCAAAAAAAACCCAAACACAAACCCTTCAAGAATACTTCAACTGAATTTTGCAGAGAGATGTGCTTGAATAGTTCAAGATTTAGGTATATCCTTTTACAGAAAGCAATATGTACGTTGCTGTCTCAGCATGAATAAGACAGAATTAAATAGTTGGGCACCTTTTAATGTTTTATGTATTTTTACTGATTACTACTTAAACCATCAGAGACATGACAGCTGAATGCTTTTTATTTGTTATTACTTGTCATAAACTTCTCCTTTAAGTTGTTTTCTGTAAGTATTACTACAGAGTGTTAATTTCAACCTCTGCATGGGCAACATTGACTGAGGAAATTAATAAAATATGCACATAGCTTGATGCATTTCTATGATTTCCACAATTTGGATCATGTTCCTCAGGGCCTGACATGCTCAGACAGTCTTCCTGAACTCAATTCCAGCTAGTGAAGTATCCCTTAGTGTAAAATGATTAGTTCTGTAACATCCTGCCTGCCAGAATAAAAGTCCTGGGAAATGATGTGAAGCTGAGACTTCCTCATGCTCTAGCAACTCCTGGAAGCTACAGGCTTCTCTTTAGAGTCATGTTCTTCTCAAAAATGGCATACAGCCAAAGGTGATGCATTCCTGTCCTCCCTCCCAAAGTGCCCTCTGCTCCCAACTGCAGCTGAAGGATCTGTTCCGTTATCAAGTCATAAATGTCATTGATGATGTACTGCCATTTCTGACAAAATCAGTGGCTGTCAGGCCAAAGTCAGAAATAAACTTTGCTCTTGTTCCTGCTGCTGGCAATGACTGGGGGGAGCGGTGGGAGTTAGTCATGTGAAGTTTTCACTCCTGGCCACTCAGATCAGACTACATGACTACTCCAGGCTTATTTAAGCCCCTGATCTTTCATAGCATGTGGACCCCTCCGTGTTTCTTGTCTAACAGTTACTGTAGTGCAAATAGATGCTTTACCAATTTTTGCATCTTAACATGTTTGAGAAGATATTGGAATAATGCCATTTGGCATTTTGGAATATTAGCCTATTCAGCACAGAGAAGGCTAATTTTTTTGTTTATCACCTTCACCAGCTTGTGTCTTATTGCCATTTTGGGAGCCATCCATCATCTATCTGACATGCTAATTCAGCAAGTCAGAACTGATAAATCTGAATTATCTGGTCTCACTTGTCAGCATGCATGTCATCCTTGAACAAATGCAAAATCAATTCCAAACCAAAGGGTATGCTCCTGCCAACTGTTAACTATTGACTGCGGAATAAGTTACATGTTTCCTAGTGATTAGCAAATGTTGGCAAACTTCTTGACTCACAGCTTATTTTGGGAATTAGGATCATACATATACTTTGAGGAGGCAGTGGAGTAAAACATATAATGGCTGTTGTATTGTGTTCCCAAACATAATTTCTCAGCTAATTCAATTTCTCTGCATCCTTCTCCTCTTTTCCCATGGTGGAAAAAAAAAGTTATAAAAGTCTGCTTAATGACAAATCAGAAAGTACCTTTAAAGTACAAAATGGACAGAGGAGGGAAAATAATCTAAAAATAACAATTCACTACTCTCCTGAGTACACATGTGTATAGTGCTCGCTACTGCCAGATGTGGCTTTCCGTTTCCCAGCTGGAACACATGCTTACTCTGCCGTTGGATCACCCACAGTGTGCAAGGCCATCCAGACAGGGTGGCTGTCTGCTGAGCACAAATTTCTTGAGCATTTCCATTCATAAGGGAAGGAGAAACACAGCTTATTTAGAGCAGTTAATGTAACAGTGACTTGAGCTTACAGAATGAGTTACAGAATGACCTTCAGGTGTAACTAAACTTACATATGTACCTGACAACACCTGAGCTTGTTGCTGTTCTTTCTCACAACCAGTTATTGGTGCAATTTAACACGTAGAAAGCCAGAAACACAAACTTGCTGTTAATTGTATGTTACTAACCATATTGACTGAAGGTTGCTATGCCCATCTTTTTATGGTTCCGAAAGTGTGTGAGTAGAGCTTCTGAACCAGAACAAGTCTGGCTGCATAGGTGGACTTCACCATTTCATGGTTCTAGATGCATTCTCAGGTATCTACGTATCAAATCCTCAAAAAAATTAACTCTGTATACTCCTGCCCCAGTGATCCTGGCACCTTAAGTTATTAAACAAACAAGCAAACAAAACAAAACCCTAAGTACTGGAGCATTGTATTAAGAAATAAATTATTGATATAGAGAGACCATAAGATAGACATAAATTTAAAAATAACTTCTACCGAGGTCTTTTTATAGGGGACTATTTTATGCCTACTGTGTCTAGTTTTATATCTTTAATTTGCTGAATAAAATAATAGGTGGTTCTTTTTCTCTTTTTTGTGGAAAACCCCAGAGTTAAAAGCATGAATATTAGTGTATATACATTTCCATGTAACTTATCCTTATTGCAATCTAGAGAGCACTATAAAAATCCTTTAGGTAGAGATAGCCAGCTGTCTCCTATAGCTGTGGCCAGCATAACAAATAATGTAATATGGTATTGAAATTTTTATATTTATTTTGAGTGTTAGAGATTCCTGAACATAAAAAGTAAATATTATGTTTAAAAATTGTGAAAACACCTATTAAACACTCCTTCAGTAATTACTGTAAGATCAGTTTACCTTCATCAAATGAGAGATTTTGAGATCCAAAATAGGAGACTTAATAGAACTTAATATGTCCAGTTTAAATACATAATTCAATTTCTTCTTGATTCACACACAATGAGTGGTTACACATGTTCAGTCAACATCTAATTCATAACTCAAAAATACAAAGTTTTACAAAGCTTCTAAGAGCTTGTGATGGCAACTATAAAATAGTTATTTTGATATTTTTAGTGAGCAGATCTTCAGTGCCTCTCAAACAGTGTCTAGGGGTTTTTGTTCCTGTGTCTACATGCTTGGTTTACTTGTTTCTAACAGCAGCCTTGCATCCAAACTGCAGAACTGTTTTTGCTTTGGTCAAATCTGAACAGGATAGAGTACACACGGAGCTAGTAAAGTACAAAGTGGATATGCTTACACAATCTCAGGAGAAGAGAAATATGTCTAAAATGTAAAACCACTGAAGACAGTGGATGTTCGGCAGTAAGGAGGCATCCTACTTTATCACACTCACCAGGCTAGTTGTTTTGCAGCCATTTACTTCACCAGCATGAGCCCTTCACTTGAGTCACACTTTCTTAGCAATTCTCCACATTTGATTGATTATTCAAATAGCTGACTATGTTTTCAAACCCAGACAGTTTTCAGATGCACTTGTGCAAAAAGTTTATGGATTAATTTCTTATCTTAATACATAATTTAGTGGAGAATTGTTCTTATTCTGCATGTTAGTTTTCATGCTATATCAAATTACTACTAGGATTTTTTAATCCTCTAAAGCACCAGAAATTGTTTGCTAACTTAGATGAATAGGTTAGCTCCCTACCTTCTACTATAAAAATGTTTTCATAGATTATTTTGCTCTCATTAATTCTCCTTTGTTAATAATTTGTCTTTCCTGACAATTTGTCTTCTTTTCTTTGAGGTTAGTACAGGAAAACATCCTCATCTTATATGACAATACTCTTCTTTCTAGTGTTGTTTTCTTTTGTACCATTTATTGTTTCTTTAGGGCAACATTGGAAGAGAACTAATTAAGCTTTTCTTCAAGAGATTCTGAAAAATTAACTATTTTATGTGAGGCAGAAAAAGCTAATCAAGTCTCAGGTACTAAAAATCTGGATTTTGTTGTAGACTTAAGTATTCTTCATTAGTTTTATTTTTTATATCTTATGTGATGATTGCTTCTGAAATTACTTTATTGTTCTTACCCTATTATGCTGGTTCGTACTGCATGACGGACAGTCTGTCCTTGTCAAGCTTGTCTTATCTGCAGTTCACCTCCCCTAGATATTGTCTGTTCTTTATGGTGCTCTTTGGAAGAAAAAATCAAGATAAGAAAAAAAAATAGAAAATATCATACATTTAGTTCCACTCAGAATTTTTTTTTAAATACAAATTATTGTGTACATGTTTTTGACATTGATCTTGACTGATTTGTTATTTTTTATGCTACTGATAATATGTGGAAATTCTTTTTGAATCTATAGCAACACATAATATTTACTGAAAAAAGTTTCCAGCTTGCAAGTCCAGTCTGCATTTATTTTGCAAGCTCTAAAAGGAGAATACAGCAACTGCAAAGATGAAGAGCACATTTTCAATGTTTGAATAGTAGCAAGCCTTAGTGATAAGGTCATTAAAAGTACATACATTCACATAATACTACAGTTTACCATGTTGGCAGTATTGATGCAGCTGTACCATTGCTAAAAAATAATCACCTTTCAAACTGCAGAAGAGGAAAAGGCTTGACTTTTACACCTCTTAGCTATCTTGAGGTTTTCACTGTTCCCTTTCTATTTTGTTCTCTTATTATGAAGTTCTTTGAATTGCCTAAGCAGTCAATGGGAGAACTACTTACCTGCTATCCATAGTTCTTGACATCAGCTAAACAATGCATGAAAGTGTTTTATAGAAAGAGACAGACAGGGGAAGAGAAGTGGAGAAACTGGAGATATAAAGTGACATTACACACTTTATGAAATGACAAAAGAAAACATGCTGAAAGTCAAAAACCTCCAACAGTAGCAGCATTTTTAGAAGACTCAGTATCACAGAAAATAAGATTGTTCAGTCTTTTGGCAAAGGGAATAAGATTTTGTCATTGTTCTCTATTGGTAAATTATCCTTGAAAAAATGAAATATAGTCCTAGCAAAGAATAACTAATGCTAAGAAAATTCCCTCCTAGCAAATAACTAATGCTTATCTAGCAGAATCCTATTCAAAGGAAAAGTTTATGGCAGAGTTATAGTGCTGATAACATATTTGAAAACTGCATATTTCCATTTGTTTCACTGCAATGAGAACTTATTATTAGTTCATTTTGCGTGATATTCAAATCTTTCTTTACATAGATGTTGTGGCTCCTTCTTTATTTTCTTCTTGTTGTTCTTTGGTAGTCTGCTCTGGCAAAATTGTAACTTAGCACTACATATTGGCAGTAATTGAAAAAATTATAGGACTGCTCATATATGGGATGGGGATGCCAGGACTTCAAACGATTTAATTGACATTGCTTAAAGCTGTTAAAATCATCTACTAATTTAGGGATTTGATATTTTACCTTTATTTACCTGGTGAAAACTTTAAATTCTCTTTCAGGTTGGCCAAGTTAGAGCTGTTGGTGTGATTATTCACTGACTGAAGTAAGGTTGTACAATTCAGACATTAAGCCCTGGGTGTGAAGTAGCAACCTAGCTATAAGTTCCAGTAATTTTAAGGGTAACACTGTGCTACATTATCAAACTAAATAATACTAAGAAGATATATGTAAATGGTAAATGATTTAGCGTTATATTGAAGGCATTGAAGGCTTTTAGTGTCAGATTTCATACGATTACCAATAGGCTGTGGTATTCATACAAATTTTCAATTTGTTCAATATATTGAATAAAACGGACAAATATTTGCACAACATCTCATCGAAGATAATGAAGAACGTGTGTGCTTACCTAAGGTCATAACTGGTATTATAGGGGGAAGGTGAAAAATATGCAGTTTAATGGTGAGAGAAGAGCAATAGGAACCAGAACTCAAATTCTCTTCGTGATTCTGCTGCAGACTTGCTGTGTGCCCTTTGGACAAGAGTCTCGTTTCCCTGTTTCTTACCTCAGCTACTTTAAAGAGCAACTATAATGCTCCTTACAAGTCTCCCTCTCAGGGATGATGTGAATCTGAATTAATGCTTAAAAAGCATTTTAAGATCCTGTAATTGAGACACTGTGTAAGTGCAGTATATTAATATTTTACTGAGTACAGTAATTCCTGAATTTTAAGCAGGAAACCTGCTGTTCAGCGGTATAGTTGGCACGAGTGTAAATATTAAATTGTTGCATCCAAATTTAAATCATGTTTCCTCATGGAAAAGCTACCATAGTAGTCATTCAGTTTTCAGCTGGAATTTGCCTGGATAGAATTTAATATAAAGTCATTCTTAATATACTGATATCTCTTAAACTTCAACAATACAGACAGTATTTTGTTAGGTTTTTATGTGACAGAAAGAGATGACAATCAAATTATTTTTGTAATGAGGCATCCAGAAATACACAGAGCAAAGGGGCAACAAATGTTGGTTTGAATTAATATTTAAATCTCATTGTTTGAAACAGTCCTCTTGAAAGCAAATCATGACTGATTTTTAATAGCATGGAAGCCCCGAGAGTCCTTCAACTCTATCAGCTCTGTACTGTCAGTCTCTTTTAATCAGTCCTTCTTTTATCACTGAGCCCTAAATGACAGCCTGAAGTTTCACCCTGAGGTGTAAAGCATTGAAAAATATATGTGACTTATCTGACTTCGACTTTAAAAGAATTGTGTGGAAACAGGACAAACACTGTCCTGATCACATTCAGCTTTCTGTATGTCATTGAAAATAGCATTGGCAAAATGGAGAGGTCTAAGAAGTAGGAAATAGCAATTTTCTAAATAATGATACTTTATTTTACATGATAATTGTCAAAGTCAGTCATATAAACCTCCACATTGATTTATAAAATCTTAACACTAATAGGAAGAGCTGAATTCACATAAAAGCAAAGGCAGCATTCTCAGTTGATGTGAAGGGACCTCAAATTTAACGACTCATATCACATTTTGGTTTATGAAAATGTCTTGTGGCAAATACCCCAGAGTTGCATCTCAACACAGATTTTTCTTGTTTTCTCTCTCTCATGGTATTGCTTGAACTATGTTCCCTTTCTTCATTCAACCAAGGACTGCCTTTGAAATTTCTTTAATGATACCTTACAGAGTTCATAGGGAATTTGAAGACATCTCAGTATAAATGTATTGTTATGAACACAAAAAATGAGTAACAACCAAACTGATTTGTTAGTTGTTGAAATGAAATGGACCTCTAGAGGGAATACACTTTGTTTGCCCATCTTGCTATTTTACCTCTATTTCTCTCTGTACCAAGATGACTTTTTAAAATGTAATGAGGCCCGAATCTGGTGAAGTGAGTGAAAAACTCCATGTTTACAACCGAACCTTGGATCAGGTATCAAGAGCAAGCTCTAGTCCAATTGGTCTGTAAATCGTTTGATTAGTAAACACCTGTCGTTTCCCATCCCAGTATGTAATTAACAGCTGTCTTTCAAAGCCTTATTCTATCATATTTAATGTTAATAGCTAACAATGTGATTGAATGGTGATGGTCAGGACTATTAACTTCTTTCACTTTTTATATGCTGTTTGCACTTTAAAGTGCTTACAGTCATGATAAAAACTTTGCGTTCCTTTTGAAATTTTTTCAGAGGATGTTGACAGTTTTACCTTAATGTCTTCTGTGAATAATATCCTACAACAGTTGAGACATTATGTTTTTAATGTTTCAGTACCATTTTGCTATCTTAAGACAATTATGTTAATACAGTCCTAGGATATCTAGTTTCTGGTAATGAAAATACCAAAATCTAATCTAACATATTTGATGATTTTCAATATCTTCTTTATTTTTACTGTTTTGGGGGTTCCATTTTGGGTGGTGGGGTGGGATTTTTTTGTTTGGTTGGTTGGTTTGGGTTTTTTTGGTTTTTGTTTGGTGGGGTTTTTTGTGTGTTTTCAAACATGGTTAAAATGCCCTAGAGGGCATTTACATTTATCAGATTACATAAAACCAACAAAAATCCATCACCTGATGGAGTGATAACTTGAAGTAGCAGCCACACTGGAATAAGCAAAAGAAATTTCTGGATTCATACTGAAATGGCAGAAAGTAGAACAAAATCTCTGATAATGAATTGAGGATATTGAAGTAATAGCTAATCCTAGACTGGAGTTATCTAGCCAATTTTTATTAAGGTCCCTTTATTAGGAAGCAGTGTTCATGCATTCATGCATTGCATATGATTTTCCTGGCTAAGAATTATAATGGTCTGTTATGACTGCTCGTTTTGAGGATAGAAGGGCAAGAACTACAGTATCTTCTGGAGGAACATGAAAGACATTGTTCATCTGAGAACTTAATAAACTCTCTATAAAATTGACATATTGTCTGGATCCAGACTGGTCCTCCATTTGAGTAACATTGCTCTGTACCAATAATTTAAAAATTCCAAACAAGAAAAAACAAGAGTGGGTTTATAATCTGAAAATGTTGGTGTTGATATTATGAGCATTTGGGGACCTTAACTCCTTGAAGATCACCTTCTTTTGCACGTATTAAGTTCCTCTTTAACAAAGCAATAATCTATAAGTCAGGCAGCTACATGCTTTCTGAAAAGTTTTCCGGAAGATAATGGACTCCATAGGAAAGCTGTATGGGCTCTTTGGTGTGAAACACCCTATTTCTCTATGAGGAGGCACATTATTCATAGTGTAATCTCATCTTAAACTTCTATTGAGGAATGAACTCATAAATAAATCTTAAGCCTCCTACAGTCCAAATCATCACAACCCTTGTGATGAATAAAGTAGTGTTTGCTTGATGAAGCTGAACTGACAAAGACTGGATGTATGATCCAGCAGAGTAACAGCTGGTCATCATATTTGGGCTAATCCTTCTTAATTAAACATGTTTTCCAAAACCATCTTAATAACAATGTAGCCTACTCAGACTAGCTTTTTCTTCTTTCTGAGAAACCATGAGTGAAATTACTAAAAGATGCCCAAATTTTAATAAACCTAAGAGGGTACCCGTTTAGCAATCTTTGGCAAAGCTGCTTAGAACTTGTACCTTTTTGCTAAGAGGACAAATGCAGTTTAATACAGCGATACAGCTTCCATTGACCTGTCAAAGCTGACGTGTCTCAGAATATGACAAACCTCTAGAATTATTTTATCAAAGTGGGGATTTTTTTTCTTAACTCTATTGGTGAATCACAAGTATGTAATATTAACGCAGTAACATATTCGTATAAATCAATAATGCCTATATTAAGTGTGTTTTATACTAAATGATGACTTTGGTTCTTTTATGTAATAAGGAAAATGAAAACAGTGGATGCATATATAATCCAAATGTTTTGGGGTGTATTACACTTGCTAGAAAGCTTGGAAAGCCGAATAATACCAGTAGAGGGAGCTCCTACTGCATTTCTTGAAAAAAAGATGTTTTATAACCCTAGGTGGACAAGCCATTTTGCAGTTGTTATGAAGAAGCTGCCCATTGTGATATGCTCTCTGACTGTTTAGCAGCATATTTGAAGCAAACTACATAGTAATGCAAAAGGAAAATGGCTTAATATCCATCTGGCTTGTCATCTTTTGTATATTATGGATGTATTACAGGTTGCAGACTGCATATAGCATCATTGCTCTACTTCACTTTTTTTCTTCAGGATCTCACATTGAACTTTTTCAGTCTCCTCAAATGTCAAGCAAAGGTTGAAAAGAAATACTCAGAGAAATTTGGTGTGGCATGGTAGAATTTAATTTGTCTAAGTGAAAGGGAAGGAAAACAAAACAACATTTTTCCTCGATATCCCATGTCTTCTTGATCAATAGGATACACTATTTGCTGCTCTCAAAGTCTAATAATGACTTTCCTATGTTCTTAAAAATCTTAAGTGTGTCATTTACTCATTTTCTCACCTGCCTTTTCTAATAAGAAAGCAGATTCATGAGATCAAGCACCAGTGACCTCAGTGCAGAGTTCCTCAGAAACTTCTCTCCCGTGGTTTGATTACTTTGACAGAAAGAAATTCATGGTCACTGTTAATAATGACAGCTAGCAGTACCATATGAAAAAAGATGCTGGCGTTGCTGACAAAGGTCAGATAGCAACACAGGTTGCATTTCTGCTGCTACGTTTAGTCATTTTCCATCACAAACTCAATTACATGTCTTGCATGTCTGAGTGGGCTCTGTGACTCAACACTATGAGCTGTTACTAAAACAAAGGGTAGCAAGGCTGTAGTTACAACTGTTATGATGCATTTAACATACTGCTAAATTCACCTGTGTGATTTTCTCACAAATATGCTCAATATTTTCCACTAAAGGATCTGCCCAAAATATAATCTCTTGTCTTAAAGCTTCTTTCTGCTTATTTCTCATTAAACATGGTCTTTGAGTGGTCATGCAAAGGTCCATCTTCATGTTTGGAGCAGGAAAACAATAGATGTTTTGTCTTAAAAGAAACTTCAGGCTTTAAAATATCTTGTTATATTCGTTCTTACATTTCTATTGCATTGGGGTTTTTTAAAAAAAAAAAAAGTAAAATTTAAACCAGACAGTATTGGTCAGTTCTTCAACATACTCGAGTATCTGGATACACACATAGGTATTTAGTAAGGTTTCTGGAATCATTTGAATTCCTTTCAGGTTTTAAAGCTTATATTTCTTGATGTGTAATGCTTTTAAAATCCGAGGCTTAAGTGACTAACATGGCTAAGTGTCATTCCCAAAGTATTAAAACCCATATTTGTTTTGTTGGCTTGTTAAAGCTGAGGTTACCTTCATGACTGGAGTTACTGAGTATCTCATGGTAAACTGGCACACTAAATTCATGTGTCTTATAAAGTGGCGCTCAAGCAGAAACAGGTGTTTTAACCTGAAAGCTGTCCTTTTTATGCAATGGCTTAATCGATAGTCATTTTTTTTTCAATAGAATCAATTTATTGAATGATCCTAAAACTTCTTTCTCCACACAGTTTAGAGTATTCACTATGAAGCCTATTAGTTAAAAGATAAATGGCTAAAAAAATATTTTGTTAAACTAATGAGAAATATTAACAAGCATTTATTTTATTTCGTTTTTAATTATTTCCCTTGGGAAAATGGTTGAATCTTTAAAATCTGATGATTGTGTGTTGTATCATGTTTGTAAACCATCTGAAGATTTTAAAATCCATTTAGTAATGATAATAAAGTATTCAGTTACATCAAAGTCTAGATCCTTGAGGGAATTTTAAATTTGCCATACATACTTGTTTTTATAACTTTTTAGAAAATAATACGTTTCACTACTCATTTCCATACGTTAATCTTTTCTCATTTTAAAATTTTGTTCTGCATAGTTGTGTTACAGATACTAATGAGGTAAAGTAAATCTTCGTTATAGGCTCAGTCAAAACTGTATGTAATGCAGAAATGTTTATGGAAGTCTTTTGAGTATAGTCCAATTGAAAAAAAGTCGAGTGATATGAATAGAAGAAACACCAGCTTATGGATTGGTGCTGTAGCCTGAAAACATGCAATACATGCTGTGTACTACTCCAAATATTATCGTCTTGATGATGCAAATCATAACAGGTTTGAAAGAACTGATACGTAATGAATATAAAATTGGCACTTGGAGCTGTTGGAAGACTAACCTATCCAAATGGGCAGACACGCAGCACACCAGCTGCCAGCTTTGCAGGTAGCCCAGGCGAGCGGCTGTCCGTGCCCCCCAGAGCCCGAGGAGCCGGAGCCGGAGCCTGGCTGGTGACGGCTGCCTGCAGCGCATTCTGTTGGAGCTAGTGCATTACGTCCTGGTCCAGCTCAGGACAGATAGAAATGTATCACTTCAGATGTGCAATTTTGTTTTTAGAGAGAAAAGGAGATGGATAATTATGCTTAGATTACGGGTATTTTTGTGCTCCTTGTAGACATATTGATGATAATCCCCTGGCCTGAGACATTTTATTCCATTCCTGAGTAAAGGCTTTCATATTTTATCAAGGCTTTTCCTGGAGCCAGCCTTAAGCACTAACAAGAAAAATGACTGCTTGAGGCTCTGATTTAGCCTTAGCAATTTAGCCCAGAGACTCAAAGGCACTTAGGTGTCACAACACAGTTTTGGAACACCTAACTTTAGGCAACTGGCCACCATACCAAAACCCTTCTAATTGAATACTGAGCTGAGACTGCTTATATGATCTACAGGCAGAATCTTGCACTTCAGGATGAGGCATATGCAGATCAGCATGAAGAACAAAGAGACAGGCAAACTAGTAGGAAATTTAAAAACCAGAAAGGATGTTCTGTTTCTTCTGCCTTCTCTGGCTTTCTGCATCACTGAGACACCCAAGTTCATTGGAGGACACAGCCTTTTTCATATCCCCTGTATAAGTCATGCAGAAAGATAGGTAAATTGAGAAGGCAAATAAACCTCAAATGGAAGGGATTCTTCAGTGCTGACAGAGCACGGCGTTCATATCGACCACCCTGCTGTTTTAGAAGCCTCAGATGGGTACATAGGGTTCATTAATATGGATCTGGCTTTTGTATCCCCTAGACACAGGTAGGTATCTTTCTTCAGTTGTAGCTCACAGCTCACAGTCTCTCATGAAGGTAGACTTCTAACTCCCTTAAAAATAACAGAGGATTAGCTGCCACTTTCAGGAGACTGGTGAGAGGCAATTCCTGTCTTCCTTTCTCTCCCTCCCTACCAGTCTTTTGGAAATCAGAGCACGCAGTTAGGAATATGGATTCAAGGGTTTGTTTTTGAACCTGCAAATGCAATCGCCATTACACACTCTTTGGGAGAGTCCCTTAAATCCCAGGCTACGCAGCTTTACTCTTTTTTTCTCCCTGTTCAGATCGGCCCCTTTCATTCTCTCCTGCAGGATTGCTTGTAACTATAGAAATTCACCATTTCCACTTTGAGGGAAATAGGAATCTCTAACATTTGCTGTGAATTTAGATTTCAGTAAATGTAAAACTCAAACTGGTATACTATATTTCTCATTAATTCAATGAAGCATCATGCATAGTGCAGCCTCCTTTGAAGTTAATTGAAGGGACTTTGCCTCCATTGACCCTGGTTTAAGTTGGCAATGAAACTTCAAACTGAATGACTTGTGGCTTGTGTAGTTCGTATTTCATTTCTATGGAAAGTTCTTACTGTACCCACAAGCATATAATAAGTGCTGAAAAATGCCTCATTCCTAGCTCATATTTTGCTGATGTTGAAGATAATTTGCACATGTATCTGTACTTTCTGTGGGTAAAGTTAGAATTCCTCAACTTTGGCCTTTTCCCCATTGATGTCATGAAACTGGCCATAAAACTGGACAGCAAAGTTATAACCAGGACACATTTGCTGACAGTTTTAAGACATCTTATTAAGGACAAGAAGGTGCTTGCAAGTAGTTAAAATGAATTTATGATGAGGAAGTCATGTTTGAGCAGTGTGATGGCCTTTGACAGTGAAATGACTGGCTCAGTGGATGAAGAGAGAACAGTAGATGCTGCTTGTCTTGACTTCAGTAAGGTCTTTGACATGGTCTCCCATAACATAACTGACAAACTGTTGAAATACAGACGAGAGAGACAGTGAGGTGGATTCAGAACTGGCTGAACTGCTGGGCTCAAACAGGTTGTGATCAGTGACACAAAGTCCAGCTGGAGGCTAATCATGAGTTATATATCCCAGGTGTCAATGTTGTGACCAATACTGTTTAATATTTTTCTTAATGACCTGGATGATGGGATTGAATGCACCCTCAGCAATTTGCAGGTGACACAAAATTGGGAGAACTGATTGATATGCCAGGTGGATGTGCTACCAATCGGAGGGACCTGAATGATTCAGGTCAGACAATCAAGCTGACAGGAATCTCATGAAGTTAAACAAATGGAAATGCCAAGTCTTGCATTTGGGAGGAAAAAAATCCCACACATGAGCTCAAGTTGGATGGGGGCCAACCATGCAGAAAGCAGCTTTGCAAAAAAGAACCTGGGGGTCTGGGTGCACAACAAGTGCATGAGAAAGCAATATGCCTTTGTGATAAACGAGAAGAGGCTGAGAGAGCTGAGACTGTTCAGCCTGAAGAAGACAAGGCTCAGGATATCTTATCACTGTATATAAATAGCTGACGGCTGAAGTAAAGAAGATAGAGCCAGACTCTTCTCAGTTGTAACCAGTGATGGGATGAGACAATGGACACACATTGAAATACAGAATATTCAATTTAAACGTAAGAAAAAGGTGATGGTGGTCCAACAGGAGAGCAGGTTGCCTAGAGAGGTTGCGGAGGCTTCATCCATGGAGATGGTAAAAACCCAACCGGATACGGCCCAGAGCAACCTGCTGTAACTAGTCCTACCTTGGGCAGATGGTAGGATTAGACAACTGTTATAGGTCCCTTCCAGCCCCATCCATTTTGTGATTTGTCTTCAGATTTTTGTGTTGGCAAGCTTTCATAGCTGCTTGCTATCATACTGATTTTTTATGCGGACCATTCTGAGAAGTGGTACCACAGTCCACATTGCTTACAGTTTAAAAAAGAAGTATGGGTGCTAAAGCACAACTTCCTTTTTTTTTTCTTAAGTCCCAAATCACAGGTTTTTGATTCTGATGTACAGTTTCATGTTATGTTCTTTGATGGGTTCATTCTGGTTCAGTCTGTATATATCGGTCCATTCCTCATACAGTGCTTTTAATTTTGGTCTCTCTTGTTATCGCAATATCTAGCCTTTTTTCCACTTCAAACGGTAGAAGGCTGTAAAATGTTTTGTAGACATTAAATTTCCCATAAATTTTACCAATGTAAAATTCAGATAAACCTAGGGATATGGAAACAATTTACAGAAGAAACACATGCTGAATGTATAGAAACAGTGTATTTGGTAAAAAAGGTCATGTTCAAAATTCCTCAAGTGATAAGTTTATGACCTTGCAGTTGGTAAAAGGAAGAAAAAAACATTGGAGTATAGGGCACATGTATGTGTAATTCCTTTATCTACTGGAACAGCAAGAAAACATTTTCACAGGCAGAGTACAAATGAAGATGCACTAATTGTTACACCTAGTGTTAAAGAAAAGTTTGTGAGAAATACCTCTTTTTTCTTATTCATGAAGCAAATAGAATCCTACTTTGAATCTGAAAGTTATTTTATTATGGTATTATTCAGAAATGATAAGTGAACAGAGGTTATATGGTGATACTCAGGTTTATATGTTATAGTAGATCCCAAGGTTAAGTAAACCTTGAAAAGAAAATTTTGGTAGGATTATGTATTGCAAGGTGTGAAAATTTATTCATAGGTGAAATTCTGAAGAACATGATACATTTGACACTGTGATTCTGAAGGCAGAGGTTTGCTGAAGTTCTTCTTAAACTTAGGGTGAGTCTTAGGTCAGATAAACTGGGGATAATAACACATAGCAAGGCTAAAACAGTTACCATGAAGGATTGAGTTAATTCATGAAATGCATATATATTTAGTTTTTTACTCAATAGCTAATATAAAAAATATGGTCAAACTTGTGTAGAGACCAGGTGGCATATAGCCTAAGTATTTAAGGTAAGCTTCTGGAATATAAGGTATGATTTTTAATGGCTAAGATAATAATAAAAAATGGAATATCATGTCCTTCTCTTGTTGTATTTATAAAAGAAAACAGTTCTGGCAAGTACTCTGTTCGATTGGAATGTTGTTGGCGTTTGTATGGCGTTTTCAGAATTTGCCTCCAACTCAAATCCTTCAAGAAGCTTCCCCTCATTTCTGGATCCCATTCTGAACTCAGGCGTGAGCTCTGGCATGATGCACAATGTTGGAGTCTGAGAGAAACTCCGGGTGCAAACAGCAGTGGCAGTCCGGCTAACCAAGGTACCTTAAAGTCAAACCATGAGGTGTGAATGGAGCTTATGAATCCGCACACTGAAGTATATGCCGAACTGAAGTTTTCAGCGTCACATATGTGTGTACTTCAAATTGCTTTACTGAGTCTTGCCACAGCTGTGACCATTTCTGGAATACTTCACTCCTCAGGGAGTCAGCACGAATTCCTCAGAACACGAGGCCATACATGCACAGCCTTAATAGTTAGAGTTTAGTGAGCAATCAAGTGTGGCCTGATTTAAGTTTTGCTGGTGTTAAGGAGAATTCTATTGCAATATGAAAATAAGACCAACACTGGATCTCTGAAGCTGTATTAATGCATCCTTGCAGAAGCAGAATGAATTTAATTCAAATCTTTTTTATTATTATTATTTTATTTTAATGGGACCCGGTATGCTGAACAGCTTAAGGAATATAATGTGATGAATTCTGATTGATAATCAATGGATGCTCTAGTGAACTTATTACATGAAATCACAACAGACGACCTGACACTTCAGTGCATATCCTTCCTTTTGAAGTATTCTGCCTTACGGGCTAGCATTCTCCTTGTCTGTGCTTCATCCCCCAGGGGACTGGGAGATTGAATTTAATGCTTAGCTGAGCAAGGATGAGCTTAACTCTGCTCATGTTAAGTTAATCATTGTTCTCAATGAGAAAACTTATTTTGGAAGTGTTTATGCACCTTGTTTAGTCCAGTAACTGCAAACACAATATGCAAAAAAAAAGGTTTTGAGACTCTTTACTAGCCACATATAATTTTAATTAAGTATAAAAGTCACTGATTAAGGATTTGCAGTCTTTGATGAACTGACTTGAGATTTGAATTACTTGAAATCATATCAGACAAATTTAAGATTTATTATGTAATAGAAGCATCTGCTTTTTAATTGGCATTATATGAAGTGATGCAATTGTTTACCTGATAAATTCCTGATAGTGAAATATATTTAATTGTACCAAAGCACAGGATTTAATGATTAATTCTTTGTGTGAATTCTGTTGGACCAGTGGACCATGCTGTGGTATCATTATGAAGGACATGCTAGGACATAGCATGAGTAGTTGTCATCCTTTAGTCAAAACCCAAACTTCAGTGATTAAGTTCTATGAAAGCTAGTGGGAGTACCAATATTAACAGCTACTGTGGAGACAAGAAACCCAAGCAACTTAAAACTGAATTAGGGATGGAAGTGCATGACACTGCTGAGCTAAGGCCTTAATGAAACCCTTTTGCTTCCTTGTTCTTCATCCATTACGCTGACCAGTGCTCATCCAACTCCACAGTGCGATGATTCAAATCGTTAGCCAGCTGCATGAGTTTTCTTGCTTCCCTGTCCCACTGAGGAGGGGGAGTGAGCAAGTGTTTCTGTGGCGCTTACCTCCTGACTGGGTCTCAACCCACCACACCACTAAGTGACCAGAAGAGAGGGGCATGCATGACAAGGACCGGGGCAGAGAGAAAAAGGAGCAGAAATAGCAATGGCTTGGGATCATTCTTTTTGATGATAACAAACCATTCCATTATTTCTACTGTATTATAATATCTAACCATATCCTATGAAAAATAACATAAACAAAGCCCAGGAGACAGCTGTAAAACAAAGAAAATATTTGCACATCTTTGGCTACTAAGCACAAATTGAAGCTCTTAATACCTTTGTGTAATCCTTAACTTTCAATACCCAAAACTTTAAATTGAAGATTAGAGATACTGTATATCACCTTACTTCTGCACCAGTACAAGGAATATGGCCAGCTCCATCACTGCATAAAAGCTCTACCAGTGGCTTAGGTCTCAGGTAATTCTGAAGAAAAATCATTCTTAGATGATTATGTCTGAAGATATACCTAGTGCTTCCCAGGCATGGAGTCTAAAACACTTTCTATGAATAAGAAACGCGAATGAAGCAAAATGAAGTTTACTTTCCTATGGGCTTTAAATGAGTCCAAGTTATTTTGTGAGTCAAGCTATATCAGTAACTGACACTTCCCAAAATGTAATTTTAGCAGACTCTAATAACGCATGGTTAAACCAGCAGTTACCCATTTAGTGTAACCTTTGCTGCTGGTAATTGAGAGTATGCATTGCTTAGACAGCTTTGAATTAGAATTAGTCATAGGGACCTTTCAAAGAAAATATGTAAAAAGCTTCATTCTGAGTCCAATTAGAACTAAGGTCAGTCTTCTTTAGCCCATCTCATTAGTGCACTCTGGCAGCAAAACTTGCTTCAAGTCTCCAAATTTGATTCTTCGATATTTGTTTTGAATGGATAAGTCAGCTAATAGGGAAGTTGTCATCAAAATGTAAAAAGTTACTTAAACTAATTGTTGTCCAAATAACTTGTATATTTGTACATCATTTTCCCCTCTCGTATAATGGATCTAATCCTTCATGAAGGCATTTTGTGAGGTGCAAGTAGATTCAGTGCCCTTCACTCTAATGGGAGTTGAAGCATTTCAATTAAGCTTCATGACTATCTTGTTTCCAAAGACATCTGAAATTAACTGGGAAGAATAAATGGAAAAAAAATCAGGTAAACCTCCAGTTTGATAAAAGACAGTAGCATTTGTATTCAGGATTACTACATATATTCAACCATAAGTTTAACTGAAACCTTGTAAAATCTAACTTCATGTGTGGCTACATTATTGTAGCTGTATAACAGAAATTAATGCAGTAGTGGTTCATATTCCGTAAGGATATAGGAAGATAAAATGTATTTCCCTTGCTAGGTATATTGAGAACATAGTATAGTTATAGTATACATATATGACCATTTATTTCCTTTATGTATTTCTTTATAAGCTTCCAATTGTTAAATTCTTTAAACATCTTGAATTCTAGACAAGAATCTCTACACCAGAGTGAGTAGCCTTGAAGTTGGTTCCCAACCTGCCCAGTGCTGACCTGCATGCTCAGGGTGCAGCCCGGAACTCAAGTTACTTAAAAAGTAGCTCATGTTCAGGTCCTTGATCCCATCCCATCCTTAGCCTGGACATTTTCACCAAATATGCATTTTCTTCCACAGATATCTAAAGCCTTGGATTCTTCTTGGATAAGATATCAAGGTTCTTTCTTTAAAAGTTGTAACAAAAATCAGATGGTTGGAATAACCCGTGCTCCTAAAGTCACTTGAGGGTTTCCAGTCATCATAGGACATTTTTCATTACATTTATTAAAGATGTTTCAGGTGCAGAGTTGGTTTTTTCTCTTTGTTTTTTTCTTTTTTTTGATGTAATTTCAGCAATTAGAAACACTTTTTAAAGTGGCTTGTAATGAAAACTGAGTTAAAGCTTATGACTCTTTTAAACTGTTAGTTTAATCAGCATTAGAGCAAAGGGCTTTGGAGGAAGTGAGAGGCAGGTCCTATTTGGCTGCTAATGCAATGTCAGAGCAGTCAACCAGATTGTTCTAGGTGCTTTGTGCCTCTTTAAAGAAAGTGTCTGTACAAAAAGCGCAGTATTGGGAGGCGCTACTGGTAGAACCGATTTGCCTGAGGATTAGAAAGAGCAATTGTAACAGAACATGGTTCAGCTCTTCTACCAAAAAAGGTCTTTATGTTAAAGTTATAAGCTTTCAAAATGTTGTCTTCAATCTTTGCATCTCATTTCATTATTCTATGTGCATTTCCTGTCCCTAGGCATGCCAAATTACTGTTTCTAAGATGCAGGGATGATACAATTATCTCCAAGTTAAATTAAGTTTCTCAAGCAGTCCTTTATTTGACTTTCTCATCTTTATCTTATTTCCTTTCTCGCTCCTTTCATACACGTTGTAAATTTTGATGGAGGAAGCCACCCAAACCAATTTCTAGCTAAGGGTCACAGCTGGGTGTTTCTTTATATGTATTTAGAGTTTTATTAGTAACTTTAGCTCATTTCCTTTGTTTCTGTAGAAGAAAAATTGAAGAGAATATGTTAGTGGATATTAAAAAGTAAAATACAGTGAATCCCATATACCCAATTTAAGTGTCTCAGATATGAAAACTAGATATATATGAAAAGTAGAAAGTGCCTTTCATGAATGCTTCATGGTTCACATATTTTATTTCTGTGATTCAGGATGCTGAAAAACTGAGGTATGGCTTCCAGAAAGCACTACTGTATTGGTAAAGCAGATCATTTTCTATGGATCGTACGATTAATTGTAGGAAACTAGTATGATATGTAGTAAGTCATAAATAAAAAATACTTAATCCAAGATAAAATCATGCTAACATGGTGAAATTTCTAAGCAATTGCAGTTAAAAGGGAGAAAAGTCTTAAATATGTCAGTGAAATAAAGTCCAGATTACATAAAGTCATTTACAGAAGTGAAGCATAATAATGAAACAGATGCTGACTAAGTAGTAACTAGAAATAAATGTTTATAAATGTCTTTTTGAATGTGTCCTGGTTTTGTTAAAAACAAGTTAAAAACAAGGCCAAGAAGTTTTTACGTAGTCTTGTAGATGGCAGCAGGGCTTATTTGTGGGCAGGCCCGTGACTGTGTGTGGAAGACATGAGGAAATGTCAGGGTTTGCACTCACTGGTCAGGATTGTTATCTGCACTGGAATCAGAAGGGACTATGAGAAATTGTGGCTCAGAGAAGTTACTTAGTGGTTGTTTTTTCTTCATGGTACAAGCAACGTTTACAGTGCTTTTGCTATTTTTTCTCATTGTAAAAGTTAAGGGGGAAAAAACTAAGTCATATACTTGGTGTTGGATTTTCCACAAAATCCTAGCATGTTTGCTTATGCCCGTTTTTCATTCCGATATCTCTAAGAAAATGGTTGACTATATTTTGAAAGAAATAAACGCTATGTTTTTCTCAAGTTAATTAGTAGACAGCTGAAGGACACACTTTAAGCAACATACAACCTTATATGTCATACAGATAAGTGCAGAGAGTATTTTTGCTGTTTTTTCTGAAGCATAAAAATAATATTCCATTGAAGAGGCAGGAGTGCCTCTTTGCAAATGAACTAGTGAAGCAAAGACTAATTCTTGAGATATTTAGAGTTGTAAGCATGTTACCGTTTTGCCCTTGGAAAGGGATACAGACCTTTTAATTCCATTTGGTCAGGAGTGGAAAGCATTGCAAGAATTTTGTATCATTCTTCAGTTTGAATTCTGTGTAGTATATGCACAAATTGTCTTCTACGAGGTGTAAACTTTTCATGTCAGGTGAGTCATTCAAGATTTATTAATAAGAAATCAGTGTGATGTGTTACTGCTATGAGTATAGTTTTGCTTATATATATTCATGAGTTTTTAAAAATCATAAGCAATTTTGCTTTAAGAAGTGTTAAAATGTTTGGCCAGTTTTTCAGTGGCCAAATTGTCTTGTTTTCTACATCAGGTCTGTATCATGAATGCACCTCATCCTCAAGAGTATTTTGAACATATAGAATTAATAAGTCTTGAATTTTATCAGGTAGTACCTGTACCTTTTTTTAACAAAGGTACTGGACGGTGAATACTAAACTGCATGAATGCATGGAAAAAAACATAAGAATAATTTGCAATATTTTCATTTTAGTGGGATCTTTGTGAATGAAAATAAAAGCAGTAGACTAATGGATGTCATAGAGGCATGAAATAGGGATGCTTTACTTGCATTCTCAGTTCATCTCCTATTTTTTAATTTGTATATATTCTGTTGTTCTATATTATGTACATTCTATTTTTCTATGCCTGTTTATTTAGGTAACAAAGCAAATCACTTGCCCCATCTGTGTGCCTGTTATCCTAACTACACAATGAAAATAGTATTCATTGAGTTTTTAAAGCATTAGCTAAAGCCTACTGGAAAAGCACAAGCTACATCTTAGTCAACCAGTACAAACTGTTAAAGTGAGATTTATACAATAAAAAGCCATTTGCTTTGATGATTTAAAGTATAAATGTAGGATTCAAAATGCAAAAAAACCACACCTCTTATTAAGTAAAAATGCATAAAAAAAAGATAAAACGTTTTAGCATATCTACCTTCTGACTCCAGTGTTCAAGGACATAAGAAATGCCTCACAGAAAAAGTTCTTTCAAGGGACTCTTGCTCTATTCTACATGATGTCAAGATTAATTAAGTTGACTGTACATGCAAAGCATAACCTCCCCTATTCTTTGACTAACCTCTCCCAGTGTGCCCCAGCCAAGTCATCACTATGGCAACTAATCATTCCCAAATCCATCTGTATTGCAGTGACACACATGATCCATCTTATGCTTTTATTTATAATTGATCCCCATGGAAACATTAGTTATATGTATGTTACACAGAAGTTTGAGAGTACGGGTATATTTGAAGCTGCATATAAGGGTGTCATAAGAGACTGAGAATGCCCATAATGTTTCTGTGATACAGCATTATTTGCTCTTTCAACAGCTCATCTACCTGTAGAATGCAATGGTAAACATTGGAACTCTGAACAAAGAGAGAACAAACTAAGACACAGCATGAATTAGGGGAAAACAGGTGTAATATTGTCCCCACACTAAAACAACTGTGGCAACTGCATCATTTTTTGCTAAACAGTCTTTCTGTGATTCTTATCTTCTAGAAGTTATAATGTACAGACATTTATAAATGCATATAACCCCTATTAGATTGCCTTCTAATAATGAAATTTAGAAGCAGCAAAAGCAGAAATGGCTGAAACGAGTTTCACATCACATCTTGCCTTAACCCTCCTGGAATAAAGCAATTTTTGTTTCTCAAAATAGTGAAAACCTCTCACTTATGCCCTTTATTACTAAAGTCTAATAAATCCCTTCTATTAAGGAGATTAGTAATAACTGTACTATCTTTCAGTATTTTCCCTAATCAGCTAGTGGCAATCTTTCATTCTGTCTTGTAGAGGCCAATATTGAGCTAGTTAGTCTTCTTTCTGGATTGCTGTAGTGTTCCCTCACAAGTGTTAAAAAGCTACTGTGAAGTCTCACCTATCCCAGAAGCTGACAGTCTGTCTGCTTTGAGGTGAGTGAATGTGATTCTGTACATCAGCTACCTCATGGACTGCAAGGTACATTAGGAATTGCAATGGCTTTTTTGTGGTTCAACGTTTAAGTATGCAAATATGTGGGAAATGGGGTTTAGGGGAGGGATGTCCATTTAGTACAACTACCTGCTTATATAGCTGTTATGGAGCTCTTCCATGACAGTGTAATTGTTCCATTTCAGTGTCTCTTCTTGACAATTTGCCACAGCCTAAGGCTTTGGTTTGCTTTCCTTGCTTTTTATCTTCAAGGTATTTCCATGAGTGTGGACTGACTCTG
Source organism: Caloenas nicobarica (assembly GCF_036013445.1). Taxonomy (NCBI): domain Eukaryota; kingdom Metazoa; phylum Chordata; class Aves; order Columbiformes; family Columbidae; genus Caloenas; species Caloenas nicobarica. The sequence goes on from NC_088253.1 coordinate 11,009,297, forward strand.
GGTAGCTGCAGTGATTAATCAGCATATCAGAGACGTAGCAGGTGATCACACCTGGTGCTTATGCCTTCCTTTTATAAGTGTCTTAAACTAATAGATCTTTCCAACCCAAACTATCATATGACTCCATGATTATATGCAGTTTATGTAGTGAACCTACATGCCATAGACACAATGATACAAAAATAGCAAATAAGCAAAAATTAGTGTTCCTGCTACACCAATGGGAGCCATAACTTGACGTAAAACATATATTGGATATCCAGTAACACAATTTAGAGGAATGCATGGGTATAGTTTCATCAACAGAAACCAGAGCAGCATTTTTAGAATCCAGCTGACAATGAAACTTCATGAAAATTCATGAAAATGAAAAGAGAAAAAAAAAGCAAAAGTTTGATTTTTAGGCTATAGACATAATCGAATCTTCTGCATAAAAAGTATGCAAGAGTTGGAACCTTTTGTTTGATTCCTTTGAACATCATGAATACTGTAGATTAAGCAATGGATTGTAACAGTGAATTCTATACTCAACAAGCTCTTGCAACCAATACAAAAATGGCTGTGTGCTTTCCACTCCCTCATAAGAAATAAGGAGTTAGATATATTCCGTTGAATATGAGGCTGGTTTTCATTAATAGGAAGATCAGGAATTGAGGGGGACAGAGTAAGATGCTTCATTTTTAAAGTAGTTAGGGCTGTGTAAGTGCAGAACAAATTTGTAGTGCATTCTAAGGCTTAAGCCAGCTATATTTTGGACCCACATAAAAAACTCTGAGTTGTGTCTGTACAGTCTTACAGTTTATCATATGTAAATGGCAAGCGATATGTTAGGTCTTCTTTAATGTACACTTTGGGGAATGGATGTTGCTGGTGTCATCTCTCTTTATATACATGAACCTGTTTCTTAGGTTATAACTTCAAATTATAAACTATATTAATTTGACAGACCTCAATGAGTTTGGCCAGTGACTTTGGGTTTTCCATTGAGATACTGTAGCAGTGGTTCAGCTGATAAGTAATTGGGTTCTTCAGGAAAAATAAAAAGGACTTCTTTTCTGTACACCCAGAAATACGTAGTGCAAGATAAAGAGGTATAATGAAAATGTTAATACGCATATTTCCTAATATACCTGTTAAGGGTAATATGAATATCTTTTAACACAAGTGGGAAACACTGAATTATCTGTGTGTTATTATTTTGTTTCTGCTGGCATCCTCACTCTGAGGAACTTCCAAGAAGCCATTCAACTTTTCTTCTTCCCTAGACTAGCCCCTTTGAAATTTCATGTTGCCTTTTATCCTGGTCTCCTAGAGGGGAGAATAAATCCATGTGTCTTTCTTGTGTTTGAGAGCATGTAAGCTTTGAGAGCTCTTTGGGTTCTTTAGACTGCTTTATTACTACTGATTTCTTTAAACTCCTTATTGTAAAGTGAACTAGTATCAAATAGGTGAACTGAAATTCATCAACAAAATATACACAGTTCCCTTTTTCCTTTACATGATAAACTGGAGTGTACAATCTAATAATTTACTAGAATGTAATTAAGTAAGGCAAGGTATTTGCTACCATAAGAGCTTCCCCTAAGGAGATGAGATAACATGCATGGTAGGATTGCTTGAAAGGTGATGAATTTGAACAAATAAGACAAAGCAGTAATAGAGAGCTGGAGAGGTTACATTAATATTGCTTATATAGTGCTTCAAAGTGTCAAATGCAATGAAGTCAGTTGCAAAAGGAGCAAATCCTATATGTCTAACAGACAATATAGACTTTATTTAATCATTAATAAACAAACATGTTTAATCTCTGTGCAGGATGAAAAGAACAAGTTCTCTGATACAGATCAGAAGCTTTTAAAAATGAACAAAGAAGAAATAGTAAGAGACTGTAATTTAAACACAATATTTAAATTCTATAGTAAGAACCAGTAGCTACCTGGATGTATAATGAGGAAACAATATAAATTCAGTGTAAAAACCACTGAGACAGAAATGGTTTTGGTATTACCACACCTGAAAGAGGCTGGATACAGGAAGAGCCTTATATTATAGTCCAGTAGAGCTGAAAAAAAATTTACAAAATTAGCATAAAGTATTTTAAATGTCATTTTCCATATTCTTCTGTTAAATCCTCTTGTCTGTGCAGAGCTTTACTCATGAAGTCATTATGTCACCATTTCTAGTTGATTAGGTCAACACCTCTGGGATTCCTTTAGACTGGAAAAACACAATTATTTAAACATTTTCACTCAGACTTCTATTTTTATTTTTCTTTCCTAACTATCTTTTATTATTTTTAGATTACTCTTTTTCCTTTCAGTTCTTCAGTTTATATTTTACCTGTGGCTGATAACTATGTGTGGGGTCATCGTGGGTCCCGTCTTACGGGAGGGCTCACTCTTGAGTTTTTTTACTTGAAACCATGTATCTAAGACAGCATTTCGAATCTAGTAAATTTTGGGACTCAGGAAGTATCTCCTCGGAGATAAAATTCATACACATACATTTCAAGAATGTGTAGTGTGAGCACTTTCTGTGAGTATGCAGTCCAGTTCACTCATCCCTGTGAGAGCTCATTGGTATGTTCAAGTGCTGGGGATGTTATTTAATTACTTCCTTGAGGTTTCCCAAGTTCCTTCCATCACATTCTGCTGTCACTTCTAATAAATAAAGGCCTTACTGGGTAATTAACTGATTAGATTAATGGTGACAGAGAGTGTTTTTCAAACACTTGATATAAAATCAGATACTTTACTTTTGGGTTCTTAATTGGAGCATGTTATAAGTTTCAATGTTTTCATTGTATTATGGTTTTAGATTCTTTTCCTTGCCTAGTATTTTGAGTTTGTTTATTGGGTGTGAGTCTCATTTGCAGTCGTGAAAACCAATAACAATTTTGTTTAAATTTAGATAGCCCAATGCTTTTGACAAAATAAAATATTCCCCTGTTTGGGTACTTTTAAAGTGATACGGTAACTAATATTTTTATCCTATACAACTAACAGTTGCCTTTGCTCTGTGTTAATGCATATTCCAGTTTTCATGGAATTTAGGCATCTGCCACAGAATACTCCCATTCACGCCATAAAGAGTGTAACGACAGTATGTCTTGGAGCATGAGAAAAGTGGGAAAGGAACATTTTCTAAATTTTACTTTGAAAAAATCAGTATTATCCACTGCCAATACTATCCAATTCCATATGTATTTTCCATATGTATTTTCATATGTATTAATACAAGGGGGTTTTGTGTCATCACCTATAGCACTTAGACAATATGGTTCTAATATCAATATTTGCTGATCATCCAGTTTGCAATGACACCAAATGGATGGAAATGGTCCACCAAGATGGACCTACCTTTCAGTGCATCTGAGGCTGGAGGAGTGGTCTAGGTGGCTTCCTGTTGTCTCTTCCAATCTGAATTATTATATGATTCTGTGATTCTCTGTTTCTGTAATGTTCATCTGTACAACATCTGAGAGCCTGACAGAATGTTCAGAACAGCTTCTAAGACAAGATGATATTATCATTCCTCACAAAGGCATGAAGGACTCAGAGACTGAAGTCAGCCTAGTCTGTTTTGCAAGTCTAATCTGAAATACCACTGTGTTCAGATCTTCAGATTTAGCCCATAACATTTTTTATTTCAGGTTTTCTTCAGTGATTTCCAATGCTTTTGGTTGCAGTTCTAAGTCCTCCGGTTTGCTTCTAGGCTGTGAGAAATAACTAGTGATCCTCTGGACAAGCCATGGATAGGACTTCTGTGGCACAGGTGACTTAGCTCTGTCAGGTGACATTGTTTGTGTAACCCTAGTATAGACTGTAAAACAACCTTTCTGATTCTTGAATCTCCTGCTTCATTCATTATTCGTTTTTCACCTCCTACAATAAGTGAAGCAGAAGTCCTATGAATAACATCCTTCAGTTCACTTTAATTAAGCAAGTCAGCAAAATATGTCATGAGTTCTATGGGGAAAAACAGTGGGAAAAATATGCAATATAGTGTGCTACAATCCTAAATGTAGGTCACTTCCTAGCTATTGGTTGCACAGGTTTTAGTGATGACATTTCTATGGTAAGTTTGTTAATTGTTCTGGAGTACAGATTTTCAGTGTTTATATTGTATTTAAGAAAAAGGAGCTGGAATGTGACAATGCATTCACTCCCGGGGTATTATCAGTAAGATAACATGTTTGATTCACTACATCCATGCTGGCCATGTAAGCCAGCACCAAATCCTGAGCAAACAGCACAATAAGATGTCATCCTACATACCACTGATGTGGTATGTAACTCTCTGATAATAGGTTTCAGAGAAGGTAAAGTGAAAGTAATAATGCATTATTTTCCAGGTTCTGGTATTAACAAAATAAGGTAATTTTTGTTGTTGATTTAGTTTCCTATCTTATGGTTCATGCCCTCTAGCCTGCTACTATTGTATTTTCTCTGCTCTTTCTTCCCTCTCCCCTTCTATTAACCTTACATGGAGAGCCTTATCCTCTTTATAAGTATAAACTCTTCCTGACCGAGTTCCTTTCTCATTTCCATCTAGCTTTTGATCTGCTCTTTTTGTCCACCATAGTCCTTTTCCTCAACCTATAGGATTTAATTCCTCTTGATCGGTTCCCATTTCCAATCTTTTTACGTTGCTACTTTTTGATACGTACCTCTCTTGTGGCCATGTTTTAATTCATCATCCCAATATTCTGTACAGATCTCCTTGTGGAAATATTCCAGTCTCCACTTGTCTTTGTTCCAAGTCCTTAACTCTCTCCAACATCCTTAACTCTCTCCAACATCCTTAGACTGCCTGTTTCAAAGAACTTTGTGCCATTGTTTACTGTTCCATACCTACCATACGTGGCTCCATAGCTTTGATACTTACTATACTTTGATACTTTGATCTTATCCCCTTTATATTTCATTTTTTTTTCTTGCTGGAAAAAGTTGAAAAGCGCATTGCTTCTCCTTGGTTAAAGTACCCAACTTGACCTACAGTTACCTGGAGTTGTAATGTTTGAATTCTTAAAGAAATTTAGGTTTGGGGAACTAGTAATTCTCTCTTGAGCATAGGCAAACCGCAATTTTCAAAGGCTATAACTGTCAGACTTAGGTGACTTTCAAGTGGATGGCAAAAGGTCTACCCTTGACACGCACAGTAACCTCTGACAAATTTCAATGTTACAAATGACAAAAATGATGGAAGAGAAGTCACCATAGGTTTTTTAACATGGGGAAAAGTTATTTTCCTTACTCTTATATTCACAAACAGATGAACTAATTTCGGTAGACATTTTTCAAATAAGAAAAGGGAATATTTCAACCCAAATGGAGTAGTACTACAAACAACCCTAACTGTTAGTAGGAATGCTGGCCAATTTACCCATGCTGTATATATACTGTGGCTAAAATCCTCTGTGCTTTCCTTAAACAAACATCCATTGAAGTCAGTCCAAGGCAGTTAGGTCTATAGGATTATATGCTTATGGCTGTGAACAATAACATCTCATTAGGAAATCATTTAACCTTTTTCTCGATACCCAGATGAAATTGTGCTATAGTGTGTCATTTTTAAGCTGTTTAATTTAACCAACTGATAAAGTCAAATTATTTTGCCTCCCTCAAAATCATACTCTTAAAATATATAAGTTTTCACAAAACCAAATAGCTGTTAAAAAAAACCCTTTTGAATTTAATCCAACATTATATGCCAAGTATATCACTTTCATGCTGTCATAATATTAATGAAATAGATGTTCAAAGAATTCTGCTGAGGAAAAACCTTCATAAATGTGAGTTTAACTTTTATTTAACAATCACTTTTTTTTTTAATTTTGAAGATCTTTATAAAGTCAAGAAAAGTTTAGAAAGCAGGAGTCCTAAACCACAATTTTTATGTTATTTCTGAACTGTAATTCAGGTTATGTATTTCAAAAAGGGAAATTTTCAAATGTGAACAAGCAAGGGAATGGTCTTTCATCTCAGGACAAGCTAGGTCTCTTTGATTTAATAAATGGCTAGAGAAATTCAAAGTCTTCTTGTGTTCGTCCAGGTGAAAAAATAAATGGACAGTTAACAATTGGTACTGATTAGAAGTAAGTAACCTAGCCTTTGATGTTGATTAGCATAACAAAGGAAAAATATAGATGATACTTCAGATTTCTTTTCTAATAAAATTAGTGTGTCAGGTTTTGGATGATAATCAGGAGCAATTAATAAGATCACTTTTATTTAGGAATACAGTTTTAGGTACATGACTGCATTGTCAGAATTTTTCCCTGTGGACCTCCATCATGATGCTATTGTTCTCTGATTTCCCGCTGGTGTGTTGACTGCTGAACAAAAGCCTTTTCCCCATGTGAACAGATAGAGCCTCAAAGTTTCTATTAATGGGTGGCTTTTGAGCAATAAATCTAACCATCAAGTACATGTTTAAAAGTTTTTGGTTTTGTTTGAAGGCATATCTTTTCTGTCTCTTTCCTTTGGTTCAGTAGTTATACCACGAGGTCAAAAGTACGCAAAGTCATCAGTGAAAAGAAACAAATGTGTTTGAAGCCTGTATGCTTTTAAAGATTTGTGTCTAAGCTTCATGACTGTTACTAAACCATTTAGTATGCTCATTCTACTTTATATAGTCAGCCAGGGAGATTTTCTCCCAAGTCTGAATTAGTGTAAGGTTTTAAATCATTAAAACTGATTCATATGTGTCATTGTATATAGATTACTAGAAGCACACAAAAAATTACCGATGCTAAAGCAGGTAAAGAATAGGAAAATATGTATCAAATTGTGTGGGAGGGAAAGTTACCTTTTCTTTCTAAGTTAATTTCGTGCTCTCCACTGTATATCTGTGTTAGTGCAATGTTAATTATTGATGGCAAAATTTTATATTCTGTGAAAAATATTGAGAAGTTGAGAAAACATTGAGAAGTTGAATACAGGGAAGAAAGCTTAAATCAGCAAATGGCTCTGCCTTTATAAACTCAACGTATCTTTGGAAGTGATCAGTTGAATATATTATGTATTACAAATATGCATACAGTCCTTATGTGCTAAGTTGTGATCTTGCACTTGAAATTTTAAGATCATCTTAATAAAAACCTTATTAAATTCAGGAACGTTGATTCACTGTGGCCATTTCTTTGGGTTACCAATCTCTTGCAAACCAACGTTTGCTGACTTTCAGGGTTTTTAGAGGAGAATTAATTAAACATTTTCTTATTAAAGCTTTATTAGTAGTCTAAGGAATATTAAATCCTACCTTTGCATGCTCTGAAACGATCTCTGATTATTGCAGACAATCTTAATCTGAAGCTGATGAAAATGAAAATTGCTAGTAAAATGTGTTGGCTGCCGTCTCAGGTCTTGATAAAATGTCATCTATCATGACATCCCATGATTAAAAAGACTCCTTGGGACAAATTCTTATTTGAGTGCTATGGTTTTCAGGGAGCAAGACATCAACAAGAGCAAATTAGGAATAATATTGAGATGACCAGCAGAAAGGATGACTTCTTATGTGGTTTGCTGTAGCTTAGAAGATTACACAAGACAGCAGAAAACAAAGAAAATCATTAATTGTTTCATTATTTTAGTTAAATTACTTTGATACCTGATGAACATTTGTGTGGTGTCTAATGGAGATTTAACAATTCAGATTTCAATTTTATGTGGAGAGTTCCTCAAATAACGTAACTCACTATCTTCAGGATGTTAGTCTTTTTGTCCACAGAGTCTCATGTGTAAGCAGAATTGAATGCTCCTTTTTAAATAAAAAGTAGAAAACAATTCCTCTTTTAAGGCTAAAAATGCCATTTTTAATTAGCAATGAAAGATATATAGGCTTTTTAGGTTTTTTTTCCCCATTGGATTCTGCTCTATTTACTTCAAGATTATTTGTGATAAGGAGTAATAGTTCTGGAGTAGATAATGGTTACAAGAAGTGGCTGCTGACAGTGAACTTTGAGTTCAGAGGCTGAGATATGACATCATAATCTGTAGATACATACCCAACCATAAATGTAGCTATTCTTTCTTACAGTATTGTAGTTTTGTTTCTGTTACACATCTCCCTGCTCTTGTATGCAAAGGTATAAAAAACAAGTGTCATCTTTAATTATTTTTCTACTTCAGGTGCGTTGAGATTTAGAGGTCCGTTCTGAGAGATATTGAATACCCTTATTTTCAGATACAAACCAAAGCACATTGGTGGAACACAACACTGGACTCGGTCGTGTTTTTATTATTCTGTTTGTATAATATGTTATATATACATAATGTAAACCAAGATGAATTGATTGGAATAGTATCTGTGTTATTATTGAACTACCGATTACAGTAGTAGATTACAGTAGATTACATCCTGAAAGCTGAAATGATCACAGAATTTGTTGCTCAACTTTTATGTAGATTTTGTTCTTCGCATAATTTTTATGTGATAAGGCTGAATGATGAAAAAGTTAGCATTTACAAATTCATTGTATGGTGTAAGAAAGCTTGCCAAATAAGATACATTATAACTAGAAAAAGTAAAGCCCTATAAAATAATTTGTGGCAGTTTGACACATTTCTTAAAACTACTTGTACATCTTTGACAATCCCAACAGTAGGCGGAAATACCAGAAAAATAATTTTAAAAAAAGAACAATAAAGAGCAGCCAGAGGAGTGTATGTTTTTCCTAAATTCTGATTTTTAAGCTTATATGCAATGGGAATAAAATGTCCCCTGTCCTAAATTTTCCTTTAGAATGCTCTTGAAATTATATAAACACATAATTTTTTTGTCACAAAATAACTTGGTATTTCTTGTTGTGTATTGTAAATCTTTTTTACCATCCAAAAGTGTGTCAAAGTATTACAAAGCCATCATTCAAGTCAATTAATATCCTCATGTCACAGCCTCAGAGGCATTGTTCTTTATGTAACATGACTTTAAGCATTCATTTCCCTCCTTAGTCTGAACTTTCAGATTGATTTTGAAAAAATCTCCTGCGAAAGTGATTAAGTTGAAATACCATTCAAACAGAAATATTCCTAATGATCCAGCACTGAGATGATGGCAGAAGAGTCACGTTTTTCCACTATCGCTGCAAGTAAGTCTCGTGTAAGAGTTTTTCCACAAGGTAGTGAAATGTCTTTATGAATTATATCAAATACACAACATCCAGAAGCTAGTTCTAGGCAATGTGAATAATATTTTAACATATATTTGAAAATCTGTATGGAAAGCTTTTACTTGCCTAGTGTAAAATTCCTGGACAACCAACTGATTTTTTTCCATATCCAGTGGCTATTGTGTCGTCTTTATACAGAGGCTACACATGTCCAAAGCTCTCTGAGAAATTACGTTCTCTCTTGCCATTGTATGCACCTCTGAGATAAATATACTTTCATTAGGGAACTCTTTTTCAAGTCAAGATCATATAATGCTCATAACGATGTTGGCCAGTAGATCCTATGGTTGACTATGGTGATGACTGTAAGTATGGTTGTAATCTCATTGTTTAGATACTCATGAGAACACACGTCTCAGTTTAATAAAACCACATTGTTCCTAGATGAAGTTTAAGGAAATAAGAAAGAGAACCTACTATTTCTTGAAACTTCTGATTAAAAAGGAAAGAAAAAGCAAAACAAACCAAACACGAACCCAAACAAAAACAACTAACCTTCACTTTTGCTCTTTTTTTTCCCCCCTATAATTAATAGACAGGAGTTTTCCTGTCATAGCAGATGGACAAAGCTCCTATTTTGTTTTTCATATACCCAAATGCCATGCATGTATTTGTTAAGATAGGAATAATTATGCTAATATAAAGAGTAGGCAGGTGCAAGAGCAAATTATTTTAATATCATTTATGCAGAAAACTATGTAAAACTTCAAAATTATTACTTTTATAGCAATTTAAACACTTTTGTTTGATATTTCTGAATAACACCTGCTACAGGCAAAAAATAAATTTGTTCTTGTTACTCTAAAATGAACATTTTCAGTGGGAACAGTGGTTTAAATCCCTTCTCCAGCACTAAGAAACCAGTAACATAAAAACGATGGGAAGTTCGCCTCTTTCTGGAGGCTGGGAATGGGAGCTGCATTTCATTTGCACTGAAAGGACAGACGCAGCCAAGCAGTAGCCACTTTGGCTGGAAGGCTGGCATGGGTGCACTACCTGGAATCTCTTCCTTGGCACCAGGGGCTGTTGAATTACTACCTCAAGAGAGAGGAGATTGCCCAAGTACGTTTTTTTGCCCTTCTGGCCTTGGACTCTGAAGTCTGCATATCCTTTTGTCAGCTAGTAAATCACATTGCATGGATTGAGTGGATTTATTTTCTAATTTTCTTGTCATTCAGCATCTGCATCACATGTTATATGTGATGATTACCAAACTTTCCTTCCCAGTTAATTGTTGCTTGAAGCAACATTCATCTAAGCCAAAGATTCTATAAATTTAGGAAGATTGCACTATTAACATTTACTGAAATTTTACCAATAATTTTTTAGAATTACTTTATCAGTGCCAAGAGCTATGAAAGGGTAGAAGTCTAGCTGTGATCTACAATGTGTAATAAAATATTCCCTAACAACTGAAATGAAAGAGCACTTCTATTTGTAACACAGTATATAGTACGTAGCTCCTTTCAAGAATGTGATTTACAGGAGCCAATGATCTGAGACATTTGCTTGCTTGTGCTAATTAGCTCAGACAAAATTTTGTCTTTAAATGTAGTCCTCAGCAGTGGCAAAGGAACATCCTCTAGGTCACTTTAGGTTATTTGTATTTTTCCCAACAAACAGTGATACTGTCTTGATACTATTTGCCTTCTGATTCATTGCTAAGTTCCTTGGACCAGTTCTGGTATGCTCTGGAGAGTGGGGAACAGGAGCTGACCCCCTTTTACTGGCAGCTAGTAACGCTAAACTCCTGTCCGTTAGGCATTTGGATTCAAGTTTAGAGAGTTTGCACAAGTTAAGAATTAGGAAGAAATGAGCATGCTTTCTGTTCATTCTCTCCATAATAAATTCAGGAGAATTTTATAGAGTGCGATAAATAGATAAATGACAGATGTAATAAAAGAGAAATTGTTTCCTCTGACAATGCAAGAAATCTTAGAAACTGAGGAGCATACCTTAGAAAAAACCCAGCACACTATACAAATGAAGTAATTTGAGATAGCAGAAGATATATCCCATTGATGAATTCAGTTTGGCTTTGTTAGTCATGTCCTGTTTTCTGTTCTAACCTGAAAGAAGACAGAAGCCCAATTAGATACTTCCATCCTGCTTTGATATCAAGATGACTTAATGATGACTCGTGGGGAATTTCTGTTATAGTTTTTTCCAGCCTTCAGATTTGTGAGGCTAAAAGGAGAAACATGAAGCAAAATTCTGGGATGAAATCATTGCTCCTTTTTTGGTTACAACTACCGTTCACTGAAGCTCTGTGGTCTAGGTAGATGTAGGCGATATCCCTGTAAAGCAACATTTCTCCTTGACTTGCCATTACAAAGTCTCTGTAGAAAACGAGTACTGGGCTCCAGTATACAGAAGGAAAAGTGGTTTTGATCCCTGAGCATCCTTTCAAGATGGTGAAAAAAGGAAATAAATGGCAACTATTAAGTCTTTCTAGGAGTTTATTCCTTCACTAGAAACTGATTCCTACTTTGTTATTTTTCAGAACAGACTTACCAGTCAGTTAGTTGGTCAGCTGACTTGTCGGTTAGAATATTTGTTCTGTTTATGTGATTTTTTTTTTTTTTTACATTCTGATATTTTATATTTGTTTTACAATATATGTCCTGATAATGTGTGTAGTCAGTCCCTAGAAAATGAACAGCTAGGGATTTCACATTTATAACAACCGTCTATATTGGCTGATGAAATATATGAACTTTTTACAAGACTTTGTGATACAAAACAAACAAAAGATTGACAAAATTAGCTTGTTCATTCATAGCTTTGTGAATTACACTACTTGAGGTTTGGGATTCTTTTGTTTTCCTTTAATTTACATACTGAAATATTAACGGCATTAGTTAACATCTGTCTTTCAGTTTTCCTACTCTTTTGTTTCTCCTTTCAGATTCTTTTCTTGCTTTGTACCGTTTTATGAACACTAACTGTCTGATATCAAAACTGACATCTGAAAGCGATAATACTGTGTTCTCTGTAGCCTCTTCCTTCCTGAATTTAAACAGTACTTTGAACTAACTGAACATGACAGTTGCAGTCTGTGATATAAGTAAGGACACTGGAATGTGTTTGTAAGTCACCACGGAAGCCATGGTAAGGAGAGAACTTTGAAAGTGGTCTTAAAATTTCAGTGGACACAACTGCCGTGCATTAAGGGTGCATAAGCATGCTCAGCCACTTCAGTAAACAGTCTTATCTGTGCATCAGACATTACTAAAAATTTTCAGTGCTTCAGGTTCATCAAAATGTAGTTGTTGTTTTCATTACAATTTAGTCTATGAAACCTAAGGAAGAATTCATGCTGCGGTTTTGGTTGTTGTTGAACAAGTGGTATGAAGGAAAATTTTTCAGAGAATGGAATAATTGAAATGATCTTTTGCAACACTGTGGGCTAAAACACTCCCTGTTTACTGTGCCAGTATGATTGTATTTTGAAATAACTTTCACAGTGAGACATATGTGAACCCATATGTTAACCTCATGCTGACAATGGTGAGCTGTATGATAAACAGTCATTTCATTCTGCTGCTTATCTATTGCCATTCAAACAACCAAGAACAAAATGAGTAGGAAGCTGTAGACGTTCCGTAGCATTTCAGCATATATATTTTCCAGTGTTCTGTGATGTATTCTTCCTGTATTTTTATAAGGTTTGCATATTTTACATAGCATTTGTTCTTTCATTCTAATTATGTGGCAAGTTTATTCACCCATTTGATCTTTCTCACTATATGCATCTTTTAAAATAACTTGTCTGTATTTTACAGGTTGGTTTACTTTTCATTTCTTTGAGACTTGAAAAAGCAGAATTGATCCCAGGATATGTTCCAGATAAATAGTTAGGTCACTTACTGAATTTCTCACATGAATTTCTGTATGGATATTATTTCTGGGTAATATCACCCCCCAAATATTATTTCTTCCAATTCATTTAGTGTCATATGTTGGTAGGGAACAAATTTTTATTTGGTAAGATCTCAACCATGTATGAAAGAATGCCTATTTTTTTTTCTAGTTACAGTGATACTCTTTCATGTGAGGTGGAATTTTTAATACAGAGAAACTAAAGAGAGACTGAGACATTTTGTTTTATCTCAGCCAAACCTAGGAAATAAGAGGGCTGAAAATGAGGCCATTTTTAATGTTAATTATACTTATGCCTCAGATTCTTTAAGAATGGGAAAGAAAAAAGCTACATATTACTGAGTTTGCTACTGTGTAATTCTCAAATGTGAATTACACATATCAAACTATAGAATATGTCAGGTTAGTCAGTTATTACAGAGCAGATGAGGCTTTACTTAGCTTTTCTCTGCATAAGAATCTTTACATGTAGGAGACATATTTAGAGACTTGAGTTACATCCACTCTGAATAGATTTTGTGTGATTATAATAAAGTAATAACAAAGGAATTATAATAAAGTATAATAAAGTAACCCTGAACAGTATAGTTTATCCTGTGCAGAGTGGGAACACAGTACTAATATCTTCTGGGGAGGACAGAGGGTTTATCGCCATGTGTTATGCTGTATTTCACTTGCTTTTCTCTGTTTTAAGTGTGAAGCTTCCACTGAATTGCATAGGATTTGTTTGCTTGAGACATCTAGATAAAAGCACCAACTTTAAAACAAACTCATGACTTTCATTGAGATATAAGAAACATCCAGCATTTTTCCACTAATGCTAATGTTCTTAAATAAAAAGTGCAATTTTACTCACTATATAATGCTAAAACTTTTCATAACAAGAAAAAAAAAAAACACAACACACAAAATCATAATTCCTGACACCTCATGTTTCCTCTGTTTTGTTGGTACTTGTTCTTTTAGTGCCCTCCTGCCTTGAGTTCTGAACATTTCCGTTTAATGATCTTATTTATAGAATCCCCACTCTGGCAATTTGAAAATAGGCTTTAGTGATAAATTCTTTTTAAAGAGTATGTGTTCATTTAAATATGTAACCAGATGTTATTGGTATGCCTCCTTAAGTAGCAGCCTTTGTTTTAGTTCCGTCACTTGGGATACTATATTTCCCATCTCGTTTTTACTCAATTCTATCAGCTGTTCATATTTTACAGCCATTACTTTAACTTCGTCTTTGTATCCTTACGCCTACAAATATTCCTCATAAGGCCTTGCTACAATCAAAATGAAAATGACTATTAATATATTAAAATTCTACTAATATAACTATTGCAGTAACAATTAATATAATTTTTACTATCTGTTCAGCATACTTAAACTGAAATAGTGCTAAGAAATAAGTCCAGCTACAAGCATGTCATCCATACTAGCACTCCTACAGATTTAAGTCCTTTCTTCCCGTTCTGTTCTGCAGCTGTATGGAGGGCAGGGGCCAGCTGGGGTCCTTTTTCCTAGGAACAAGACGACGTATCTCCATTAACTGATGCTCTTGCTAATCTTTCCTCTGTTTCTTGATCCTCCCCTTGCTGTCCTTCATAGCTCTGTTTCAAAGCAAATGCACCAATGCATCTGTTGGCAGGCGTCTGGTAAACATTCTGATGGCTGCTTCAGAAGAAAGCACTGGTGTGAAAGAAAGTGCGTGTGTGTACACCGTGGGCAGAGTTGAATTAGGTACAGATGTTTCCCTTTGAGAGCGGAGGAGCAGCTTATCTTTTCCAAAAACGTTTAGATGAGGATGGAAGAAGCTCAAACTTTCTTCAACCTGGGTAAAGGAAATTCATATCTGCTGCATTTAGCAGAAATCTCATTAAGGAGAATTCAATAAAAGGTTAACTTCTAAATTCATTTCAACTCACGAATGGAAGCGAAGAGCCTTTTCCATTAATCCCCTTAATGCAGCAGAGGTGCTTGCTGATAGCCGGAGGAATTTTTGTCCAGATGTTACACAATATTCTGGAGTAAAGCAAGCTTTGGATCATTTTCTCTTCCCAGGTTGGGCTGGTTTTATGGTTTTAGGAACAGATTGAATATGTCTTGTAAAAGTGCAATAGCACCTGAAAAGCTGTATCATCATGATTTAGGACTTTAAAAAATATCCCCGTTGTTAATTTATCATAAAACACCACAACAACATTTTAATTTGCAATTTCAATGTTACATTGGTTTTCGTGAAACTTTTCTTTTCTTTTTAGGAGGCTTTTATAGATCTTATAAAAGAACAGAGGCAGCTGTCTTGTGCCTGTCAGCGTTACTTTCAGGACCAAGGACAATTAAAATACTATTTCTTTTCAGTCATACAGTGAGTACAGAAATTAGGATTTTCAATTTAAAATAAAAAGACCTATTAAAGATGAATTGCTGTTTGCTATAGGAAAAAAAAAAGTGTTATTTAGTTCAAATTTTGCCTTACTGAAACTTGAATTCCAACAAAAGCATAAGCTTTGACTTAAAGACAAAACACTGGGTATCTCGAAGCTTCATTCTTGGTGATGCTTGATATCTTCTTAGAGGTGCTGAACTCCTTCAGTCATGATAGAGTTAAGTGTTTTAACAACTACTTTAAAATGAAAAAAAAAAGCTGTGGGCTTGTTGTTTTTCTATGGGTCAGTTTTGGCCCAAGAAAGGGTTCGGTTAATAAGATATGGGATGGCCAAGTAACAAGAAAATCATACAATTTAGTGCTGCAATACATGGCTGTCATTCTAATTGTACTTTTCGTTACCTTTATTCCATGTACACAGTGCTGTTGTTGAACAGGTCCTAAACTTATTATTTCTTTTTCTAAATGAAGGTTTTCAATTATGATATCTATGACTGTATTGTACAAATCTATTATTTATGTGATGTTTGCACTTAGTGCACTTCAACCTGGTTGAGACTTCATTGTAACTATCTTTTGTGTTATACAAACAGAGTCAATAGTAGTTCCCAAAATTTATTTTAAATTAGAATTTTAGTTATCTATTCTCAATGATAGAATAAATTTGCAGTTTGTGGCTTTGCTGCAGGAAAATCACAACTCATTCAAGTGTCAATGACATTTACAAAACCGATTACCATATAATACCTTGTTCATATGCCACCTAAAATTCACTAATTTTTTAGTCTTTCTGTGACCAGAAGAGAATGAGAAGTGTCATGGCAAAATGTGCTGTGAGTGACACAATATATGAATGGGATGTGAACATTTGAATTTTTCCTCATGTTCATTTTTAGCTTGGTTTTAAGTTACTATTTGTTTCTGTCTGGCCTTATTTACAGGAATTAGTAGGATTGTCTTGCTGGATTTTATTTAAACAAGGACTTACTAATAAAGAAAACACTGATTTAGAAATAACCAGGAAAAAGAAGAGATATAATCAGCCTGCTGGAGTTTGAGAAATCTCAGAAATGAACCTGAATTATAATTTTTGAAGAAAGTTTTATTGTTCTGCTTAGAAGAATTTGGTGCTCTCTAGAGGGTGAGTACAGCTTAAGCAATGGCTCCAAAAAGGAATCAGCTTTTTTGTTTGTTGGTTTGTTTTCATGGATGCCAGATCAATTGTTTGGGTATTCTTATTATTCTACTGCTAAAAATGCTGAGGAATAACTGAGGGAACAGTCCAGAAAGCCTTCCTGAAATATTATTTTTAACAAATTTTTAGACTGTGATACGAGTCAGATATTTCTCTCAAGGATCACTCTTCCCATGTCATAAGAGCTATAATATATCTCTCATATAAGAGCAGAGAAGCAGCAGCCTCTCCTGCTTCTTTTTTGCACAGGCTGTTTTCCTGCAAGGGTCTAATCTTCTTATGAGAAATATACAGAAAGCTGCACTGACATTTTGGAAAAATGGTCAGGAAAAAATTATTCTGGTTACGTCTAATCACACTCTTAAATAAATGCCAATGTGCTTATAGAGGGTGTTATTCCAAACTCTTTATACGTCACAGCCACATTGATATTTATTATCTTATACCTTAGCATAAATGGAGAGATCTGGTTACACAACTGCGATTTTAAGTGTCCTCTTCTGTGTAATTGCAACTTGCAGAGTGGCATTCTGTAGTTATTTCTTGAAGCTAAATAAAGAGCAATTAATGGGGCCTGGAAATCAAGAGTTTTCTGTGGCATCTTCTGCTTCTGTGGCATCTAAGTTAACTTTGACTCCTCTTCACTAAAAATGGAAACATTTGGTCTAGGTAATAGTTTACTTGCAAAAGATAAAATTTTGACTTAACTTTGTATTTCTTGACCTACAAGGAAAAAAACTCTTTGATTGCGGTGATCAGTCATACATGTCTTCAATAGATTTTGGAAACTTTTAGAATCAAATAAGCTCAAATTTTTACAAGGGCTTGTATTTTAATCTTAAAGATAATACATTCCCATAAGGGAGACATCTGTTCAACTGCATCATTTTCCAGAATGCAGAATTTTTCAGAGTGGTTAACTTGATAATATGTGGTACATTCCTCCATGCATATTATATGAATCAGGATATGATCCTGAAGCTTGTGGAAGGTTTCCTAAGGTTGAAGGTTAATGCAAATTGGGAGCAAGCACCTAATTGTCTTGTTGACCTTTTTTAATTGATAAAGTTTTGAATAAAACATAACATAAAGACCCACACTGCACAGTTGAGTAATCCTTTCAGTACTGTTGGGGTGAATAAATTGTATTACTAAGGATTAAATATAAATAAATGCAGCATATCATATACTATTATGTTTAAACATCTAATGTAACAGCTTTACAATACAGAGAAAAATTAACGGGAAACTTCCATTTTAAAAGCATGCAGCTGAAAATACCAAACCCAAATCCCCCAGCATTAGTGGAAATGCTAGGGAAAGTCTGCCAAAAGGGGACCTTTGCTGAATACACACTGCTCAGATCACAGCAGGGCCTGTTATTTATACTAGTTAAGTGGCTTTGCTGTTTGCTCGAGAATGCAAGCTCTTTAATGTATTGTAGTTTGGAATATGAAATACCAGCTATTAGTATAGTTCTGCAGTGATAACACTAATCAACCTACCAAAGGAGTACTGTAGAAATACACTCTTCATTGAACATGAAATATGACTGGTGAGGAACAAGAACGGTGGATGTTGATCTGACTACACACAAGATTTTTAAAGAAGCACGGCACAATAGTCTTACTTCTCTCAGCTGCATTATTTCTGGTTCAGAACTGTTGCCTTGAAAAATGTTCATCTACTTTTAAAATCATGAAATCATGAAAGGCAGCTTTGACAAAAGAAGCTGAGATAGTGCACAACTCTAGTACTAAAAAAAGTATATAAAACCAAGTAATTGTACCTGAGTGCGTTTCTCAGCAAATTCGTCCTTACCACAAAGATGGTGTGGTTTGCAAGAGAATCAGGCTGATATTCCACTTGTGAGAAGAAAAGATAAGAATTCTGCTAGCTTTTCCAGAAATAACATAAAATATCTGTCTTACTAGAGTCATCCTTAATATCCAGAAATAAAAAATGCTAAAAATTTCTTCCTTTTGCCTGAAATTCGTATCTACTTCATCAGTAATCATATTCTCCCTTCTGGTGCAGAACCTCAATACTGTGTATTCCTTGTCCATGAACACTGGACCTAAAGAAAATGAAGGAAATACATAATAAAGTTTAAAAATCTGTACTATACAAAAAGTGAGAAAAGTTCAAAATCATGGATATGGATAGAGTGAAAAACAGAGTGACTACAGGTACTTTACTGTTCTCCATCAGTAAATTCTAAACTCTAAGTCCATAAATTCAGTGGATTAACTCAATAAACTAGCAGTAAAGTCTGGGAAATTTTAGATACAAACTCTGTTGCAAGAAATATAACAAACTACTTGAAGTTTTTTCCTTCTGACCACAGTTTACTATTGTTTAAGAGTTTACAGACTACTCGTATGAAAATAAAGTTTAGAGAAAATTTACATAAATGTATTTGGGTGTAAAATTTAATTTTATCATTTAATTTTTATGTGTATTGAGCTTAGATAACCTGCATTAACAGTGCTTGAAAGAGGTAAGAACAACTTACATTTATTCATCCTGCACATGAGTAATGTTGTAGAAAAGCTCAAGGTACTTAGTGTTTCTAGCAACAAAATGACCATGGTAGAGCCCTGACTGTGCCAAGTGGCCTTAATGATCCTGCCCAGCCTCACCTGGGGCCCCAGCCATGCCCTGCCCACTTAAGCTCAGCCTTATGCTATTAGTTCTTTCCCTGGGCTGTGATGGAGGAGAAATAGTCTTTAGCTCAGTATAGAACCTTCTTATCTCTGACCTCTGGACTTTTTGATGGGACCTCAGACCTGCCTTATTGCCCTGCAGGTGCCAGATGACCTGGGCTTTGGGCAGACTCTGTCTGTCCCCTCTCTGGCCAGCCTGCTCATGATGGGATGAACTCTGGGCAGTGAAGCTCCCTGCCTTGCCAGGTGAGTTATTACTCCAAGTTTTACAGATAGCTGCCAGCCATCCCTGCTCCCTGGTACCCTGTAACTGAGATTGCAGTCATCTCAAACCCCATAAGCTAGATGAAACAATCACTGTTGTCATTCTCCCATGAGTGAGAGCCTTCTCTTGGGGGAAAAGGCTAACATTCACAGAGATTTCATTCTGAGATATCTCTCACATTCTGAGATTTCAGAATCACAGTGTAGTTGGGGTTGGAAGGGACCTTTGGAGGTCATCTTGGCCAGCTCTCCTGCACAAGCAGGCTACCTACAGCAGGTTGCTCAGGACCATGTCCAGATGGCTTTGGAATAGGTCTAAGGATGAAGATTCCACAGCTTCCCCAGGCAATCTGTTCCTGTGCTTAGTAAAAACTGACTCATTCATTTTAATCATGCATTTAATTTTTTTTTTAGATTAAATCGAGATATTGTCGTGTTTAGAGCTTTGATGCCATAGTTACAGCTGCTTGTTGACTTCCATGTTGGTATTTCAGAGATTATTAGGTATAATTGCAAGAATGTCAATTAGTCACTGGTGTTATCACATTTGAACATACAGCAATTACATAGGATTAAAATAATTTAGCATTTCAGAACAGTTATAAGGTGACCAGGAAATCACTAATTTGCAATGTTAATGTATTGTGGTTTGCTATAATTTTTTTAGTCTTCTGGCTAAAGTAAATAAGTTTTGGATCATGTATTTATTTTTTTAATAAAAAATTTCTCTATAGACACTATCAAAATAAAGCCAGTATTCTAGTATTCGTTATTCCAAATCAAGGTAATAAAGTTGTTCTTATTTTTTAATGAATGCAAATGTATGTTTAGGGGTAAAAAATTACAGATTACATGGAAAAGCACACAAAACAAGGTTGGAGATTTTTTTTTTTTCAACAGGTGACTGATAGTTTCCAGGGTTGAAATTTTGAAACAGGAGTGAAGACAAATTCCAAAGACTGAGGAAAATCCTACATAAAATACCACAAATAACTCCACCAGGGTGATAGGGCGGTTATGGGACTGAACATGCGGCTGAGATAATTATTCACCTATTTGAGAATGTAATTTTGGTATTTTGTTCCTAGGGAATTGAGGATTATGTGGTCGTTCTCTCTGTATCTATAGGTTCTTTTTCTTTCCACTCTCTTCTCATCCTAACCAATGACATATGAACTCTTAGGTCAAGTTCAAGTACCTTTAAAATAGGTAGGAATTTTAATGAACATTTTGCATGAAGAAAAGTAGGGCATTCCAACCAAGTGACTGTAAATTGCTCTTCGTAGGATTTTTATTCATACTAAAGAAACACTTCAGAAAAACAAAAATGTGAAAGTACAAACAAAATTAAGTGCAAATAGGCGGTTGAATTTAGGTCATTTGTGAAACTGTTCCTGTTGACCATTGGGCTGCATAACTTGTATTAAAATACAGCCTCCCAGAAGGGATATCTTTAGAGATCACTAAGTTGAAGACTACTATAGCTATACTTTTCCATTCTGAAAGAATTTTCTTAAAATTTGAAAAATAATTTTAGTCATACGAGTCTCATTTGTTGGAAGATTTTCTTTTTGTAAGGAAACACTTAAATAATTTATTTTAAAGACATACACACTTTAAATTTTGTCTACTAACATTAATGAAGCTAAAAGCAGTGGAGGCACTGCTTGTTTGGTAAAAACTGTTGATAGCACAGAACGGATGTTAAGCTGTGAAATGGCAAATGTTAAGTGTGTTTAGACGTAATGAGACAAATAGTATTTAGCTAGCAGGAAGGAAACATCTGTAGCTGATTTCTGAAACTCAGGATACAGGAGGTTGGGTTTTAGAATTTTTTCTTTTCATTCTTTCTCATAGAGTTTGCTAGTGCATGGAGAAGACTTCATTGCAAAACTACTTCAGGATCAAAGATTTTTCCATCTTACTGACAGTAAGACCAGCTTTTATTCCGTTTATGTGTAAGAACTGAGAGTAAAATAGTGTTTAACTTGACAGTTTGGCTTTCCATATATCGATATAAGTTTTCTTTGGTTATGGTGCATTGGCTCTGGCCCTGATTTCAACTTCGAATTCTTTGTCTGTTCTGTCCTTTAGTCCGCAGCTTTTTCAGATGAAAAGATATTATTCCGTGTGATTAAAAAAAAATTAGTAATAATGTCACTTTATGTTTTCATGAGGGCACAGAATGGTGATAACTTATAATATTTAAAATGTACCCACATTTTTATGTGTTGATTTAATAGCATGTGATTACTTATGTGCTACTGCTCATTACAATGAAAGAAATCAATGCTATTTTCCACACTTGCTGTTTTCCATGAAAAACAGTGTCAAAAAGAATAGAAGAAAACACAGGAGATGGAGCAAAGTAAGACCTAATAACTGAAATAAAAGGAACTAATTAACCTTTCAGACATACAGAAATTACATTTTAGTAGTTATTCTTATTGATCCTTTAAAAACAAATCCATCTGAGCAGAAACTGATAACCAGAAATACTTGGGCTTTTTCCCCTTTTTAATTTGTCTTTGTTAGTAAGAGTGACTGACCTCAGAGGTGATATCACATGGATTGCTTTTAGTTTTAAAAAGTCAGCTGATGGTTGACTAGTGCTCTGGTACAGAAAAATGCTCAGAGGAGCTTGAGGCACAGTGGCTTTTGTTAGGAACAGAGTTTTGGTGTTGAGTTTTAAACAAATCCTTCAATATTTTCTCTGCTTTCCTGAATTAGGATGATTTTGCCCTCTAATGTACTTACTTGTTCTGTATGAACCCTGTTATTCAAGCTAAATTAAAAATTTGTATTCTGTTTCCATAAATATTACAGTATATCAGCATTTATTTTTATCTTAAATTTTAACAAATATTGCAGTTAAAATTTTTTTGAATGAAAATAGTTAAATGTCGTTTGGAAGACCTTAGAATTGTTGAACTGATAAGACTTCATTAAAAATAAATCTCATTTTCTGATATTGTTGTAACTTTGGTTATTGCATATCTTTACTCTTTTTACTTTATTGTTTTGCAAAAGGCCGCTATTTGTAGAAAGAATGAAGGATGATTTCAATTTAGAGACAACTGCCATGACCCTCCTTTGACAAAGTCAGACCCGTAAGCAGTCAAGATTATTTCATTCTTGGAAATCAGCATTGCCCAACTCCTGGAGCACCTGACCTTTGCGACATGCCTGGGAATGCTTAAGTAGCCATATGGTGTCGTTTTATATAATCTGCTTAGAGCAGGTTGATGCAGTGTCCAGCTGTTTAATTTACAGTACTTGAATAATTTAGAAGAAACTTCAAGCAGTTATAGACTTCTAGGTGGTTTTTGATCCACTGTGCCTCAGAATTTGAGCCTGTTTGGTGGAAAATTGTCTGAATTTAATTCTTGTACTGTAGACAGTTGCAGTCAAGAGTTTCTTGGCTGACCGAATCATCAACACAACAGTTCCTTTCTTACTTATAACAGCATTTTTAAACAATATTTCTTCAAGGTGCTATTACAGCTGAAGGACGGGTATTGATCACTGACTAATATTTATTAGAGCAATATATTCACAGATTCAATGCTATTCTATGAGCATAAATAACCGTGTTTATGTTTCTGCAGCCAAGTATTTAAAGATACAATGCAGTGACTTGATGAAAAAGCCACTTCAGGGATCACCCTAAAGGGACGTTAATTAATTAGATAAGCTGAGATGCTCCTGAGGAGGCATTCCAAAATGTTGCACTTCAAATAAAAATGGAAACCCATTGAAATAGATGCTGCTGTTAAAATTCTACAAAGCACAACCAAATTTTACTGTATTGCCTTCTTAAATAGGGTATTGCAAGTCCTAAACCTACTGAGGCTTAGGAGCAGTAGTAAAAAAATTCAGAGCAGAATGTGTCCTCCTGGAGTCACCAATTCATCTAGCTGCAGGGCTTTTTCCAGATTCTTCTGCTCTCTTGTTTTTAGATACGTGAACTGATGACAGTTCCAGGAGCCCGAATTACATTGTCTTTTCTTCTCCCGATATATCTGTGATGCTGTAGAGACTTGGACATGTTTCTACTGTCATGGTGTTTTTGTTTTCATGGTCTTGCCACATACAGTGTCAAAAGGCAGCAACCTGTTAGTAGTGCAGTACAATTTATTCATGCCTTTAGTCATTTGGACTACCAGATCTTTTCTTTGGCCATGGGCTTGCTTGGCTTACTCTGGCTGTCGCAGAGTAGTTGTTTCCTCTTCAGCGAAGCCAGGCCCCTATTCACACCCGGGACTAAAGCTAAAAATTTTTGTGCCCTTTTCTTATTAACTGGGAGTCATGTGAATTGTCTGTACATTGACTTTACCTATCCTCCATTGTATATTATTTTTATAGAGTTCTTTGTCCATATGAATAATAGTTTTGAATCAGTGCTACTACTGTTACCATCTCTGCTGTGCTTGCTTTACTAGTGATCTTGAAAATGAGGCTAAAACTGCAACAGAACAGCTTTTCCTAAATGTCAGACTGGTAATATTTGTTGTAGTGTAGCTTTGATAGGATCAAAGGATTCTTGACACTTAAGCTTCATTCTGAAATGGGTAACTTCATTTATTTATAAATTTCTGATTGCTTTGTCAAGGATTTGTTCTGAGGCTTGCAGTTGTCTTGTGTTTTGCCATAGATCTTGTTTATGAGTTAGTCCCTTAAGAATGCCCAGTATCCGAGAGATGAACTAATTATTTTTTGTTATAAATAATTCCCTTTCTTTTTTAGATTGTGACCAAAACTAATTTTTTGTGTTTATGCCACTTAGGTGTTTATAATATGATTTTGTAATTATCCTACTCTGCTCAACTTAATTTACAAGTAGGGGCCTTAGTATCAGTCAGTGACAAGGAACTATTTTGACAATTTTACCTTTCCCTGGTATTTACTCATGACAGGTACAGTGTAGTGTGCTATTTAAACCTCTTTCAGCTGTTCAGTGTACTAGAGTTTGAAGTCGGGTATAATCTTCTTGTAATTCCTTTCTTGTGGTTGGTTGTGTTTCAATTTATTTGACAGTATTTTATGGTATGGCACGGCTCAGTGCCACTCAGAGCTATGGAATCAGACGTCTGCACTTCTAACGCTATGTTACATAGAGTCTCATGATGCTTAACCAAACCAAAAACTTTTCTTTGTCGTGTATTTTTCTATAGAATATTCACAGCTAACTGAAATATGGACTTCATATTTTGAAACTATGTAAACTGCAATATATGCACCACAGCTACGGTTTATTTTATGACTTGCGATTGCATGATGAGTTTTGTGCCAAAAGAAGTGAGCTGTATAAGATGCCACCATTTTCCTCTATCAGGTACTTCATGCAGAAGAATAGAAGAAAATTTAATGCCTGTTGGGGAGGGGATGTGTGGAATTACTGGAACTATTTTAATCCTAATTGCTTCCTAGCAGCACTAGCACATCTATAATGATAGATCTAACACAATTGGATACAACAACAATAAAACAAGTAGTTCCAATCGTTTAAGGTGAGCAGTAGTTTTGAGGTCATTTTCTGCAAGTTGATCAATAAGAAGTTCACATCATATAATCCACATTGAATTTATTCCTGTAATATATCTTAACTTCAAGTGTAGCAGTGGTTAATTGCTAATCCATATTCATTGAACAGAACAAATGAGGACAGCAAGAGCAGATACTTCATGTACCATCACATCAAGTGCGTAACTTCTGAACTCAGTTTTTCATCCAGATCGCTTGTGTTTGTCTTCTGTCCCCATATCTTCAGAAAGTCTTTAGAGATTATCACAGAATTTGACTGACTGCGGTTGATGCTTTTATTGACAATGCCTAGTATTTGCATAGACATTAAGAAGACATTTTGAGTTGTATATATCTTTGTGATTGTAGTTATGGCTGATCAGAATGTTCTTGCATTTTGAAAGATTGATTGTATTTTAGTAATTACTTCTGCAGAGCACCCTTTTAAATCTATATTTCTTTCATCTGTAACATATTAAACTTCCAGTTGAAGCTCCCAGGCTGTTCTTGGCATAGCATATATTTCAATTTAAGGTTCACCTTTGAGCACAGAGTGTTAGGTTTATCATACAGTTTTTAGGGCTTAATCGAAAATCCATTGAGGTTGACATTAAAAAAGTCTCTGTTTGACTTGTCAGCCTTGGATAACATTGCTGGTCTTCTACCTTATGTGTATTACTCAGAGATTGATCCCAGTTGGGTACAGTTTTATCAAGTATTTGCCAAGTAGTTTATGTATTTCAGCAAATAGATTACTCTTCACATATAGGGATACATGAATCATTTTCTGAGTTATTTTTTGCTCACTATCGTGCTTGCTCGATTTGTACCCGAAAGAAAATGATTTTAGTTTTCTACTTGATAATGATTTGAGCTTTCAATAGATGAGGAACAAGAAATCAAAAATAGCAACCCAAAAGCTATTAATGAATATTCTTATCCTTGTAGAAATATTTATCTCCTCTGAAGAAAATACAGAATTGTGTTCTCCAGAACTGATTTAAAAAAAGAAAGACAGATTTATATGAATTTACCTGAATCTCCAATACTCATCATGTTTGCAGTCTGTCGTATACTATTCAGCTTCCATTTTATCAGTACTTCTCCCAATTCGTGGAAATTGAATGAAATGGAATATTTTTCATGGAATTAAATCTATTAAATACATGCAAAATCGATCCATTAAAATATATTTACAGTAAAATATGACGTAAGCTAATATTTACGTTTAAAATTCAAGACTAGATTCCCAAGAACCAGGCAAAGAGACTTCTTATTTGGACAAAGAGATGAAAATGAGCTTATTTGTTATGGCCAGATAAATAGGAAAGAAAATTGAATGTTTGGCTGGAGGATTAGAAGAGGCTTTGAGGAGCGGTTTTGTTGTTGTTGTTTGTTTGGTTTTGGTGAGTTTTTTGTTTGTTTGTTTTGGCCTTTTTATTTTGGGGGTTTTTGTTTGGTTTTATGTGGATTTTTTTTAAATAAAACAATGCATTACCTTCTGAGTTTAGAAGAGGAAATATTTTTCTGGTGGAAATGTTTCTCAAATGGTCCCTCTTCTGATACTCCAGAATGATCTAAGTTTAAGAAAGTTTTCTTTCTGTGACAGAAAGTATCTAATATTTTTAATGATCACAGTATATTTGTATAGTCTGATTAAGGATTAATATTTAACACCACATACTGCCATCACAAGGGAAATTGCCATGTCCAAATGTGAATTTAGTGCCTAATTTGGTATGCAGTATAATTCTATAAATATGCTAGCACATGCCTAAATCGCAGTTTTGTTTATGAATCACACGTAATATCTTCCTAAAGCTGCATATAAAGCAAATCTAGAAAGAAACATTAACTAGACTTCATTTTATTATCCACTTGGACTAATGTAATAGGAAATATAATTACACAATATGTCATCCACATCTGTGAGAAGGTACACATGAGTTGGCAAGTGCCAACAGGCCAGATGATAGCGGTGATCTGGGCGGGGGGAAGAGTGCAAGTGGGCAGGTTCTACCAAAACTGGAGTCCTACAAAAGGCAATCTTGTCTTTGAAGGATAGCAAAAGATCTTGGAGAGTAAGAGGAGTCCCACAGACAGCTTTTCAGTACTTCGTCAAAGAGGATTTTAGAATAGATTTTAGAAGGTTTGACAGTGGAATTTTAAAAATATTGTTTTGATGCCTTGAATGTGAGAATATCTTGTTTTCGTAAGAATAGATTGAACAAATTGGAAAATCTACGGTTCATGGCTGTTTGTAGTACCGCATAGACTACATGGCTTACAACATGTAGTATTGACTTCATGAATGCAGCAAAAGCATGTACTTTTTAATACGAAGTTATATTGTATTTTCATTTGAAACCCTGGTTTTGAGTAAATTTTCCACAAGTCACTTGGATTACGATTACTGTGGTTACATTCCTTTCTTCCGTTTCTTGTCTTAGAAATTTTTTTATGATTCATAAGCTGTACGAAGCTTTCTCAAATTTCAAGACTAGATGGATATCTAAACATGTGCTATAGTTCAGTCAATAAACAGTACCACAGAGGAAACCACAGAAATCAAACTGCATGTTCCTTTGTCTTCAAATCTGTAAAAAGGTTAATGAATTTGTAATCATACAGCGTTCTGGCTAGACTAAGAGTTCGTGTAACTTGAATTCAGCAAGTGGGTTGACCTTGCAGCCATCTTTCATGGCAACAGTACAGTTATTGCACACATTGTGCACTTGGCCTCAAAACTATGCAAAAAATGTTCTATGAACATAAAATGTTCATTGTCTAGGGATGAAGAGGTGGATAGAACAATATTTTGTGTTTCAAAAGGATATATGGTTAGTATCATTACGATCAAGTGGAATAACTGTAACAAAAGTTTTAACTTTGGTTTATTATAATTTCCTTCTCTTCATGGGGCATGTGAACCCTGCCAATATTCATAATTATGAAGCCTGTGTTGAAAAATTGGCTTTAAAGGGATGGTACTTTTAATACTTAACACAATGTCAAATTTATTTTACTCTATTTTGACAAGCATTCAGGAATTACCTGAAAGCAGACAACATAAAACAGAGAGAAAGTCTGGTTCATGAAACTCAATTAAAAAGTTTTTATTAGACTTCTGCCCTGCTTCGAAGCAAATTATTATTAACTTCAAAAATTATATCCTAGACTTTTCAAAATTCCAGTGATTTTTGACTTGACTGTGTGTGTTTTCAAATGAAGAGATGGAAACATGTTTTATGATTTGAAAATACAACAAATATGTTGCTCACTTTTAGTAGAATTAATTTGGGGGTAGGAGACTGGCGATATGCAGGATTCCTAATAAGATGTATATCTTTTTTTCACTTCTCCTTTTCTTGTTTGAAAAGGACACTGAATTTACACTACCACTATAGTGCTTGAAATGAGACTCTTACACTGTTATTAATTCAAATATTCCTTGTTTTCTAATAACTGTCTGTACTGTTAGAAGATACTGAGCATATAAAAAAAATACAAATGACATTGCACAACACTAAAAATGTCCATTTAAGACAGTTTGCTGTTAACTTTCTCAGACTATATGAAGCATATATTGCTTTATCTGGTTTGTTGTGCTCTGCACTAGCTACAAACTTTACCACAAGAAACAACACAACATAAATTAATTATTATGGAAATGATAATGAGAATAGAGTGTATTACAAAACTTAGCCCTATTTCCATAAAACTACTATCTAGGGTGACTGTAATTGCCAGACTGATATATTTGTTGTAGTCTATTGGAAAGTTTGCTATATATCTTCTGAGTGACTATATTTGAGAAAATACTGTTATTAGCTTAGATACTTTTATTACCACCATTAGTAGGATTCCCTTGAAACCTATCTGTAACACCTACATTTCTTGATATTTCTCTTGGGCATTAGTTTTCATATTACACTGCATTTTACACAGAAGCAAAACTTTGAACTTTCAAATTTCAAACCCTGCCATGTCCCCTTTGTCCTTTTCTTCTTGCATTGAGATGGAACATGCGGTTTCAGTTTAGCCGAGTGATCTGCTTTGATGCCAGGCTCTGCCCTTACAAAATTCTCATAGCTTTGCTTTTGGAAACTAGCCTGTGCGATATCCCCCAGGGAACAGTGAAAACCACTGTACTTGTGCTTTTATGATATCTTTCATGATGTGATAATATTAATAATACAGTGATAAGAGTCCATATGTGTGTCCTTGCTCTTTTGTGCTGTGCATTCACTAGTACCAGAATTACATTTTTTTTCTTTTCACAGTAGCTTCCTGCTTGTTTCTAATGTGTTCTTTCAAACTAAAGATAAAAATTGATTACTGGGCATATCAGACTTTGTTTATACCTACTGCAATGGAATATATTCTTGGCTCTTGTCTTTCTCAGAAGACACTTTTGTAATAGCATTAAACCCAGCACACACAACAAAGTGTGTGACCTGCATGTAAATTATCTACTATGAATTAAGAATACAGTCAACACTTTGGTGGCTCTGCAAATTAAAAAGTGTAAACTGTCTTCGAACCATGGCAAAACATTCATAATGAATTGGGCCCTTGACTTTACTTTGAGACATTTCTACATTAAAAGAGGTTGCATTTTTATTTATAACTACTTAGTGGAGCACAGTGAGATGATGAGCTAAAATTCTGCTAAGGGAAAAAAAAAAGGGCTTAATGAGTTACTAAATATTTACAACGAGCTTTGAAAACAAGTGTTTGCCTGATTATTTGTGTGGGTAGGAACAAGTGCTTCAGTATATTTTCAGTCTGAATCTGCGTCTATGGTGGGCAAAATGGTGTATGACTGGTGTAAAGAGTAGCTTTTATGAATTATGGTTTTCTGCTTGGAAAGGAGGTCTTTATATCAGGTCCACATTTTAAGCAAAGTATGTTTCTAAGATTTTTGATTTTGTCAAGAAAAAAAGAATGGTGAATTTAGGATGATCCAGAAGCTTCTCTTAATCCAGTATTTCTCTTTCCTTTTCCAGCGGCCCAGCTGAATCAGCATATGTCTTTAATGGTAACTACAGTAGCTCTGTTAGCTTTGGTAACAGCTTTGAGAAATGTACTAATTCCTACAGCAGAGCAAGAAAGGTATTTAGCGTTCAAAGCTAGTGAGAAAACCAGCATCAGTCAGAAAACAGGATGTGAGAATCTAATGCCCCATCCTAGTAATGTCTTACTCAAAAGGGTTTTTGCTGACCTCATGCTATTCCTGTACAGTGTATACAGTACAGGATATATGAACAAGCTTTTATAGTAGGTTTTATACTACAGAGGCTATTGCCTATGTTGGGTTCTTTCCTGAGTTCCCCTTGTTTTATAATACCCAGATCTCACTGAAGAAGTAAAATAACAATTGATGGGTTATTCTTGGTCTTACATGGAAACATAAGGACACTCGAATTACTGATATACCAAAAAACATGAAGTAGAGAATACAGCTAGCACACTTCTAACTACAGTTACTCTGAGGTAAGTATTTCTTCAGCTTATTTGGAACTGTAATGCCCATTAAAAACAACAGATTTCTAAATTACATTATCTTGATGTATTAGAAACAAAAGTCTTTGCCAGCTCTCATTCTGGGTACATAAGACTGTATGCTACTCGCTGTGTTACATCAAGATTTGAAATTTCAGTGCCTATCTTACATAGAGGATTTCTGTGGCATATCTATTTTTTTTTCTCTTCTACTGAAAACAATAACAAATGTAGAAGTTAATGGATTATATGAATTATTAGTGTACATAGAGACCAAGATCTTATTTCCCATTGGCATGGAGCCGTAAGATTGTATTTAGATCTATTTCAAATGGAGGAACTCTACAGAAGGGAATGCAGTTGTAAGCATGCATACGTTGTCAGCAGCTGATAGAATGACGTATCTGAATGTGCCCATGTGTGCACCTATATTTTGACTTGTGTTCTTTTCAAAATTCTCTGTGTGTCTTCAGGGAAATCAGTTCTTCTCAGGAGAAAAACAGACTAACAACAACCACCAAAAGAGTCTAGGTATAACTGGGAAAAGAATCTACTGCATCAGCAAAGGCTAATCCTAATGTATTTACTTACCTGAATAAATATTAAATATACATGGGTGGGAGAAACTGCATGAATTATGTTATCATTAACATGCACAGGTTTTTGACAACATCTTCTCCTTAGTCTTTTAAGGGGAAAATATGTACAATGTCCAGTTCTATGTGGATTTTTTTTTCTTATCAATTAAAGGATGTCCTGAATGTCCTTTCTGTGATAAAAACTTTTGCTCAGATTCTTGTGTTGTCCAGCTTTTTATGAGTTAGTTTAGTGCAAGCCGGTGTCTCTGTTTTTCTGTATTAGATATTAGCATGACATTCTTTGTGACATACAATTTTCATTTCACTGAAGAACTACATATACTTTTAATTTACTGTTTTCTAAACAGAAGTATCATTTAATTAGACCTTTTGAATTCTGTGTGACCTTGCTTTACACTTTCTAAATATTTGATGTAATTTTTATAATCTTCAAAATGTTCTTAATAGAACACTGAAATCTGAGTAATGTCATTTCCTTTTATTATTTACTGTAAATATTTTAGACAGTCGTGCTTTTGTACGCTATAATGCTTTTACTTCAGTTAAGCTCTTATGTCAAGAGTTTTTGGTTGTTTCTCTACCATAAGAAGTAGGACTCAAAGGAAGTTGATGACATGATTTAGCAGATCTTCTTTCCCTTAGTTCAGGATCAGCTCGAGTCACGCTATTCCTAAGGGGTGTTTGTACATAGTCTGTACCATAAGATCCACAGTATCTCCTCAAGCTGTCTGGTCTACTACTGCATTAAATACTAGAATATTAGAAACATTGCCTATTACTTCACTATTAGAATTTTCTTTTTTTAAAAGAAACTTTCTTGCACCAACCTGTTTTTTGCCCTTTTTTTTTTTTTTTTCCCCTCTTTTCCTCCTGTAAGCGATGAAAGAGCATGTATGCTTTTCCTGTCTGCACAAATGTTTTCTGTTTCTGAACACTTGTCAGTCTCTTCCATATCTCCGGTCATTTTTTGTTTGGTAACATCAAAACTACAGTGAGAAGCTACAATAGTCACAAAACCGCAAAATGGAAGAATTTGTTCAGTCTCTATATTATATGACTGAAATTTGGTGTTTTATAAATAATCCATTGCTTGTTTCAGGTCACCAGGACTTACAGCATCATAGAATCATAGAACAGTTTGGGTTGGAAGGGACTTGCACAGGTTCATTTTCTTCCCCTGCCCCTTCTGTCCCAGCAGCCTGTTCCAAGCTCTGTCCCCCCCAAGCCGAGCTCTGTCCCCCCCAACCAAACTGTCCCCACATGCCAATGCCCAACCCCTGTGCTCCACAATCAGCGGATTTTTCTTTCTCCTTGCATGTTGTATCTCTGGGGTCACTGATTAAATAAATCAAACAAAAGTTGTCTGGTATTGATCTTCATAGCACGCTGTTAGTATTTTCCCTCTGCTCTGAAGTGAATTCTTTTATAAGCGCTTGTCTTTAATAACCAGGCTGGTCCATTATCCACTCAAGCAGCTCAGCAGCGCCAATATTATAATAATTCCCCTTACACACAACATTGTATCAGATTGCTCAAAGATCAAGTGAAACATGTCTATGACTTTCTCTGCTTAGTGCTTTTGTCCTTGTTGTATGACCCAGACAAAAGTCCCTCCTTTTTGGGTTTGTTTTTAAATTCAGAATAAGATAAATAGGCATTTTTTTTCCTTTTACTTTGCATTGCTTACAGTTTTTCTGTCTTCTGTTTCTGCTTAATTGCAGAGAAAGAAAAGTGGAAGGATCTGTTTACTTATTCTTTGAAAGAGTCAAAATATCAGGGAAGTAGCAGCAGTTTCACCGTATATCTATTTTTTAGTAAAATGGCTTAGAGGCAGTAAGTAGGAAAGAAAAGCTATTGATGTGGAATTCAGATTTGTGCTATAAAGCTAAACCCACACCTTTTTGGGATGTAATTCATCTGACAGCATGAAAAGGAGTAGAAAATTGGTAGAAATTCTTATTTGTGACTGTAGTAGACTTAGGTTTGGTCTTTGCAATAACATGTTAGGCTATTATATTTATGTATGTGTAACAGATGTATAGCCAAAAAGCTATAACTGTAGGCTATGCATTTAGGTGAAAACACTGTAGCTTAATATCTGATAAACTGCCCACTCTAATTCCTGAATCAGTCCAAGAACATAATTAAGGCTGACATTTCAAAAATAAAAGCAAGCAGCTACTATTATAAAACCAAGAGATCAAACAAGAAGCTCTTCAGCTAGTACCACTTCACTACATGCATAGATGTGGATAATGCTGCAAGGGAAAATTTGCTTTTTGATTCACCTTGAAGTCTAGTCTAGATTTTCAGGTGTTATTAATGGCTAAAAGAATTTCTAGTTTGAGATCTTTTGAAGAAGGCTGATTTTTATGAAATGTTGTTCTTACTTCAAGGGGTATTTGTCCATCCTTTCTGAAGCTGAGCCCTTTCAAAATACCTTCAGTTTGAGTATAGAAAGCTGAGCACTGGTCCTCACTAGTAGTCACCTGCTTAATTTGTGGTACATTTACTGGTAACTTTGTACAGGTTTAAAAGGATTTGGCCTCAACCATGTGGTTTAGGATACTATAGTATACCTGTTGAACAGAATATTCTGATGATACCTTTCAACCTATTTTTCCATTATTGTTACATAGCTCTATAGTGAGCTGGATTATATTGAACTAATGAGGAAACAAAAATTGTATGCCAGTATGTTAATGATTGTTGAACATTAATATTACTAATACAATTTAATAGTGCAAATTTAGTTTATTAAAAGACTAAGGGTGGTATAATGTTGGCTAGAGTAGTCTTAAATTATTTTCTATAGCCTGACTTCTGTGTTCCTTTTCTTTCACTGCAATTGATTCTCTGAAATGAAGACATTTTCTGTGTACTGTGCTAAACCAAATCGTATTACAGAAAGCAGAATGCAGTTAAATGAGAGTTAAATTACTCTCAAATGACAAAGAAATGTTCAGCTATAAAAAGTGCTGTGAGACTAATGCATTCTTGCAAGTCAGAATGCTGAAGGAAAAAAAAAAAATCTGGGCTTGTAAAATGGTAAAATAGAAATGCAATTGTAATTTCCAGAGAGGTAGATTCTAGGAGAAGCTGGGAAGGGGGCTGTAGCTGGCAGCATTTGGACACGTGAATTTCTAATGGAAGCAATCAGAAAAATTGAAAAAACAAAGAGATGATGGTCACACTTTCTAATTCATGATCTTCCACTCCTGTGGCCTTTTTTTTTTTAAGCCTGTGGCTTTACTCCTGGGAGCTCCTTACTCACAATGGCCTCTTTGGGAATGAGCTTTGTGCTGGATGCTGAAGGGGCCTGTGTGTGATATGCGAGCATGGCTTCGGAAAGCTCTGGCGTTTTGACGTGTTGGCAAATTAAGTTTTATAATTGAAATCACAGATGGGAAATCATGACTCTCTGTAGTTTAGAACTGCCAAATCTAAATGGCATTTCATGGGACCAGCAAAATACTTTTGTTCAGTAACCCCAAAATTACCTTTAAGCCAGAGTCCAAAGCTCTGTTGGAAACTTTCAGTTTTAGAAATCCTAAGGTATAAAATTAAATTTAAAAATTTTCTATTATGTGAAGCATTAGGTGGCTTTAATTTGAACTGCTACCAGTTCTCAGGTTCCCAGTTGCTATCTTAAACATCATAGGACAGGTCAGTATTAAGAATATGTATTGAAGATGCAGTGCTCTGCAGAATCTTCCTATTGTATTTCATGATAGCTGGAGGAATCCCAGGTCAGAGAGAGTGATTTGGAGGCAAGTGCAGAGACGTGTGAAAAAGCTGATAAATGGTTTGTCCCTGCCAGGCTTACTGGTAGGACAAAGGCTACACAGCAGTGATGTGAAAGAGGAGGCAGATAAGCGAGCAGGCAGGCTACTGCATTTGCCTTGGAAGAAATTATTCCTGCTGATGAAGTGGAAAAGGGGAGGTCAGGAGAATTACCGAAAGACAAAGGGTGATGAAAGCCTCGAGGGCAGAATCTGGAGATCATATTCTTTCACATTTTCACATAGCATCATAGCATACCAGGTTGGAAGGGACCACCAGAAAAGGAAATTTATATCAAAGAAGAAAACAAGATTACTTCTGAGAACTTTACCTGAGGAAATTTTGTTGGGAGAAAGCATCAAAACTGAGTCAAAACTGAGTTGTATGGGGGGAGACAGAGATGGATCAGATGGTGTAGTCTCGGGTCTCAAACTTCAGTGAAAATGAGAAGCAATGATAGTGGTAAAGTATGGGAGGGGAGAGGAGCCTTGGCTTGTCCTGGAACTCATTTCTGCTCACGTTTTAAGTTGAAGGAAAGACATGCAAGAGCAGTATACAGTATATCGATACAATATAACTAATTCTACATCTTTCTGTTGTTAACATATTCATGTTTATTTTTCTTATCAAAGCAATATGGATTTTTTCACTTGAAAACACTTTAATCTTAATCTCTGATTAGAAAAATACAAGTTGTATAAATCAATAGTACAGGTCTAATCTAGCAGTTTTTATTAAAAATCGAAAGGTTTACCATTTGATGTTTTATGAGCTGGAAACATAACATCTTTTTATATAGTGGGTTTTTTTAATGTTAAAAAGTTGAAATAGTATTCCAGGAAAAAAAAAAAACACCTAGTTTTTATAGTAATCCGAAGAAAAATGAATTAATTCTTTGGAGGAACATGTTTCTTATTGCCAAAATAACCCATTTGAATTTCTCTTGGATCTTTGGTTCAACCTTTGATAGCTACTGTCAATCAAGGTCCATCATCTTGTGGCCACCCTAGCTGGCAAGCAGTTGTGCTTGCAGCTGACACAGATGCTACACAGTTCTATTTGGTTTATGTGAAAAGAATACATTAGACATCTGCTACAACATTTGATTGATTTATCATGCAGTGTAAAACTGCTTTGAAAATGTGCTGAAATCCTTGGTAATGTTCTAGGAAGTTTAACTTAGTTCCCCATTGTTCGTTCTTTTCTGAATTGCATATTGAAAATAAAACTGATTCAGGATATAAATTTTATATGTATCCTGAAAAGGAATTATTTTATGAGGTGTAGTACTCATTATTAAGGTTTAAACAGTAACTTCATGGTGTAACATGTAACTTGATGGTGAAAGCTGTGAAAAAAGGTGTAGACACAGAACCAGGCTTTTGAGACAGTATTACAAAATATGACCTACACTATTCATTCTTATTTGAGAGGATTCACGATTTTGAGTTGATAGGAGTTCTTTGGTGTTGGTTGGATAAGACAAGCTGTTACTACTTTGTATTGTAATCAGAAGAAAAAGAGAATTAATTCTTTAGAGAAGCTTGTATTTCTTATCTCAAGAAAAGCAGTGGCACAAACTCCTTCCATTAAACATTAATGCAAACTTTCAAAATCCCCAGCATTGATGTAAATCATTAAAATGATATGATGTATTTCAGTGTAAATTGCTGAGCATTTTGAGGTTCTGGATGTAAGCTCATAGAAACACAGTTTAAGTGAAGTCAAGTCCTGCGCTTTTACAAACTTCTGATTGTATGCCTGTCAAAATGCTATCTAGTACGCTAATATGCATACATTTTATTCCAGCTGAAGTGACAAGCTTTCCATAAATTCTGGAAAATTTCAGTACCTAAACTGATCAGTTATATTTTGGCATAGTGAAAACTAATCCACTGATTTCTTGCGAGACAATTTCACTTAAACTCTTAGACTGGGGTCAGGGGCGGGGGGTGGAAGAGCAATGTATAGAAAGATGTGTCCTAAATCAATGGCCTGAGTTTTCAATAAGTAGTATGTGTTCACTTTGCAATTCTGAAAATTAGACCTGTAGAAACATAAATTAGGTCTGACATTATATTTTTTTATACATTTTTAACTGTAAGTACAACAAATGAAAGGCATTGAAATACTCGCATTTTTCATGACTGAAAAACCAAGTTAATTAAAGAACCTTTCTTAAAATGATCTGTGAAAATGAATGCATCTGTTTTTCAAGTTTGGTTGGTTGGTTTTTGCGTGTTTTTTCTTTCGCAAAGCAATTTGTTTTCCTACTATTTCTACTGTAAGTATTTCATCAATGATGTGATATTAAAGCAACAGAAAATTTGGAAGAGCATTAGTACTCTTCTCTAAGAAAATTATTCAGATGCTAATACTTTCGCCAAATGGCAGCTTCTGTGTTCATATTTACATAATTCGCTAAAAAGAACGTCATTTAACTTGCCCCTGAAACTATTTCCTGTCAATATTTTCATATGCTTCTTTATAACTAATCAGCAACAAATGTACCTCAGGGTTGTTTTGTCACCACAGATGGGATGCTAGGATTGGCCCAGCCAAAGTAGCACAACCCTAAAAATACTGCAGTTTTCTAGCACTTTAAAGACAATGTGTAGATATCTTTGACTAGAGACGCAGAGTTGTAGTAACGCATTATTTTCTTTTGTAGATTTTTGAGTGTGAAAATATGCTACTGATAATTTTGGGGGGTCAACTCTGGCCACAAACTTTTTTCCAAGGAGGGATTTAAAAAACTTGTCTGCTGACTAATTGTTTCTGAAGCGATTTCTGTTTAAGACCTTCACCAGAATTCCCTAGTAACAACATTTTGATAAAGAAAAGGTAGTTAAGATAGTCTGAGTGTTTTTAAATGTATAATCCTGTATTTCACTAGTGATACTAAATGAGAATGTGTTTGATCACTTTTAATCACTGTAAATATTTGGGTGACCTGGGAGTACATTTATAGTCCAGGACACTGGCAGGAACATGACAGTCTGAACCGACAATTGGTTATGTTGAAGGAACAAGACACTTGTGCAGACTTTCACGCTGTTAGGGGATACAGATAGCATGATGCAGTCCATAAATCAGAACTTTCAGATGAAAGATGGCCAGCTCTTACACCTGACTTTTGGTGATATATTTAATCTAAAACATCTTTTTGACGTATTAGAAGATAGTGAGATGTTGAGAATTTTAAGTGAAGGAAATGGAAGCCAAGACTGCTGCATCACATTTTGAAGAGGTGGTGGAACCTGCTGCAAGTGCTTTCTGTGGTAGGAAAAAATAGGAGAGAAATATATAAAGGTTGTGGCACATAAAATCTATTTCTTAGCTGCGATCTGGTTTTTCGTGTTGATTAATGTCATCTATGCAATACTTGGTTTGCACTTTACAAATTTGTGTATCCCTCTTCTCTTTTTAAATGCTGCTATCGTGCCTCTTCTGTATCTGTATAGACTGCTTCTGCTTGGAGAAAAGGACCTATTTTCAACATCTGTTCTTAAAAGCTGTTACGGTCCCAGCAGATTGTCCCAACAGTCATTCCCGTTTTTTGTCACTTGCCGTTGAGAGAGACACAAAGCTCTTTCTCCACTTAGACAGTCGTCACAGATCATTATGGAGTATAGGTGGCCTACAATCACTGAAGCAGGAGATGTTACTAGTGCAGTCTCATTTAAATGATTGTTATATTTCCTTCTTTTCTCATTTCAGTCAGTAATTAATTTTTGATGCAGCCCTTGGCACTATCAAGTGTATTAGCTGCTTTTGGTTCACTAGTCTTCCTTGAATTTTACGCTGGTTTCAGATGTACAACTGCGTCCAAGTGTGTTTTGAAAATACTTTGTAAGGAATCTTCACCATTGCAGTTCACTCCCCATCGGGGTTTTATATAGCTAAAATGCAATGTTTTGGCAAGTGTGCTCTGCTCAGAGGTGTGTGTATGTATTCATGCGGCATGTGAGGTATTAGGCCTGTTGGACCATGTCTGATGGGTTATATAAGGCATAGGAAGATACTTGATTTGCGTTATGTTTTATTGACTAGTGGTTGATGTGTACCTGGTAGAGAAGGTGGAAATGTGTGATTTGAATTGATTTTGGAATGATTTTTCTTTGTATTTAAGATAATAGCAAGTGCGCTTAGATGTAGAGTCTTTTTTCCTTATATAAAATCTAGGTAAGTAAATACGGATAGAGAGGACTTTAAGTGAAGAGTACTGAGATTTAAAACAAACAAAACCATGAATAACACCCCAAACTTCAGTGTTCTGTCTCAGTTTCAATCTACATCAAATGGTAAATGTTTAAGACTACGTCCAAAACCAACGGGAAATAACTAGCTGGTTGCTGCTACCATCTTGCTGTCTTTTCAAATCCTTCATCTGCTGTAACCAGGGCCAGGCTGATACCTGGTTCTGGCCCCAGCCTTATTTCAGCCACAAGCTTTACAAATGTTGCCAGAGTGCACCTGATAATAAATCTTTTCAAGAAGAAAAAAAAAAAAAAAAAAAAGACAATACTTACCAAATTACTCTGCAATGAGTATATTATATACTGTTTGTTCAGCTTTTAAGCCAGTAAAAGGATATTCCTGACTGGGAGTAGGGGGGAGGTGAAATAGTGGGCCCAAATAAATATGTTTTATATTAGAGACTTACTTTCTATAAGAATGACTACTCATGAAATGTTCATGAATATTTGAAGGGATGGTACATAATTTATGTACAAAACCAAGTCAAAATTTTTAGTATCATGTTTTAAGGTCTCCTTAAAAAAGTCATTCTTATCCTTCAAATAAAATGTAATGAAGACATTGACTTCAAATTAATTTAAGTAATATCTGACTGTGTTACTGTATTACTGCTTTCTTCTGCAGAAATTTTAGGGAGTGCAGTAAAATATTGTGGTAGTACAATAAAGCATTTCCTAAAACATTTCTAAAAAAATTCTGGACAAAGATATTATAAACTAATTGGGTTACACATGTCTACATTAGCAATAGTAGTGTGGTATTCTGTTACTTACAACAAACTGTTATATATATGACATACGTGTGCGTATTAATAAATGTACTACATGTGTACATGCACACACAGGAAAGCTGATTCTATGATATTATTTTACTAAGTGTTCTGGTCCTGGTTCATGCATGTGCAGTGTCATTTTCAGAGCTTCTACAGTAAGCCCAAAGTTTTGTATTTTCATGTGATTTCTTCTTGTATAATTTCCTGCATCACAGTTTTTAAGGAGTACTGGGGAATAAAAATAACAGATCGTATTAACCATATTGTAACCATTTAAATGAAGGAATACATATCATTTCAGGCTACCCAGAGAAGTGACATAGTATCTTCTTCTGTTGTGCATATCCTAATTCAATTAAGATACAACCCCCACACTCAGAACACAGAAACCAGTTGACACCCTTAGAGAAACACCCCCACCCACACCACTTCGGCAAGGGACGGTATCACCATATGGCAATGCATCAGAAGGTTTTTATAATTTTTTTAATTCTAATAATGTAATAAATTCTCTACAAAATGAAAGTGTAGTAGAAACTGTGAGAAAGCAAGATTATTTTTTCCGGGATTTTTTTTTTATTAGAGGTTTGGGGTTTTTTTTTTTTATGTTGGAGACAAAAACCTGAGACCTATGTGAACCAGATTCCCTGTTTTCCAGGCAGGGTGTTGGCCAGCCTAAGAAAGAGGTGTATGAAACAGTGTCAGATCAAGAGAGAGGTAGTGATGGTGTTTGTTTGTTTGTTTTATTTCTTTTTTTGTTTCATTTTGGTTTTGTGGGTTTTGTTGATTTTTTTTTTTTTTTTTTTTTTAGCCAGGTTAAAATAATTTATCAGACCTCCATGCATATATAAATCTCATTTATAATTTTCTGGATAATAAAATGGTAGAAATTTGCATCTAGTCTACAAAAAAAGCCAGGAAACATTCCTGACTGAGATATTATAGTTATGACTCTTTCTAAACCTGTTTTAATTTTTTTCAAGGATTGATATAACAAAAAGCTAAAAATTGTACTAAAATTTTTATTGCGCTGTAATAGAACATAAAAAGTATATGTTGAAAATTACTTATTTTTAACATGAGTGCCAAGAAGCACTACAATGTCACAAATGTGAACAAAGGGCCTATGACAATTTTTCGGATGTGATATTTGTCTGTGGGATATGTAAATTATTTTTTTAAAAATTTGCAGTTGCAATATCTTAAACTTCATCCACATAGTCAAGGCTGAGGAGAGTGACTACAACTACAGAAAAAACTAATGAGTGCTGAAATTCCTTGTGCTTGAAGTATAATTTGGATTTAGACTTATATCTGGAATAAGCAATTTGAGATTTCTACCCCTGAAATGCACTCAGATGCAATATTAAAGTAAGTTAATTTAGGAGTAAATGCGAAGACAGTGTAGGGAAGGTGACGGAAGTTAGGGCATGGAAAGCTAATGTTTCCTCCAATCCAGTCCCCAAATGAGCCCTTCAGCCTTTCAGATTGGCTGGCGAGATATGTCCTTTGGAAGAAAGGGACATGAAACTACACAAGAAGAATTGGAAGAACTAAGAGTGTATTAACAGATTCTGTAACACCCTGCCTGAGAACTCAATGAGGCTACTGCATTTCAAAAGCTTCTGGGATAATTCTGGTTTTGTGCTAGTATGCCGTATTCAAGGGACTTTTGGAATTCAGCTATTTACAAATGGTTATTTTATCTATGGTTCTTCTAACTTCATAATTCTGTGCACCAGAAGATAACTCTTAATAGGTAAACACTGCCAGCAATCAGTAAATGGGAAAGAGTAAACAAAAGCACTGAATGATAAAATTGCAAAGCTCTGTTCCAAAAGCATGTCAGGGAACACAAACATTGGCAATTATCCTACATGTAAGTTTATATATTTTTTTAAATACAGATTATTGTGTGTAGGAATATAAAAAAATAAAGCCAAAAAATACAGAGGTTCACATATGTGTAAGGAAGACAGTAATTTTTTTGTGTACAGTACTACACTCAATACCACTGCAGAAAAAGCTTTTTCAAAGCCTTTTCATATTTCCATTTATGAATTAATTTCTTTTTTCCTCCAAATGCTGGCAAAGCAGTCAGATGTACGTCTCTAATAGCTGATGCTTCCTGATTATTCTTTTCTTTGACAAGACTATCCTTTTGGTTCTTTAGCAGCAGAATACTTACACATTTTGGCTTTTATCTTCAGCTATGCAATTACAAAAGTTATTTTATCACTGAGCCTACGTCATACTAAAAGTATTGTAGGAAGCTACTGAGCATCAAAGACCTGTCATTTTCATACATTTATTGAGCCATTGTAATCTGAGCAATATGTGTTACACAGGAAAGGTATTAACGGTACTCAAGTGTGTGTGACATTTGGAAGGGAAAAGGCAGACTAGTCTTACTGGGGTCTGAATTATGAAGAATTTGCATTAAGAAAAGCCTCTAAGAATGTGTGAATATTACCTACCCATTCAACAAATATTTAA
This sequence comes from Caloenas nicobarica, assembly GCF_036013445.1. Classification (NCBI taxonomy): domain Eukaryota; kingdom Metazoa; phylum Chordata; class Aves; order Columbiformes; family Columbidae; genus Caloenas; species Caloenas nicobarica. Next base: position 11,051,797 of record NC_088253.1, read on the forward strand.
TTATAATATCACACATTGTTAGTTTGTTAATTGGTATCAGTATAGAAAAACAGGCACTTCCCTGCAGTGGTTTATTGTGCCCCTTTTTAGGTCCTGTTCTTCATTTACCTTTATCTTTAGGGAGTCTTTTTGAACATTTGTCTTCTTAAAATTCCTTCGGTACCAAGGGCAGTCAGCAAATGCTCCTGGTTGTTTCAGTGCCGTTTAACTAAAATGTCTTTATTGAGTCTACAACTTTGGAAGTGGCATAATCGAGATGCTCCATTGTCCCTGAAGCTGGCTGTAAGCATAGTTAATGGTGTCTCAATTTATTGTTTCCTGCAATTGTCATATTTCCACCCTGTGTAAGATGTATTGCAGAATTATAAAATATCTCCCCTTTTTAATGTCTGTGAGGCTCAAGATAGTCCATTTGACTTTAGAATATATGCAATGTACAAAACTCAGGACAAAAGTTTACTGATAATATGAACAGTACCTGAATGTAAACCTTATATTAATATACACTTATATGTTATATGAAAAGAAAAAATACTTGTTAATTCATCGGTTTTAACTTATAGGCAAATTAGAATATTGACCTACTATTGCCATTAAATTGTCATAAAAACTATCTTTTAAATGTGGTGCATATTTTCCTTTATTAAATATTTGGAAGAGAGCATGTATTTACTTCCCTACCCACTCCCGCCCCCATCCTGAATATTTTTTTCTTACTTTGAAGTTTTAGTGCTTTGGCTAATTTGCCCTTTTTGATTTGAAAATCTCTGAGCCGTCCAGTAGACATTTTGGTAAGAATCAGACATTCAGGATTGGCAGCTCATTTCAGGATTCCAGAGCATTCCATCAGAGTCCTTATTTAGAGGGCATTTACTATGAAAAGTTAGTATCTCTTCAAAGCAGGAGTATGTTTAGCTTGAAGCATGAAGTTAAACACACTTGATCTTGAAAAACAATCAGTATCTGGCAACAGAGGAACTGTGCCACTAAGAGATGTCTAAATAAACTACATTTTGTGATTGTTTTAATAAGAACCCAGGAGGAGGAACAAAACCCAAACAAACAACAGCATCAACAAAACCCAAAACAAGAACACAGGCAGGAAAGGAGTGGGGGGAAAAGAAAAGGAAACAAACAACAACCAACCATTTCCCAAAACCCAAAAACCCGAACACAATAGAAGGGCTCTAAAATGAAGAGGGAATGTGCAGAAACCCTTTCACATTGCAACAAAGCAAGTATATGATAGGAGGGTTTAAGAAAAATCTTCTGCAAATGGAAATGTATCTTATTAAGAAATGTATCTTATTAATGGGCTCAACTAGATCTACAAGGTTTACCCACCATAGTTGAAAAGGTAGGAATTAGGAGGGCTCTGATGGAATTATTTCAGAGAAGCAGTTAATAAGAAATTAATATTTCAGACATATGCAGTCTGTGAGAGAGCTGCTGGGTCACAGGGCCTACCAAAGAGTGAAGGGAGCACTTCAGGTGAATAAGGTTTATGCGGAAAAGCTAAGTGATTTGTAACTCTTTTCAAAAAATGTAAATTAAAATGTCAGAGGAGGTACTTGAAAAACATTCAGCAGAAATAGAAAAGGTCCAGAGAAGGGCGACAATATAATCATAGACCTGGGATTACTTTGTTAAAGGGTAGATTTGGAACAATTGGAACCCTCATAGTGGAGCAGAGAGGAGTGAAATAAGACATGAGACACCATGAAAACAACAACTACCAAAAAAATTCATTTTTATTCCTTTTATAACTGAGTGTGTACTTTTTCATCAAAACCTAAAAATAGTCTGGGGAACTTGCTGCCACAAAGTGTAGAGTATTGGATGGTTTCCATTTTGGGTGTACTATAAAATGTTGATCTTTGCAATATGTAGAGTCAAAGAGTTGGAGAAATTTCAGTGCATCAAACATAAGGTATAGCAACACATTAAGCAGAATAATGATGAAATTTATTTTAAAAGTGGCTTATTTTATTACAGAATTTCTATAAATTTCCCTGAAGTACCTACTAGAAACCTAGACAGAGGAACAGATTAGAAGCAATATTAGTTCCAACTAATGTGCAAGTTCCCTGTAGGAATCTATAATTCAACATACGAGAAGCTAGCAATTCTGTTTCAGTTTAGAAAATCACTTTAAGAATGTATATATGTGCAGTTTGCTAATATGTTTTCATAAGCTGACTTTCAACATTTTTTGTTTCTTTTTGTCTGTGATACAGTTCTGCACCAAACAACAAAATGAAATAGACTTGTTTACTTGAGTTTTTTAGATAAACACTATATTGCATATAAATTTATATGTATACATTTTTTAAGAAAAAACCAATTGTCATGTGCATGACTGAATCTTTAGTATTCTTCTGCTGTTGGTTTCCTGTTCATAATCGGTTTATAGCCAAGTTTCATGAACTCACTTTGCATTCCACTGAAGTCTGAATTCTAAAGGCCAGTGCTTACCCTTCCTATGGAGTACAGGTTAAAATGGATGCAGAGATCACTAAATTTAATGACTTTTGTGAAAAGTCACTCCTTGGGAACTTACAGGAATATGAAATACAGCATACAGAAACAGCGTGACTCTGTGCAGTCTTAGGTGCAGATGAGAAAATACTAACACTTTAATTTTTGTACCTCCTTTGCAAGTAATGAAACAATTGCTGTGAATTTACCTTGTGGAAATCAAAGTATCCTGGAAGCATCTGTTTAGAATTCATCCATAAATAAGGCTTTTTGCAATCTGGTTTATACTCTATAAGCATTTTAGTGTCCTGCTGCAAACACATATTGACAGTGCAATTACAGTAAATTATTTCTTTTTCCTACATCAAATTACCTTTTGTCTATACCCAACATGATTCCTGAATCTAGGTTTTAGGGGAATATTCTATATGAAATAAAAGAAAGATAGGAAAATTCAGGAATAGATAAGGGGCTGGTTCGGTTAAATGAAGTAAGTAACAGTCTATTTCTGAATTTTAATAGAGAGTCAACTTACAGTAATTTTGATCCTCTTCAGTTCTGCATCCCATGGAGACACTGATTAACTGAAACCTTATTTATCTCTAGATATTGGCTTTTTTGCTTTCTGCATCCTGTTTGCAGGAGTTACTGTCTTAAGATTGAGTGCTGGACTGTTTTGTGATGTAAATGTGCAAATGCAACAGTTTAGTCCTCAGCTGGTAACATGGTTCACTTAATTCCTTGCAGAGATATACTTTAGAACAAACCCTTTAGACATTCACTTAAGCAAGCACAGTATTGTTAACAGCTTACCCATCCAAAATAGAATTGGTTAAAATATGGAAAATAAGTTTTAATATGAAATCAGAAAAAGCCAGTAAAACCAAAAGCTAAAGTTGACATACGGTGCCCAATCTACATGAAAAAAAGGTGAAGTCCTATGGATGACTCTAGTTCTAAATGTAGTTCTAAAGTGTTCTGGGTCAGGGCCATAAAATGATTTGTTCTGTAGAACAAACTAACATAGACACAACATTTTCTTCATGCTGATGCTGTTCTACTTCCTCAAAGACGTGAAGTGGGAATTATTGCTATAAATAATATTGTTAAATAATTAACTGTTCTTAAAGGATCACTTGCTAGAGACAGGGAATAGAGAAATTTATAGCTTCCCCTGCCCCCCAACCTTTTTGTATTTGGAATAATTTCAGACTTGAACTTAATGCCTTGTGGCTTCTGGTATGATGAGAGCTTTTAATCTAGCGTCTATGTTTTGGCTGCTATATGCTCTTTGTACAGCTGGCTGAGGATTTAGGCAGGGGGATTCCATTTGTATATATCAGCAGTTTCATATAAAAGCCACCAACTTTTCCATTAGATGCTTCTGCCAAACTTTGTGCTCAATGGCTGCTATCCATGTTCTGTTTCAAATTTAGTGCTAACTCTAGCAGAGCATAAAATAGATTTGAAGACAATGAAAAATGTACTACTTTATTTCCCTAAGGTAAATGCTATATATAGCTCCAGCTAAAACTAGTTTTATAAGGAGAGATAAACAAAAAGTTAATCTTGAAATGCAACTGTTTCATTTTGTTCAATTATTTTTCTAAGTATTGATTTCCTGCATTTTGGTAGGTGTCTTCCATATGGATATGGGCCATTGTGTTTTTAATGAAAGAACTCATAAAAGAAAAAGAAACATCAGGTCCAGTACATATAAATTACCTCTTTGTTAAAATAATTCCTGGGTTAACAATTCTATGCCACTTATTTTAGAAGCCAAAACTTGCAGTAGCAGGTGATACCCTGAGGTTGTTAGACCTTTTCATAAACTCCACCGTAAGCACCCAATCTACAAAATATCTACTTGCACATAACACATTTACCTCCAAATATTGTCACGTTTTGATACTTGGGTGTAACAGGCATGTGTGCGTAATATTCAGGTCAGTACTATTTTTTCCCCATCAGAGCTTTAATAGCAGTTATGAATAGAAGAAAAACTATCATGCTGCAGAAATGTCATGGTTTACATTTTATCAGACAGAATAGGAAACAGACATTTCTAAATATATTGATTATGTACTTGACAAGTTGTCCTATTTCAGAAGTATGAGGCAGGAGAAGCAGTCCATCTGTACCTCTGGAAAAGGTATGAATTTCACCCAGCTCGTGGACTACTATTATGAGTTCTTGAGCTCATTGGCACATGTAAATATGTCATTTTTCACCCATAGTTTGCTTTGATATATATCCTACCAAGAAGAGAGTGCAGCCGTTTTATGGACCTTGTGAAGATTTGAAGTGGTGCATAGGGCTCTACATGGCATGGGGCGGGGGGGAAAGTGGGTTTGATCATTAGGCCTTTATGTGCATATTTCTTCCTTATAAATTGCTCCACTTGCTACTAAAACTCTTTTAAACATACATGTTTCCTCCAGCTTATTTCATATCCATTTTATTAAACAGTTGTAACCTAGTGGAAGTAGTTTTTGATTAGACTTGTTACACTTCTCACTTATGTACCTGCATTTTTATATCATTGGCATAAGAAAAGATGCTCTCACTTGGCTTCTGCTTGATCGTCTCCTGAAATGAATGAATAGCTGAAATTGTACAGAAATAAGGACTCCTTGGTGACTGTTGGACTAGCTCTAGAGTTGAACTCTTCCCTCTTATTCAAAGTATAAACGTACATATATAAATGTATGAAATTCTTTTCCTGTTACTAACATCCTTGAGATAGCCTAACTCTACTTGTTCAATTGCTTTTTCTAAATTAAATGAAAATCCTCAAAGCATTCTCCATGTTTCATGCCACATTAAACCAGTGAAATAATCTTTAAACACACTGTTGTGCATAAAAGGCTATATCTGAAATACAGTCTTGTTTTCGAGGGGGTGAGAATTCATCTTTATTATGGGTGACAAATTTGGGGAAGCAAGTTTTGAATGTCCTCAACTTTTTGTGTGCCTTCATAAATCTAAACCTCCTCAGTCTTCAAACAGATAAGTCACAAAACAGATCACTTTATTTCGACGTGATCCTGTAATTAGCTTCGAAAACCACCATATTTAAGAAACTTATTTATTGCCATTGGGCAAATGAAATGACATTGTTTTAGGCATATTCAGCTTTAGGGACAGTCTCCAGCACGTACAGGATTGCAGCTGACAGCTGCCCTTAGACCTGAGAATTTTCTTTAAAAAGCCATTATCATCTTTGGTTTATGACTGACCCCAGCTCAACTGTTAATCAGTAGATTTGTATTTTTTGCCTTTTTCTTTTCATATAAAACGTAAGTTCAGCCAATTTGCCTTCCAGGTCAGTTCATTCTCTTCTTTTTCTTCTAGCTAAATAGCAGTTTCTAATTCCTCTCAACTAAACTATTACGTTTTCCAAAACAGTGCCAGTCCTTACTTGCTTCTTTGTCTTGTGTATTTTGTACATTTTTAATCACAAATAATGTGCAAAGAAGGTTCGTGTTGTTAAACTGCACTTACATATCTTTCTTCTTCCATGGATTAGAAAGTAAAGTGGTGACTGTCAGGTGTTTTTTTCTCCACTTCCTGCTCAGGTTTTGAGATCATTTCATGGCTCACAATTAATGAACTGTTGACACTGGGTTGACAACATTACAAATTCTTTTGATGATCCTCTTCTTGTGTCCCAGTCCCCTCATAATCTGAGGGAAACAAAACCCTGAAGCCGAAGGGGTGGAGGTAAGGAGTGCCAACATCATGGAATGTGTTTTATTGCTCTTGCTGCTCCTTTTCCTGATTTAGGGACTCCTAAGACAAGAATCTTGAAGGCAGATACCTGATTTCTTCTTACTGAAAGGATATATATAAAGATATTCAAATCAAGATTCTTCTTGTTCTGAAAGTCTTAGCAGTACTCATAAAAAGAGACACAAAGGAGAATAGTCAGAAACTACTTCAGGAAATATGAAAATTGAAAGACTCCTTCTCATGAATGAGTTTTTTTCCTCAAATATCCTGGAATTTTAAATGCTTTGTGGCTGATTTGAAAACAACTTCTTTTATATGCCATTTATGGATTTGTACTTAAAAATTATGCAGGGCTAGTGAAAAAGTACTACTCACTATCAGGCTATAGTCTGGCTATGTTTCTTCTGGGTTTTTTTTTTTTGATTTATTACACTACTGTTTTCTTTTGTCTTTTCATAATAAATAAGAGGGCAGAACAAATGCTGGCCAGTGAAAAATGGGTCTTCTGCCTTGTAGTTCTCAGAATCTGATTTCAACTTTTTAATTAATATTTCTCTAGATAACTGGGCCAGGATACTTCTTGGCCTTAGTTTTCATTAAGGTATTACGTGAGCATTTTTTTTTTGACCAAGGAACTGGTCAAAAGGTTTTAAGACCCTGGTAAGTTGTTTTTGTGTTTGGGTTTGGACTTTTTTATGTCTAATGAGTCCTTCAGTAATCTGTTAGAGCACCCTCATGTATTGTTGCAGCACCAGATGTTTTTTTGAATGTTACTTATTTTCTTGCCTTACACTTTTTTATTATTATTGTTTGATTCTTCTTTTTATCTCTTGTAAATATCTGCTTCTTTTACTTGGTGGGATCATTTTGCTGCTACTACTTCTCTTGTCTTAAGATGTCTAGTATATAGCCTTTTTTATCTTGCTTTGAGTAGTTGTAAAACTTAACTTTTGTCAGGTAGTATTGCTGTTTATCTAAACTACTGTAATTAATATCTCAAAAAGAATGTAGCGTGATCAGAACTAGCTGATCACTTCCAGTTCAGAGAAAGCAACCTGCTTGATGGAAATCACTGCATATTCAGTCTGCTTCCACTTTATTACTAAATTATTGCACTGTATCTCAAAATCTGGCCTGTAGTTCCTTGACACAATCTGGCATAAAGAATCTAGTTTGCTGTGAGTTACCAGCTGGTGTTCAAGCACTGGTGATGACGTCATCAGTTTGACCTTCTTCGAAGTATCCTAGACATGGAATGTGAACCATGCTGCATTCCTTGCTCTATAAATATAGTACAAAATAAAAATTTAAGACCCAAAGAATGAAAGGATTACACATTTTGTATGGTAGATGGCAAATTAAGCATAGCAGCAACCTTACTAAGGACACCGCATTCATTACAACAGTAGCTAAAAATAGTTTTTAAAAAGGCATGAGCTTGTCACATTGATGTGGGAGATGTCTCTTTTTGAAGAAAGAAAATCCCAGTGTATTAAATTAATTTCTTACTCATGCTGAGAGTGGGACATCTGCACAAAGTAAGCAGCAGATGAAACAAAATGTTTGAAAAATACATTACAGTGTGGAGCCTGAAACTGGTTCATGCAACATTATAGGCTGCTTCCACATTTATTCAGGGTAAGATGCTATCAGAGGCTCTAATGGGTTGTGTCTGAAAGTGTTCCAGGGAGAGCGAGAACAAGTAATTCAACTGAAGCAGCAACTGATCTGCACTTTGCCCAGGTTCTGCAGATTCTTCGATAGAGCTTAAGTTGACAGTACCTACAGAAATGAAGCCTGTGGATAATTTGACAACTACTATAATACTTCCTTTATGTAGGAGTTAAAAGCCTCTCTTGAGAAAAATTGTAGTTAATGATCCCTTGATGTCCAAAGGAATAGGCAGGATTTAGGGTTTACAGTGTCTGGCACAAGGTGTGGCACCGGTTTGTTTGTCTGCACTGAAATTGGGCAATGTCAAATATTTGTTAAAGCTTTATTTACTTAAGTGTATCATCTTATGTGGCTACGTGTATACAGCTTTAGTTTCAACTAAAAATGAAGGATAGCTTTGTTTGGCAGGACAATGTATGCACTATATTTTTCCTGCTTAAAATGATGAAAAAAGGGCAACATGAGTGTGTCCTAATAACTGGTAGGCTAACTTGAAAACAAAATGAAAAACAGAATGAACTAAAGGAAAAAACATAGGTTTTATTTAGCTTCTACTTTTAATACTTCTTGATAGATGTTTAATGATATAGAAAAGAGAGAAAAGCCATTAAATTAATCAAGCATATATAACTTAATCAGCAAATATAAATTTGCCAAATCAACTAATTATTCTAAAAATATAATTATGTGGTAAATGTCGTTAAATGAAAAGTTATTTGTTTTAATTGGAGTGCAGTTATTTCAGCATCTAGCATACTACTAATTTGGGGACATGAAAAACCTCAACATAACAAAATACATCGCGACATTCTTCAGCTGCTCCAGTTTCCATGTAGTCTGTGTTTTGTAGTCGAAGGAGTGACCTTGTTGCTAGGGAATTCATGGTACATGGAAAAACTGGTGAGAGCCATAGATAATTTCCTCTGATTCTAAACCTGCTCGAATCAAAGGAGATTTTCCTTTTTACTTCAGTGAATTTAGGACCCACTAGGATTTTTAAGAAGCTTAGTGATACTTTTTCAGTACATCTGATGCTTTTCAGTCTTATTTTCTACAAGAACCGCATTTCTGAACTTGAGCTAAATTCTCTCTGTAGCTGCATTTGCATGCTTCCTATTACACTGAATCATGAAGATCCAAGACAACATGTTAATAAAAATAAGATGCTTTCTTTAACACGATGCATATTGAAGCCTTTGTATATCAAGATGTACAAAGACAAAATATGCTCCCAAAGAATGAAATATAATACTGCTTAATGTTAAATTAGGATTATACATTTCATGAAATAGAAAAGGGAAAAAATCAGTAACAGGCAAGTGTTCCAAAATTACTTTTCTTCTAGTTAAATATATATGATGTAGTTCTCTAGAGATGCCACTAAGCTGAGACAGATTCACATCTGTGTCACTTAGGGAACAGAGATCCAAAGCTGACTAACTGGGTCAGTGAATGCAGCACATGGAAAGTGACTGCAGCAGTCGCTGGGTTTCCAAAAGTGGGACATAGATAGCCATGGTAGTTAATGACTTAATCTCCATTTAAAGCTCAGGTCTCTGAAGTATGTTCAATCAGATGAATGTCTTCATCTTGGTATTCTTAACAAAGAAGTGGAAGAGAGAGAACCATTGTGGGGACTCTATTCAGTTGACAGACAGGTATAGGAGAAAGAAATTCCTCTTCCCAGCAGGCCTTTGCACTGACTGCTGTAGTGCGCTTTCACCAGCTGTGTTGCACATTCCTAACACCTCTTCTTGACAGATGTCTTCAGTACAGCATATCTTGGCTTTCCAATGCACAAACTGTGGTCTTCTCTCATCCATCAATATTTAAACTATATGGGTTGAAAATTTAAAAGGTAATGTATTCAAGTACAGATTACTTCAGTTAGAATTATTTGTATAAGCAACTTCTGAGGGCTAGAATTATGTTAACTTTACTATTGGTTTAATACTATGCTGTACAGAGGAAATGGTATTACCCACAGTGTAAGACATTGTGAGCAAAGTCAGAAAACAAGGCTCTAAGCTTGCAGTATGTGTCACAGTTGTTCTAATTTACCACTAAAGAAACTTATAGTCTTTCAGTGTAATAATACGTACTATTCTCTACACTTACTGTTCATGTTTCTTTTTATAAGCTACTTTAAGGGTTTTTTTGTGAATAAAAGGTTACTTAAAATATAAAGGCTAAGAACTGTCTTCTAGATCCCAGTGCTAACACTTACGTGCTTCTCTGAAATACTGAATATTATCATAGCATTTTTTTGGTTTCCGGAAAATATATTTGGAAGTAGTGCAATTAGGATGTTTTTGGACCACATCTTTACCTGCTGTTGGTAAATTATTGTCTGGATGACTGCTTATTTCACTGACACCCAAGGAGGATGTAGCTTTTCAATTTTGATAGCAGCATCCTCGGAATGATGTCACTGTACTTCACTGTAATGGATTCTTAGACAGCATAACCTGCCCTACAGTCATACAGCAATGGTTTCTCTATAGAGCAATAGTATACATGTACCTAAAGCGATTCTTGCATAGAAGGAACATAGAAGTAATACTTGGATCAGGAGATTTAAATGTTAGATGTACTAAAACTTGTCTTCGGAGTAGTAGATTTTGGTAGCACATAAAATGAGATGGGGGGAAAAAAAAAGTGAGAGTGTGAGAGTTCTTTTGTCCTCAAGGGTGAGGGGGTTGGGGGCGTGTGGAGGGTTACAGCATTTTTAGGTAACAATTTTTTTCTATTTTTCCTTTCTTACAGGAAACTTTTTGCCTAAATTCATATTTAAGTATAAATTCTTCTTCTGTCCACATGGTGATAAAAAGCAGGTTGTTCAACATGAATAGCAACTTTACATTAATGAAAAAAAAATGTTAACAGAGATAGGGAAATCTCTGGACTGCAACAAATGTGCTTCTTCCTAATCAGTTTCTCTTGTCTATAAAATACATCCACATACTAGAAAAAGTTCATAAAGTGAGAGCTGGAAGGCATCAATAATCATTTTAGTTGCAAAATTCACTGCAGAGTGAATGTCATACACAGCTTTAGTTGTTATCTGAAACCATTAAGCCTAGTCATAATCTGCATGCTGATGCCAGAGCAATCAGACAACAGTATCTCACTAGGACCACTTACGAAATCTGTCACATTACTCAGCTGCTGTAAAGATGCCTCTGGTTTTCCTCCAGCAGAACAAACTCTTGATGTGTGCAGTTTTTACTGGCAAGTAAGCTAATTTTTTTGTATGTCTCAATTCTCCAGAATGGTTCATAACAAATAATAGTAGTGAACGTAAGCAGTGGTCAAAGTGTAAATGACTTGTTCTTAAGCAACAATCAAAATTGCTTGCAGGATGAAACCAAAGCACTGTGGCTCTTAGGAATATTCCCTTTGTAGTATCTGGTTAGTATTTTTATTCGCAGTTCTTTAGAAGAGTACCAGAGATGAGTATGGCAATGAGCAACTCATAAATGAAAGAAAATGATAATAATAAAAATTGAAATACACAGTATGTAAGCCACAGGTGGCACAGTACTTGTCCTTTTGTACTTTGGTGTTGGAAGTTGACTTTTCCCACTATAATATAATAATGCACTTGCAACTGATGTTAATAGAGCTTCGAATTACTTGCAGACATATATATTTGAATAAAAATATAAACTTTCCTTATACACACCTCAGTGATTACAGGTGGTTTCAATATGGCAATTCATGTCAGATGCCCACTAAAGAGTTAAGAAACCCAGTCTTTCTGGATATGATGAAATTAAATAATCCGCTCTGCTTACAAAGTCCATGCAAGATCCTTTGCTATCTAAACCCAGCATCTGTTGAAAGCATGCTGTATGTATATAGTTAAATCCAGGGGTTAAGAGGAACAGTAGCTTCTCTTTCAGCCCATAGATAGAGAACAGTTGCTAAGATACCATATGGATTATGGAGCATTGAAAGATCTGTCTCTCCTGCATATTTGCTTTGGTACAGAGAGAACTAAATTTCACTCATAGTGGAAGGATTGAATAAATCCTCCCTTGATGAATCCTTGCCTAAAAGAGGCAAGAGTATGTTCACCCAAATCATCTCTCCTAAAGCTCATATTTCTTCCGTATTAGAATAGGTCCTCTGTCTCTTCTGGTGTTCACTCTGCCTTTCTTTTCCCCACTGACATTGAACCTTCTGTTTGCAACCATGTTGTTTTTGCCTCCTGCTCTCAGCTTCAGATTTCTTTTTGCTTGTTATACCCAGAAAGTGCAGATTTGTGGGAGAAGTGCCATCTGGAAGTGCCAGCATGTTGTTTTTTCTTTCAGTAGCATGTCTCACTGCAATTTCTGCCACTTGATGTTTCTAGATGGCAAGTGCCTTCCAAATTAATCCCCTTCTGTTCCTGAGACACAAATAAAGAACAACTCCTTCCCAAGTCCTGCCCATGCTCTAGCACTTCCTTTGGACAATAATTTTGGAGATACTCCATACTCAGGAGCTCCGATTACAACTTGAGTGCCTGCTGAAAGTGGTTCCCATTATGGTTAGCTGTTGGAGTGAGGAATATCCTACTTTCCTTGTCTGGGGAGATGGAGGAGGGGGATGGGGAAAGAGTAGCTGGATCTCTTTCTGAAATCAGTTTCTTGGAGCCATAAAAGTTAAATTGCCATCATGGCAGGGGGGGGGAAGAAAAACACAAGAAAAACCACGTAATTTTTATTTCCCTAGTCCAGTGATAATCATTACTAATCAGTTCCATATTCCTTTTGCATTTTTCTGAGGAAAAATTCAGTCAGACTTACCCCTGACATGGATTAATCACTTGGGCTTTTTCTGCTTAAATGTAAATCCAGTCTGTCTTGCAGGGAACTGGCAGATGGAATCGACCTTGTTCTGTGAATTACTCAATGGCCATTTGGTAATCAGTAATAAAAACGGGTAAATAATTCTCATTCCTGTCTATCTGAAGTTTGTCCAAATAAGAGAAATTTTCTTGAAAGACCTGCATGGTCGTGATCTACATTAAGAGTTACGAGAACGTGGATGAGGGAGAGAATGAAAAAGACCTTAAAATTCTTCATCACAGTAGAATGTTATGCCCAGTTGCTTTCATTGAAATAGCCTAATCAGTGCAAACACCTGAGTAAACAGTGGCTAGAACTCTTTCTGTGGAGTGAGTCTGCATTGGGGTGTATTAATTGTTCAGTTTAGTATAAATTAAAAATTTGCTTTGTTTTAATGATTAATTTTTTAATGTAAAGAATAAATACCTACATGACAAGCATGCTGATAAAGGAAAAGTGATAATGCAGGATCAACTTTTTAGTTCAGGTATGGGTTATTTTTTCAGTGTTGTGAATAATTAATTTCTGTTAAGATTCAGAAACCACAGACTTCATTTTTATTTATTTTTTTAAATGCAGAAATATGGTCCGTTTCCTCCTTACTACTTTATTTGCTTTTAGTCTCCCAAACCATTATCTAATCTTTCTTTCTTTTTTTTTTTTTTTTTTTTTGGTGAACAAAAAGGCATAGAGTAATTTTCACACAACCAAAAAAAAAAAGTTTCAAAAAAAATGGCCACAATAATCTCTGGATGTCGGTTGATCTGATATTTTAAATACAACATTGTACAAGTTGATATTTTCAATATGTTATGCTATATTAGTGTACTGAAGAAACAAATCATGATTGTGAAAAGTTGTTAATTTGAAGTCAAATGGGATCTTGGCAAAAGGCTTGAGTCAGGATAGACAATTAATTCAGATAAATCAGGGTCCTTATTAATCCTAAACTTAAAATGGAAAATGTAAGAACTTAATTCTAATTAAGGTGGTTATTAATTTGTAGAACTGAACTTTAGAAGTTCACTCCAAAAGATATTCTAACACATTTAATTACAACTTGATTAAGTTTTCTTAAAGTTCTAATTAACTCGAATTACACAAAACTCTGATCTTTTTCAAGAAATAAAAAGCTTAAATCAATGCAAGCATGTACTAAAACAGGTTATTAATTTAGTTTAAAAATTTTGGGGAGAAATGAAGATATATAACACTGCCAAGGTCACACAATGAATATTTTCATTGCATGACTGTGAAATTGTAGTTTTCTTGTAATATACCTGCAATATCATTTCCAGAGCTAACCCCTAAAGTCACAATTGAGATTATGTGGTTGTTAGTGACACATATATGTCCTAAGTAGTAAAGGTTTGACTAAAAAAGCCTCAGCAAACCTGAAGCTGTCTCATTAACAACTGCAGGTTGTCGAAATCATTTTCCTTATTCTGAGCCTGAGGAAAGCTGTCCACCATGCAAGAAAGGAAATTTTAAAGAAAAAAAAATACTCTTTGCACCTACTTAAAAACTTTCAAATGAAAATAATATTTGTAATTTACAAGTATACATATTTTTATATTATTTTATATTTATATTTATTTTTACATTATTATATTTTTGAAACATTGTTAAACAACATTAAAATTCTAAGTTTCTTCTATAGTAAAAATCAAAGTAAGGGTTCCTTGGTACTAAAACCAAAACCAGACGTATTTAGAGACTGAGGATTGCCAGGTAGCAAAGCTATCAGAAAAAGAACTTAAAGGGATAAAAGTTTACCCTGGTTATTGGAATGGATCTCAGGAGAGTCCAACTGCTTGTGTGATTTTTGGCCCAGTTTTCTTACTTTCCATCCTCTGTACCACCTCCTGCAGAATTAAACACAATGTCTTGCTGCTTCAGACTTGTAAAGATTAGTGCATGCTAAGCCTTATGTTTTTGATATCTTTGTGTGTCTGAGAATATGCTTATAATGCTTCTCTTCTCTTGAAATATTAGAAGTGGCTATTTCAGCCAGACAATAAAGAGGTGCATTAAATTTTTGATAATTTCTGAACAGCTCATAAATGCTGACTGTTAATTTTTGTATCTAATGTAGAATGACAGTCTTCATAGTGTGGCCAGCCACCAAGACAGATCATGGCATTTCTAAGACTTCCATAATACCTAAATATTCTTCAAGACAGACCATTTAATTCCTGCAATCCATTAATTAATAAAATTAATGAAATGGCTAAAAATTAATTAGGTGGTGCTTCCATTCAATACTACTATTACAGAGCCATGTCAATTGATATTTCCCTGGAAATTATCTCCTTTGCAGATGTTTGTCACATTTGATACTTTTATAGCATTGTTTCTCCTTGCAGATCAGGTTTTTAATATTGATGTTTCTACAGTGCAACTTCTTAATACTTTTTTAAAATTGAAACCCTACAGTATATTAATTTGGAATCAAGACATCCTTCAGTAATATCAACAAACTATATATTGGCAATTTCCATTGATAAATAAGTTTTAGGAATGCAATTGATCCCACAACTCCCTAACAGCTGTGATATGAACACAGAAAGGGAGGAATAGGACATGACAAGAATTCACTCTGCAGCAGCAAACACCGTCCTGTGATGTTGCTATCCACAACACAGAGTAATTGATGAATACATACCAAAATAGCACCTGCTTGTATACTTTAGCATAGTTTGGAAATACATGAATCCATGTAATCAAAACACTGGCTGCACTTGACAGTGGCTAACAGGGCTAGCTGTGCCTATCTTTTGCATTTTGGGGTAGCTGTATTCTTTTTTTTCGTTCTGACAAAACCATAAAACTACACTCTAGTCAGTGCCTCAGGCCCTCCACTGGTCGTGTATCCAGCGAAGAGAGTCTTGTTCGTCTCGAGTTGTTTTTTGCTCAAATTATGAGCACTCAGTGGATTGGGACTATTGTTTCGCCTTTTCTGCTTCCTGCAGAAGGGGAATGAGCCAGTGAGTCAAGAAGAGGAATAGACATCAGGGCAATAACTGTGGGAAGGTCCATGATCTCTACAGGTAGGTTGCTGGCAGTTTCTCATAACCTCTTGCACAGTAATATTCACAAAACTGTAATAGGATCAGAATGTCAGCAGGAGTTTCAGGTTAAGGAAGAATCGCTTTATTTGTCTAACTTTATCTAGCATTTTCTCTGCCTTCAGGCTTTTTCTGCTCCCTTTAATGTTTTGCTGCAACAGTTATCAGGGCTACTTTGTCATCGCCCTCAAGAAAAGTGCAATACTGACACTTTCAACATTTTACAGAAAATTCGGTTTTCTTAGGAATTAGTCCAGATAATTGTGAGTGGGGAGGGAGGTTTACCCTAGTTCAGGCACAGAAATGGGAAGCTTAGCAATGGAAAAGACACTGTAGGTTACCTTGTCATTCTCCTTGACAGGGCGGTGTGATTACTTACACTATAGATATAGCGAAGTATTTGCCTAGGTTCTTTTAAATCTCCTGTAACTCTACATTGCTCCAAGAACAGTGTATGTTTTTAAGTCTCTATCTCTCTTCTATCTCCATGTCTCTGTCTATGTCAAATTTTATATGAAGGCTAATAACCCAGAACATGTCCCTGAGTTCTGAATTCCCACCTCAAATATCTTTAATACAGATGTTTCCTGCAGTTTTTCCACCTGTGCTAAACAAAGTAGCATTTAACATGAATAAAAACAAGAGGCAAAGAAAAATTTTTACGTTGAGTTGCTGATGTTTCAACATTGCTTAGCTCATGTTCTGTTCGGAGTCTAACTCCATCAGAGATTTAAGCCAGCGGTTATCAAATGCAATACCTGTCACAAGGCTAATTGTTCATTTGCTTAAGATTGGAAATGTTCTGTTTGTTCTTACTGAACACATTTCAAATTTGAATAAGATGCAAAATACTGTAGTCTTAAAACTCTTTGGATTATTGGAAATTATTTAAACAAAGAGCTAAAGTTGTTTATTTGTGAGATTTTTACATTTAGCCTGTAACACTTGTCACATTCACAATCCAAACATATTTTCCCCAGATCATCTATTTTTTAACTACACATTTCCAGCAAGTTTCTTTCGATTTAGAGGAATTGGATGGATTTATGGGGAATGCATAGACACACCAAATCAACCACCTGTGGAACTGAAATTTGTTCCTTTTTGTGCATGCAGATTAAAATGCTGAGTTTAGACAGCTGTGGCCTTGGCAATCTATTTGGAGTAGTTTAAGAAATTAAATTGCAACAACTCTTTGTTTCCATCCTCACGTCATTTACGTGTTCCCTTTGATCTGACAAGAAAAGTAAAATAGATTAGTGTAAACTCACCCACAAATAAAATCTGCGTTGGAATGGAAATGTTTAGGTGGTTAAAAAGTCATTATTTTTGCACCTCTTTTATTACATAAGATGAAGATAGATTAGCTTACAACTAATAACATTACCAACAGGTGTATGTGTAAAATGAACAGAATATTCTGTTTCCATTGCAGCACTATTATAAAGAAATAATTTTGTGTGTATGATTTTTCTGCCTTATGCTAGTGTAATGTAATAAAAGAGTAAAAAGAAAAAAACAGTATGGCAAGATGGACTATCTATGCTGACTTTGTCATCCCAGCAAGAATCTGCAGTTCAAATCTTATTTGCAGTGAAATGTAAAGAGTTTAATATCTGTATTTAATCATGAATTTGACTTGCTACAGAGAAGGAGGAATCTATAAAGCATAGGAAGGATGAGTGTAATTGACTCGATTCATCTACTCTGTTGTACTTTTAAAGTCTTAAATTCAACAGAGAGAAACAATTAGTTTTATTAACTATTAAAACGTTAAGCTTTTTAATGGTGATCAGCAGTCTCATAGGGTATAAAAGAGCTTAGCTCTATAAACAGCTTTTGCTGCAAAGCTCCAACAGAATGCAGAAGGTTAATGTCTTTGGTCACCTTACAAGGGGGAAAGCACAGAAACCAGATGACTTGTGCAAGATCACCTGCTTATATCTGGCTTCAGGAACAGTGACATTGGCTAGTCTATTTTTACTTTGTATTTTAATCTCTGTCTGCAATTATCAAGGGGAAAAGGCTGAGTGTACCAACTTGAGATGACAGCTAAACCCAGTCAAATTCAGATACTGTCTTTTTGTGTCCTTAAGCTTTGTTTGGAGTGAGGCAGAACATGCATTGTGTCAGAGATTAGCAATCAGACAGCAGTGAAACAGGACATTCTGGGACAGTACTAGCAACACAGATATCCTTTTGCATTCTCTGGCAAGCACCCAGGTACTCTTTCTAGCCCTGAAAGCCAGGTTTCTGAGCCAGAAAGGAGGACTTACAGACATTAAGTGAAATGCATCTCAAGCTTATGATTTCACATCTTGAGACAATGTGTGCTGAAGCTGAATCAAATTAGAGTGGAATAAAATGGCAAATTTTGTAACTGTCATCTCATTCAGGTAGAAGAAAAGTGCTGAAATGATTAGTAAAAAAAACCCAAACAAACCCTAAACAAAACAAAAAACCCACTTCACATTGCTGAAGAGCGCATACTTGACTTCAGACGCGAACCAGTTACCATGCAAGTTACCTGTATCTTAGAGTTCACAGGTTTGGTTTGGTTTGCTTTGAAGAGGATACTAGACAGTATGACAAATCAGTACAATTCTAGGTACTATTTATTTGTCTGAGTTTACCACACTTCTGCTTATTTGGGTGTGCATCCCTAGGTGTATTATTCATAAATTGCCAGAAGTATTCTGCATGTTTTTCAAATGGAATGCATAGGATCATCGAGAATGCAGCTTCCAAACTTGATACTGAAAAAATTCTTTGCAGTTTCCTCAACTGAAAGAGAATAAATAGAGCATAGCTTTATCAGACTCTACTGACATCAGCCAACATTAAATTACATGTTTTGATTTTTAACTTAGTCTGTCCTGAGGTGAAATTAGGGCCAAAAAAATAATATCCCTTCTTCTTAGTTCTGAGAACATTATATTGGGAGGCACATGTAGAAAATGAACAGGATTTTATAGGAAGACCTTAAGACAGTATGACCTACACGTTTGAAAAAGACATTAAAAAAACCCCCTCTATATGCATTTACCAAGGAAGCATTTTCCTATTAAAAAAAAAAAAAACCTGCTAGGTATTTCAAGCTGTTACTGTTGAGTGACTATTGCATCTTTGTGTGTTGTTATAAAAGTACCCAGATGATAATTATGTTTTTCATGTCAATATCTGCACAGTTACTCCCTTGTCTTTTTTTTTTTTTCTGTGATCTAGGATTTCAGCCAATTTTTAAGATTTGGAGATAAACGTCCTTCACTGTACCATATTTAGATGTCATGATGCTAAATCATAAAATGCCCATGTAATCCTTCTGTGTTGGTGTTAGAGAGCATGTTAACTTTATTACATAAGGAAACTTTCACAAAGTGTAAGCTTAAAAATCTTCCTTGTAAATATGAGGAAGATAAGTATGATTTTTTGCCTCATTTGGAAATGTTGTATATTAGTTAAATTAGCATTAAATGCATTAGACAAATAGGAATAATCATAAAACTTGTTCTTGTTAAGCTTTTCTGTCATCTTCCTAAATTTGAGAGGTTTTTTTGAGTACACCAGGACATCTCTGTTGGTCACTTCACCATCATCCAAACAATTGTAGATTTCAACTAGTTAGGGTTTTTTTTTCTCTTTTAGAACCACAGGGTAGTTAAAAATAATATTAGCAATACACAGAAAGGTGATTAGCTCCATTCCTTTGCTCAAGACTACTATTCATAACTCTGAGAGACGTTTATTTCACAAAATTACTTTTTTTTTAGCAACTAATGTATCTTTTTAAAAAACACCAACAGTGAGAATTCCACACCTTCATGCATGAGCAACATTGCCAATACTCATCTATCCTGATTCGTATGTGTTTTTCCCCTAATATACACTCTTATTCTTCCTTATTGCAATTAATGAACATTGCTACTTCTCTTAAACCTGTGTGGATTAGAAAAATCAGGTTTTTGTCTGTGTGGGGTTTGTTTGTTTGATTTGCAGCTGCCTTCTACATCTGTAAAGATTTTCTTAATATCTGACTTCTGTATTTGCTCCTCTGCATTATCAGAGCTACTATTTCAGTACTTCCCTAAGATAAACAAATTATTATTTTCTAGACTTCCAGTCATTCTTACTGTCTCCTCTAGACTCTTTCCAGTTGATTAACTTGTCTATTCACAGGATATTAAGAGTGCTGAATAAAGTAAAATGAGATCTGTGTGTATATATCCAAAGACAGAAGTAGTGGTGATTTAATCGGAATGTATTGGAGAGTGTGCGACCTGGGCATGACATAGATGGTATAGAATAAGGGGTGGATACTGTCCTGGTTTTGGCTGGAATAAGGTGCATTTTCTTCCTGGTAGCCAATACAGTAGCGTGTTTTGGATTTAGGATGAACCTGACCCAGACTGTCCAAAGAGATATTCCATACCATATCATGTCATGCTCAGTTTATAAACCAGGAAAAAGTTAACCAGTGGATCGCTGGTCGGGAACAGAGTGGGCATTGATCGGCAGGTGGTGAGCAAGTGCACCATGCATCACTTGGTTTGCATATTATATTATGATTTATCATTATTGTTATTAATTTTCTCATTCTTTGCTGTCTTATTGAACTGGTTTTATCTCAACTCATGAGTTTTACTTTTATTTTCATTCTCTTCCCAGTCCTGCTGGGAAAGGGAGGGGTGAGCAAGTGCCTGCATGGTGCTCAGTTGCCAGCTGGGGTTAAACCACAACAGTACTGTACTTTTTTTTTTTTTTTTCGTTCTTGGTTCGAACACTCTATATATCCTTCATTCCCATGTTTATAGTGCTCTTGAAAATGTGTCCACTATATGAAGTTGCTCGCTGGGGAAGTATTTCATATTTGACAAATGCTCCCGCACTTTTGCAATCCTCTGTTGATGTGTAGGTGGTGTTTTGCACAGAGGATTCTATAATGTAGCTTCCAGTGATTTGTAGTCCATTACTTTCTTGACCAATTTTGGCTTTTCTGTATTCATGAAAGTACTCAAAAGTTTTCAGTATTTCTTTTTCAGCCTGAACACAGTTTCTTGGGCTTCAGTCAGCCCTTAAATATACCACTGGTTTATCATCTTGCAGAAACATAATCCCCAAAGTATTTTATGATTAATCAACAAAGTCTTTAGATTCTTTTTTAATGTTTCTAGTGTCAGGCCCTAAAAACTCTCTGGGAAATGTTCCATTGCTATTATATATTCTCCATAAAACCCCACAAAACCTAACCTGATGGTTTAGTTATGACAAACTACAATATATTCCTGCATGTGTAAATACAGCTAATAATTTTTGTAAGAATCCTCCTAACAATTCTTTCCTCACTGTTTCAAGCTTTTCTAACTTTCACTAGTTTTTCACATTGAATATACATTGTACCTGGCTGAGTATCAAATTCAGCTGTCCTGCCTTGATCACGCAGTTGTGTAAACGTTGGAATTAGACAACCTCTAATTAGAAAGCTGAACATTTTCATATCATGTCAGCAAATCATTAAAAAGATATTGCTTTTACAGCGACGTTTTCCAATATCTAGGACACAGTATCAGGACAATTCTGAACAGTATTTCACCAAAAAGGGAGCTGGATGTACATAACTTAATTTTTTTTACTACAAAAAAGTGATTATTAAAAAGCAGCCAAGCATCACAGCCATCAATAGAAATTATTTGCAATGAAAATGAGGACACTTCTTGGTTTTAAAATCTGTGTATCTCTTGTAAAATGTACATAAATATATTTTAAGAATAGAACTGATGGGCATGGATCAGATTATATTGTCTTTAACTGTGAATTTCAGAGTTTGCGTGATTTTATAAAACATTTACTTTACACTGTAGAGCTAAAGATACAATTTGCAATGTTTCCAACTGGCCAATGGATATTTACTGATGGATGGATAGACTCATTTTTACTTGTGTGTGTGTTTCTTAATTCTTAGTCATTCTCTAATGATACTTTCTTAATGGTTTATTTTTAGAGCTATTAAGGATTGGCCAACATGACAGTTGATTTGGGAGGCAAGGACATAATTGTGCTAGAGAAAGCTGGAGATTTACTTCCTCAGTTCAATGATATACGCAGGTCATGACATTTTAATGCAGAATGCAGGATGAACAAGGATACCGATTTGGCAGATGATTAGCTGTATGTATAGGAAAGATTCATAGTTGGGAGATAAATAGCAGAATAGCTGGCAGCTTGGTAGAGATGAGTACTGTGTGAAAAATAACTTATGTCGGCAGTGCTTTACTTTCAGGAATCTACATGGAAATGTATTTCCCATCTTTTAAGCTACTCGAGGTGTGTTGGTATAATAATGCACTCTGTAAGCATAGTCTGTGCTTCTAAAAACAATGGTTAGACGGGAATAAAGAAAAAGAATCTATCTTTTCCATGTATAAAAGTGCCTAAGAAGAAAATCACTTGTTTCCAAGCTTTCATTATTTTCTTAAAAAATGTTTGACAATAATCTCTTGCTGCTTAATGTTCCCTGAGGCCTTGTTTCAATTATTTTTTTCTGTATTCCCATAATCTTTTATTGAGGCTTCATTTATTTGAAGAGACAAATGTGACCATCATTGCAAATACAAATCCCATTATGCCAGCTCAGTGGTGTTTGGTCCAAAACTACTTAGCACTGGAGGATATGGAAAACTGATAATCATCTTTCATTCCTACTGATTCATAATGAGTTAAAACTCTCTAAGTCAATGATAATTATCAAAAGACTGCTAAACCACTTTTTTTTAATGTTGAATGACAGATGACTTAGGCAGTTGAGAAGAGTTATCCTTGTTATTGAATAAGCTTGAAAGATTACGTTGGAGTGGTGCAAATCCCGTTCATGTACCAAACATTTCTGAAATGCCCCACTCAGCCTTACACTTGTGATCTTTTACAGTGCTGTGATTACCAAGGTAGTAATTCACAGGGAAGTTTTATGTCATGGTAGCTTTGTTGTGGTGTCTGTGCAGTGATTGCTGGTGGTAGTTATTGTACCCAAAGACAGTCTCTTGACAAAATATTTCCAAAAGAAACCAGGTTTGGAAATGGACAGACTCTTTAAATCACTTGCTGGAGGAGGAATACCATCTTGCCTCATGCTTTCCCACTTCCAGTTTTAATTCTTCACTCTTTCTGCAGCTGAAAGCCCACTTGACATGGGGTTGGGGTCTGTGGCGAGGGAAGAGGATGAGGAAAACGAAACCATGGTGAGGTGGGCAGTTTAGCATACAATCAGAGAAGTAATGGCCACTAGATCCAGCTCCTGAATCCAAGCTGAGTTCAGAATCTACTCAGTCCTGATTATAATTTGCCGTTTTAAAACCTTAAATTAGGCAATTAAGCCCAAAGTTCTATATAGTTCCAGGGGCTCAAACAGGATTGCAAATAAGTATTTATAATTGTTAAAAAAAAATCAAGTAAAGAAATAATTTGTTATCAGGACCACCAGTCTCCCAAATACTTGCCCATGTCCCAGGTTTTTGGAATATATTTTTGAAAATTGAGTTTGTGCCAAGATGGAAGAAGGCTGTAAAGAAGGGAAAATTTATGAACTCTTGTATTATATTCTGATTTATTATAATGAGAGTTTTCTGTTCCATGTGTTCCCATATTGCTGTGTTAAGCCTGATACTACACCCAGTTTAAGAAAATCAAAACAGTTCTGCAGTTAAACCAGCCAAATAGGAGCATGCAATTTGGGTAATAAAGCTGCTGTGTATAGAAGATATAATCTCTTGATTGTGTAGAAAATTGATTGAAATATATGTGGCAAGTATGTATGTGAGATCTCAGGAAGGTTGTTATAAATATGTAGGTTTATTCTTTTGACTGGAAGAGACCTCACAAAAAGACTCAAAGAATATAGTTTTAAGTTGAACTGTTCTGCATATAACACTCTGCCTTCCCTTAACAAAGTATTTGTTTTCCTGTCCACCCCGTTGTTATTTTACAATTTGTTTTGTGTTCTGTCAAAAAATAAATTAAGAAAATAATAATATACTTAATACAGCAAAACAACCTTGAAAAATTTGGCAAGCAAATGTGGCTTGCAGCAAAAAATTTAATCCTGTTTTGTTCAACATAAAATCAATTGGTTATGTGTTTTCCTGAGTACATTTAAAAGCTGCCATACTTCCTGAGAAATGGCATAGGAGGAGGAAGGAAGTAGTGCCGGAGAATTTGAAGAAATCTGTTTTTATTCATCTTAGTATGCATGTTGCTTGTGGTGAATAGACCGTATCACATAATAGCAAATAATTAGAAAGTGCCCAGATCTCTGTAAGCATTGCAAACAAGAATTATAGTGAACTTCAATATAGAGGAGAAAAGTGGAAACAACAGACCATAAAGCCAGTGTTTTCAGGAGAACCAGCATCTACATAAGGAGAATCTGCTGCAGGAGTTTTCTTTGCTTCACTACAGCATTATGCCATTATATATGCTATCTTCTGCATTTTCCCATTGCTTTTTTTTCTGTGCTGGTGTAACAACACATCCAAAAGAGGAAATGGTTGCCATGCCAAATGGGATCCATACCCTTGGGTGTCAGTGGTTGGAGCACGCTGAAGCAAAGGAGCAACACATCAAAAACTAGGCATTACCACAGGCTCCATCTGAGGTTACAAATGAAGCCAAGGTGGGTGAGAGAAACTGCTTTATCTCGGCAGAGCCCTGAGAAATTAGTGAATCATTGCTGGCCCAGCTGCTCAGTCAGTGAGACTGAGTATCCACAGATGTCACTAGGAGTTTTTTAGATTAGTCAAGAAATCATATGCTCTGCTGGCTCCCTAATAAAATGGTTAAGGCACATTCTTTTGAAATAAAATTTTAGTATTGACTGCTTGTTTTCTCGCAAATGGTTATGCATCACCTTAAGGTCCATCAAGTTGTCGGATTTTTAGAGTCTGTCCAGACTACAGGGCAAATATTGATCAGGAGAATTGTAGGTATATTGCCACCAAGACAGTTTTATAGTCATCTGCTTATCTTCTGTTGACTGGAGTAAATCGTAGAGGGCAGTTGGGGACCTATAGATGTCTATGCAGAATTATTTCCTTACGTTTTGTTAAAATAAGAGGTTTTTAAAGGACAGTTTGCATAGTCACGCCTGAGAATATGTCATGCTATCCTTAGTAACCCGAGGATAAACCATAGGTAGATTGTATGTGTTCTCTTGACATTGAAATAAATTTACAGTTCTGCTGAGATGTATCGTACTGCAGATATTTTGGTGGTGTGATAATTGGTTTTGGATGAGAACATGTAACATACTTTAGGTTTTTAGAAAGAGTTGTAACTTGGAAAAGAGTGCAAAGGGACATGCTGTTGAAGTACAAGAAAGGTGAATAGCTATGCTGACATGGAAGAAATATGAATAGAAACAGAAAGTAAGGAAGTTTTCTTGCTAGATAGCAAAGCACAAAACAGTTCAATATCCTTGTAGCCAACTCACCACCATGGGCAGCTGCAGACGAGCGGTGTGGAGCGCAGGGTAAGCTGAGTGAAACTGCTGCTGTAGCAGGGGGTGTCAAAAAGATGACTCTAGCGTTTGAGCTGTCTTTAGCCTCTTCTTAATTCTAGTAACTCAACTATGCCTAGACATTTGCTTTCCTGAGGCAAGCAGTACAAACGCCACCTGATGGGAACCACTGAAAACCCTCCTGCGGTGGGTGTTCCTCCCAGAGTTATCCACTCTATTTTACCCTCTTCAAAATCCACAAGATTACTCAATACCTAAAGTCATGTGTGTACATAACTTACGGAAGTTTGCTGCTCTGCTATTTATTTGGAAATGAATGAGCCCAACACCAGTCTGGCTCTGAAACGGTACAGCCAGTTGCGCTCCTGTGCCTTCCCTGTCCGCACATCCCGCTTCCCAGACCCCTCACTTGGAGGCAGGTCATGCCTGAGGCATGGCCCCTGACTAAAGGGACACATGAGCCAAGCAGACAAGTGGAGAGAAGGTTAAGATGAGATTGTTGTATTCCTGCAGCTCTGTGTTACATTCTCACAGTGAGCGGCTGAGGAGGAGGAAGGTGCTTCTTTCCCGAGGGAACCCTTGAGCACCTGTGAAGGGCAGAGCAGGACGGGGGGTGCACATAGCCAGGCGAGGGGCAGGCAAAAGCATGGAGGGGGTGTGTGTATGCAAGTGTGTAAAAGAGCTCCCCAGCACCTGAAAATATTTTCTGCTAGTTGGGGAAATAACTGAGTTGCCAGCGAGGAGCCCCAGAGCTGGTGATCAAGCTGCAGGGGCATGGTGAGTGGAGTTGTATATAAATCCCTTTCTAGCTCAGCTTCCCTGGTTGCCCTGAGTTTCTTTTTTAAATATTCTAGCTTATGTTGCTGTTCAGCTGGGCTTTCTAGAGTTGGAAAATGTCTTTGTGTGGGGGCTCACGGTGGGAGGAGGTGTGGATGGCCTTTCCTCAGGGTGGTGGTGCACTCAGGGGCGTGGGCACGGGCCACCAGCTCTTCAAGCTTCTCTCCCATGTCCTGAGTTTATGTTTAAATCAGTGCTGTGTTTTCATTTGTGCTGTCAGAGCTGTTCGAAGTGCTGGGTATCTTTCCAAGTCCTCTTGAAAGGTCCCCCTTTATAGAAGAACTAGCATTTATGTGCTATCATAAAATCTTCAAGGGCTCTTCACTAAATGAATTTGTGTTAGCATGATGAACAACTTACAGGAGGGATACAGGAAACCACAGATGTCTTGTTGAAAATTGTGATAAATGCACCAAATAAGATCTGGTTATAATCAAATTTGATTGGTAACTGTAGTTTCCACGCTGATAAACACTAATAAGAGTGATAAACGTTAAGAAATAAATTCAAGACTGTTTCTCTTTCTCAAGATGGACAATAACAGGCATTGGCACTAATGTTCAAAGGCCTCAGTGATTCCACATAACCAAACCAGTTCCATTTGCATTTGTTTCAGTGGGTTTAGCTATAGACCATATTGCATATTGAAAGCTGATGGGTGGACATTTAGCAGCTACCAGGCTTAGTCCTCTGAATAATGTGGGACTGATTATATGATTTATTCAGTTATACAGCACAATTATATGATTAAATTTCACAAGGAGATAATGTTTGTATCAGAGCACTGTAACATGACAGGAATGTTGGGTGAGCCAGGTGCTTATAACTTACCATCCTCAACTATGGTTAAATAATTCTACCTAAATAAAAATAAGTAAATATTAGCCGTGCCTCATGATGTGGGAATTCAATTTTGTTTTCTTTTAAATGACCACCAAGCAGTATTGGCTGAAATTGTATTAGGCTTGAGAGAAGTACTTCTTACAGAAGCCTTGGAAGGCACACCCTTCGTATTATAATGCAAACCTGTAAATATCTGCAGTCTTACTTTAGTGTACATGGCCATATCTTAGGAAGTCTCCCAAATGTGCTGATTGTTACTGCATCTGACTCTTCATGTAGTTTCACACTAATTGTTTTCTGTGGTGCTAGTTCTCTTTCCCTCATAGTACCTATAGCAAGAAAAGTAACATCTCTGAGAGGGTTTTGTTTTGATTTAAACAGGATGATGGCTAAAACCTGTCTGCACTTAAACCTATGTGTTTGGATTCCGTTCCTCAGCCTTCACTCAAGCAAAAAGCTCTGACTGGGATTGATAAGCAGGAACTTTTCCTGGGCGGGGAATGTTGGACATGGCCCTTTATGAGCCCTAGAGTTTTGTACACATTTACACAATATGAGTAAGGACAAATATGTTGAGAAATACCCAGGTGCCCATTTATGTACTCTGTTCCTAGCTTGCATTGCTTTATACAAAATAGGTAGGGGAGAAACCAAATCAATTAACAGTGGTTATGCATTGAGGCTTGCTCCTTGGATTCCTCAGCATCTTTGAAAGGGATTTAACATATACAAAATACCAAGCAGAGTGGATGCTCACTGTCTTAGTGTAGTTTAACACCAAGATGTCAGACACATCTGCTCCCTAGAATGCTTGAGCTGGAGCATCCAGCCTGATTATCTTCAACACAAATCTCTGGAATTATCTTGGGTTCTGGCTATCACTTCATGGAAATGCAACTGTGTGGCCTCTGACAGGTGTTGATAATTGTGATATATATCTCAGGAGTTGCATAATTTAGTCTAAAACCAAGCTACTGCTACAGGGAGTTTTTCTGCTCCCCTTTGCCCATGACAACGTGGAGCAGCTGCTGGTGTTTGTGTGGTTAGTGAGTGCATCCTAAAGACTCAGTTTCACATTACGCTTGATTCAGTGAACTGTGGGTTGCAGCTCTTGCCTCTTGCTTCACATGGGGTTTAAGTGGTTGTGCAACGAAAGGTTTAGTTGGATCAATTGGCTGGTACAATTGAAATCTACCAAAAAACTGGGAATGGCTTGTTGTCATGTCAGCAAATCTGATAGTGACTGTGAAACCTAAATGAATTTGAAACTGTTATAATCGACATTTGGAAGCTGTTGTAGTTGACATCTTTAACCTCAAAATATCAGGGTAGAAAATGAAACCCAGATCACCAAAATTATAAGCTTTCCAGTATTTCCTAGCGCTCGTGTAGTCATGTTACAGATAAAGAACTGAATGTTGAAACCACCTAGTAATGTCCAAGCATACTTGAATACACCCAAGAATATATGAAGAGTATGTGTGGGGAAAAAATGAGTCTAAGGAAGAGAACAGTCATTTGGAGGCAGCCCTGTTTATCTCCCAGCTGTCTCCTAGGATATTGCCACCTTGCCTTAAACCTTGACAAGTGGAGGTAAGACTATTCTGATAGGATTTCTATTCTCAGAACAACATGCAGACTGTGAATTAAGGCTCTTGTTCACTGACAGATTTTCGTTGATCTAACAATCTTGCTCTTTATTTTGACTTTAAAGATTCCTAAAATGCAGAACAATAATCCTGTCATATATCATTGTATACTATGCTGGGAACAAAGATCTGAAATCACAGAAGGGCTTGTTCCTGTTCGCACTCAGATTGGTAGCAGAAATAACATAAACATTGTTGAAAACAGAATGATATATGAAATGAAAATGTATAGAGTAACAAAGCTATGATTTATGTTCCAGAAGAGATGAAGTACTTCTACTTGCTTAATTAAGGCGTAAGATAACATGCAAACTTGCTGCACCAGAATACTGTGCTGAAACATGGAGGCTGTTTCTAAAATGTAAGGATGCATACTGTGGCCGTATGTAGGCAAGACGAGGGCTTTCCACCTACCCATGTGCTGTGGTTTCCACAGGAAGAAAACCTGGGCGTGTGGTGTGAAGGGAGCCTTCTTGCTTTCTCATGAGATCTCTGGAGACAGGCCACAATACACACCTGCCCTGCAGCCTGTGTGTCCAGAAAGACTGGTTTGAAAGATGAAATTAGTTGTAACTGATCACTTACACCATGTCAAAACTATACCTCTTTACAGTTTTCTACAGTATCTTCCCATGGCCAGAGGTAAGTCGTATTATATTACCAGATGCATGGTTCTATCTGCAACCTTTTACTTGTTTTTTTCATTACCCTTGTGCTTTTGAAGGATGGTGAACAGACAGTGAAAGGTCAGACTGCATCTGAGTTGAACCACGGAGTAGTTATATCTCTGGTCTACTAGTGACTCTTCAAAAATGTTTAGAGGAAGCAGGGAAGTGCAGGTGGATGAAATAAGCTCCTTGATGTCTTAATTCAGCTGTGACTTGACCCCTAGCATCCTCTGTGTATCATCATCAACAGGGCTGACAAGCAATAGACTGTAGAAAAATTGTGGCATAGAGTTTTGTGTATTCCATTAAAAAAAGTGTCTGTGGTCTGGTTAAAAAAAAAAGGGGTAGCAAAAAGCGGATTTCAGTCCAAAGCTGTGAGAAGTTGCTCTATACATTAACTGAGTTATAGTAGAAAACGGAAGAGGAATTAAGGTGGAAGCTAGCACCTAAAGTCCGGGTGCAGCTCCAGTATATATTAATACAACTAATGATCATGGGTTGTTGATTGCTGATTTAGTTCTGTTTTCTTTGTGGATGATCTGTTTCTACAAAAAAACCCCTAACAGAATCTTTAAATACACCCAAGAAGGATCACTTTTTTCTCCTGTTTTGGAGAAAATCAGTGAATCAAGACCAAAACAGCGTCTCAGCTTAGTAAATTTATTTATATATTTTTTTTCTCCTCTGTCACACAGTGTGTTTCATCACAGTACAGACATATTCCTTGGTTTTCTTTCCTGCTGCTGTATGTATAATTAAATGAATGTTGGGGTTATGTATTCAGTGGCAATAGAAAGATTTCTGCAAGCTGATTTAAATTCACTGGAGAGGGAGAGAGTAACAAAGATATAAAATGCTATTTATTTGAATGATGCATTGGGCTATGGTGGATTTAAACAGTGCTTACAACTAGCACAAACAAGCAGGTTCTGTGAATACCTTTTTAAATTGAAGATCACATTTTCGTAGCCTTCGTTGTAGAATTTCTTCTTAAATTACTGGTAATTTTCTGCGCTCTCAGAGAGCCATATAATCATACGTGGTCAAAACATTGTGCTGGGAAGCCTACTAGGAAATGAATTCAACAAAACCATATCTCCATGAACCCAAAACTGTAGGACGAGGTCAAGAATGAAAATGGTATATTTATGAGATAGTATTTGTCTGATTTTTTTTTTTTTGAAGAAGAAGGAAAGGTTTTCTTCATGGTGGCTAATAGTAAACTATTTTGTTTAATGTCTTGAAGGTGCCTGTTTTGCCATAGAGATCTCCTGGTTAGTTTCTTATTCCTATTATATTAAAAAAGCACTAGTTCTAAGTAAACAATGAACTCTTGTGAGCACAAGGGAAGTGAATTTACTTCTGACTTCAGCAGCTCTATCTCCATTTTGAACAAGTGATTTCCTAAATAGTTCCTCATCAGAAAGCTTTGTGATGTTTTGCTGACTGTACAAAGGATAAATATCTTTAAGTCTCCTTTTTGTCATCATCATGCTATCTGAGAGAAACAGACATTTTTGTTATATTTCTGAGGTTTTTGTTGATGCAAGAAGGCGGCTTTATTGTGCTTTTTGGTTTTGTTTTTTGGGTTTATTTTTGGGGTTTGTTTTTGTGGGTTTTTTATGCAGGAAATAGAGATTATTAAAAAATCAGGGATCTTAAGATGTAAAGACATTTTCTAAGTGTTTCATTCTCTAATACTTCTGTGCGCACATTTTATAGAATTCCAGTACAATGCTTTAAACTGACAAAAGTTACTGTAAATGTAAGCTTAGCAAAGCTAAAAAAAAAAATCTGTTAAATCACCTGTAAGAAACCCAGAATCTCTCTGCAGGGTTTTTTTGTGGGTTTTTTTTCAGAGTAATATTTCATTTCAAAAGGCATTTACTGCTCCTGAAGGCTCGTGAAGTAGAATTTTGTATAGCTATTGTATTTTGATTTTTCAAAAATAGAATGTCTTAGCTCTAAATATTTTTAATGTAAAATTTATTCCTGTTGTGACTTTGCTTGTAGAAGTTATAATTGAAACATTTGTTGCCTTATCTTTTGAGTTTGAAACTAGAAAATATTAATGATTGGTGAGACCAAACAAAGAAATTCAATGACCTACAGTGATGCTAGTTTCATTTTTGGGTGCCTAATCTCAGTTAAAGAACTGCATTTTAAGCATGTTAAAGGCAATCTAAATGGGGAATTTCTTCTTTAAGCATGCTTTGTATTTCATGAAAGGGTTGTTCTATACTTTTTTTTTGTGAATAAAAGCAGATGAAAGCAACCTATTGAGAAGCAGCTGTTCATTAATCTGCTGTTCTATTGTACTCTTATATGGGATGAGTCATACACTATTGAGGAAAAATCACAAAATATTTCATTTTATTAAAATGTTAGAAGCTAATTTATTTGAGTGCTATTTGGCTGCAAATTCAAAAAAGTCCTTCAGAAATCAATGTTTTTCATTTCCCTCCTGACTTGTCAAGGTGTCATTAACATGAGAGCAATGATAGCCATGTTGAAGATGATTTTGATTGCTGTTAGCTAGATAGAAAAAGTGGAAAGTCACAATTCACACAATGGTTTACATTTTGGTATCTTTTATGGTTTTTTCTGTGACTTTTGGGCAAACACAAATCCTTGCTTTCAAAAAAATATTTTTAACCTTTTAAGTTGTAAAGTTTCAAATTAAAAAATAGACGTTTAGATGAGCGAGATTAAAAGAAGGTGTAATAAGCATCCAGTGAGTTATGACTCTACTGCATAAGTTCTTTCTACGGATGCAGAAAATGAAATAGCATCCCACGATCTGTGAACATAACGTTGACCTGAGTCATCATTGAAAAGATTCCATTTTAGTACATTCAACTTGTGTGTCTCTGTGTTCTGTCAGTTTATCTTTTATCATTAAGCTTGATACATTGTCCCATTTTCTTTGTCTTCCCTGAAGAGATCTGTGGTTTAAGTTTCTGCATTCCAATAGTAGGTTCATGCAGGTTTTTCAGAATATTTCACTGGCAATATACTTGTGATGGCTATAACAGTATTATGAAGAGAGGCAAACTAGAAAGGGTAAATTTTCAACTTTGCAAAGTATAAATCTTATGAAATTTATTGAAAAAGAATGAGGAGGAATAATCTGAATGTAAGGTAAACTTTGAAAATAGTTGAGCTTTTTGACTTTGAAAGTAGACCTGCATGAGGCTGAATTCTTGCACAGATAATATAAAAATTAGG
The DNA here is from genome assembly GCF_036013445.1 of Caloenas nicobarica. Taxonomy (NCBI): domain Eukaryota; kingdom Metazoa; phylum Chordata; class Aves; order Columbiformes; family Columbidae; genus Caloenas; species Caloenas nicobarica. Next base: position 11,084,314 of record NC_088253.1, read on the forward strand.
AGTATTTAACTGTAATGCTTCTGTAATATCATTTCAAGGAGGAACAAGTAAAGATTTAGGAGATTAACTCTGCCGTCATCTTCTAAAATCATTGAGGATTCTATCATAAAACTCATGTGCAAATAGATTAAGCTTTGCTCTTGTCTAAAGTAAAAAAATCTTTTAGAACAACTGAAATAAGTTTTTTTGCCTTTTTTTTAGATAGCATCGATTTAGTGAGTTGAAAAACTAGTCTGAATATTAACTTTTTGGAAAAGCTTTACCCTAATCAGTTTGAAGCAACATTAGTCAAGCTTGAATCTGTTGTACTTTTAGAGGTATTTAAATATATATGAAAAAATCACAACAGTAGTTCTTTTTTGTAGTGGTATGTCCAGTCTTTGTCACTGATAGTGTGTGGACTTTTTTTTTGATTTTTAAACTTGAGGCCACTTATATTGAAGGATGTCTGCAGAAGGGGAAATGTTACCACACTTTGTTATGGCAGGCACAACCAAAATTCATTTCATCATTTAAATAAAAAAGCTTTTGAAAGTTAATACCAACCCCCAAATATATGAGAAAGGTCAGGGCCAGAAGAAATAGTAAATGGAGAGGATAAATGTTGTAAATACCAATTTAGCAATTATTGTAAAGGCAAAATATTGTATTTCACCATGTTGTGACTTATTGGGGGTGGAAAATTAGAAAGACTAAAGAGTGTTACAAATTTGAAATTTCAAAGCATTGTTAGAAGTCAAAGACATCAACTGAATTTTTATTTTTATAATTTACACATGCATTATGAGAGCATTCGGACTTGTAAAGGATAAATATTTTCTTGAACTAACTTAGAAGTGTGGGGTGTTCTTTGAATGTTTCAAGTCAAATCTACGATATCCATTTTATTAAAAAGTTCGATGTGGAATTATAGTAAACATTCACGAGTATCATAACTCATGAAATCTGTGGAAAGACTTCATTACTATTTTCATATAACATTTTAAGAGAACACAGTAGGGTCGGCCTATTGCGACCACTTACGGTAGTCATTATTTTATTACAGAAGTTTACTTTTGAGTCAAAAGTCATGCCTGTGCCGGTTTACTACACTTTGATTCACATTGCAGAGCACGACCTGGGCTTCTTTCAGATAAAACGAAACTCAGGCACATCCAAGGTGCTGTGGGCACTAACGGGCAGTTTGTCCACAAGACTTGAGCTACTTGGAATAGAAAACCAAAAAAAAGTGTGTAATTCACTGTTTCAGACTATAGATTTTCTTCTGCTGGTCTAGACATAAATGTTTTAATCTGTTGTGTATTTTTTATGTTTACATTTGCATGGACTGGCATTTTGCATCCAGTATAATAACTTTTACACAGACTTTGCTTTTAGAAAATCCTGAAGGTTCATTGCAAAAGCAAGTACTTCAGAAGTTACTGTAAAGCAGGACTTCATCAGGCAGGGTGTGGTAGGAAGGGGTGTGCCAGAAGGCATTGCCCCCTGAAAGATGGATCAGAGCTCCTGCACAGGCCTTAAGCCTTGAATTTTTCTACCAAATTGGCCCCTGCCCACCACAACTGTTAATGATGCCAGGGTGAAACCATCGGTGTCTGGACACAGGCATGACAGTGGTTGTTACAATTCTTCCTGCTATTGTTAATTTCAAGACTGGATTTAATTTTGTGGAACACTTCTAATATGTTTTGATGTTCACTTTTGATGGGAAGTACATTTTTTTTTTTTTTGTCACTTCTGCAAATACTAAGGACCAGGAATCTAACCTCTAGACTGATGCTGATTTGCAATGTGTAATGAGCTGCAACATATGATTGGAACTTGACAGAGAAGTTCAAAAAAAAAAAAAGTAAAATACATGCAGATTAAGCTGTGATTTACCTTCAGTTTTTAATTGTTTAAAAAAAGTTTCCCAGATCCAGACAATTTCTTGTAGGAGAGTGGAATAAATTGAAACAGATATGTGAGAAAAAGCACCTCCCAAAGCAGTTACACTGAAAACCAAACAAAGAAAAATATCTCCTAGGAGCAAGGAAGGTGACCTGGAATGCTTTTATATTTATCTTGATTAAGTTTTTTAACTTGTGGTCATAGTTGCAGCAGTGAAGACCATTTTCAAAATGACCCAAAACCCTTGGAAAAGATATGGTAGATTAGGCCATCACTCATCTTTAACAGCAGGCAGACAACAAGTTGAGTTTGATTTCCCTTAAGCCATACATTTTTTCCTTTGCACTTTATTGTAAGCTTTAGTATTTTAACTTCCAGTTTACACCTGTAACCTCGAAAATGGTTTTGGTCAGTGCTTTTATTAGATTGGATGAGATAAGATGGCTGTTAGTACACTCAAAAGAGAATGTCCACTGTGGTGAAGTTATCTCCAGAACCAAATGAAACAAAAATTAAAGTTGACATAATGAACACAGGTCACAATGCTGATGAGGGACCTGCTTCTTCCCAGCTTGTTTCTTCTCTCCATTTTAGTAAGGCTATTCCTGAGTTACTGCTAGTGAGTAAGGAATGAAGCCCACAGAATCTTTAAACAGGTAGCTTAGTATTTTACAAGGTTAATGGGTCAGATTCATGCCCTCTTTCTTCTGCAAGAAGAGCAAGGCCTGTCAGTGTTAATACTTAGTATTAATCATTACTACTAGTATTTTTTTCGGAACATTTAAGATATGTGACCATCACGGTGTTGCAATATAGTGGCTATGTATATCTTCACGTATACAATTTTCTGTTATTTTCTTTGGTGTGTATATATCTAATAAAATTAAATAATTGGATTTATGTATAAGAAAGTAGGTTAAGCGTATTTACTAACTCAAGGCATGAATCTAGGTAGTAAGAGAATAATTGCCTGCTAATTGGTATGTGATTACATTTACATTGGCCTGTCACAACTATAAAAGGTACCCTAATTGCATCTCAAAATAATGGTGTTACTCCATCATGTTACCTTCTGCTTAACCAAATGGAAAATAAAACTATTTAGTTACTTTGAAATATGATCTTCAGATTCTGGACATTAAAGAAGTTTGGTGGTGGGGTTTTTTTTGTTTTGTTTTGGTTATTTTGGAAAGGCAATTTCTGAAGAAACCCTTCTGTTCCAAACTACATTTGAAGAAAAACCTTATAGTGTAATGAGAGTTTGAAATTAAGCTCCTAACTGCAGGATATTTCTGAACTCTTTATTGTATACCATCAGGCTATTAAGGGTAATATATTTTACATAATGATAGTAATTTAGTGAACATTTATCACTGAATGTTTCAACTCAATGTTTTAAGCTGCACTACTAGTCAATTTTAGAATCTAAAAATGGTGCTTCATAGCCCCAGGGAAACCACTTAAATTAACCTAATGGCACATGGTAGCACCTTGGGGAGGTCACAAAGGGTACACAAAGTGTTTTCTGTCTAGGGTCCACTTGTGATCTCCACCCGAAGAAGCAAGTTAGAAAGACAGGCGATTCTTTGAGGAGAGGCTCTCACACCCAGTATCAAACCTCCATAGATGCCTTCATCTGCAGACTCAAGACTAATAGACTTACAGATTCCAAATACTGTTGGGGAATCCCTGTTTTGCGAAAATGTAGACATAGTGATGTGTACAGTTTTTAAAGTTGAAACTTAGAAATTTCAAAAGCTCCTGAATACCCATATGTAGAAATGATGTTTTTGTTTCCAACACTGAACTGTGGGAGGCATTGAAATGGCATTTAAAAGCCTCCTTAAAGTAATAGCATCATCCTGAAAAAAGTTGGGTCATAGAAAAAAACCTGTTTCTTTGTATTTTTATGATATATGAAAATATAGAAATAAATAACCTGACTTTCATGTTACAAAACCAAATATAGGCTGCCAGGCTAAAACTAGATCACAGAGATCACAGAAGAGAAGCTAAACTAATCAGGGGGACATGGGAGGAACATTCACTAGATCCAAAACATTTTACAGATGTGTGGAATCAGTGCTGCTGTTTCAAGAATCTTTTAGTCCCCACGACAGAAAGCAAATATGGAAAGAAGAAAAATGCTTTTTTTCTTTTTCGTTTCTTTCACATAACTCACAGCCTGGTAGCTGCTTCGTGCTCATTCTATTTGAGAACAGGCTTTCTTAGAGCAATATATTTTTTATGTTTGATTAATCTCAGTAACTAAGGAAGCATAAAAGGGTTAGTACCATGCGTTCTCTTATTTCTGCTTCGTTAGTTTATAAATTATACTTGAAATACAAGATCTCTCCTTACTGAGAGTTGGTGTTCGTAAAAGTTTTATAAATTCATAGGAATTTCTAAATTGGTCAGAAATCAGTTGTTTTACAATCTATTTAGTTAAACAGAGAAGGAACAACAATGTGTTCCTGTTTAAAACATATTCAAGACCTGATTTTCGTTAATCTGGGTCAGCTCTTATTTCGATAGGATGTGTGTTATGATATTTTTATAGGTAAGGCTATTGGCTTGATTAACATCAGCAGTGCTTGTAAGATATATCAGTACTTTTTCTCTGCAATACCAAGAAGCAATAGTTTTTTCATCCCATTGTATTACAGAGAAACCAACACCTCATGATAAAAAGCTCCTTCCATTGGAATGAAGGCAGAATAACTTGATGGGTATTGCTGCAAGATATTGAGTTGGTAACGAAGACTGACAATATGCTCAATGGTGCTTAGAAGAGGCACAAGCTCGTTAGTATTTTTGCTGCCGCTAGTGTTGTCAACAAGTATTATTTCTGTAAATAGCTGCCCTTACGGTCTGTGTACGGAACCAAGTGTGTGTAGAAGGATAAAAGAAGTGCTAGAAGGGTAGAGATTAATACTAAGGAACTTGACATAATAGCGACACTGAAGTCTTCCAAAATCTGGACTCCATCCACAAGTGTATCATGTTCCACTGCAGTATTATTACTTGCAATTGCAAACAAGTGTTGCAAACAGGTGGTTGCACTGTAAGCTGTGTTGCTGTCATCTAGCATGCATTCCAATATGAGATCACTGAAGAATTTTTCCTACCTTCTGAAGTGACTCCTCCTGTCAATTGACTTTATCCTCATTTCTCTCTTCACTGCATCTGTGTCCATTCAAGGCTCTTCAGACACTTTATCCTTCGTTATCTGTAAACACAGGGAGAAAATTTTTCACTCTCCCAGCCACAATCAGAGAAATTGTTTCACATTGGGCTGCTTTGTGGCTTCTTTGGACTGTCTGAGGTAGGGTGTGGGAAAGTCTCTGTACACCCCCCCTCCCATTTTCTGAAATTCACCATGTTTAATATTGGTTAAAAAACCACTTAACTGAGGCATTATGCTCTAGTGTGTCAATTTTTGTTAAAGAGTGTATGTTACTGAACATGATGTTCTAAACATCAATTAAAATATGCGTGGGAAAAAGCATATGAAACCTTAAGCATCACTATGAAGCCTTGCTCATATAAGAAAATGTTAGACTTGCTGAATCTGATGCTTAGTTCAAGCTTCAATATATCGAGGAACCTTTTTGAACAATTTTAACTTTTTTTGATAATAGCTTTTGAAGTTTTCAGCCTTCTTCCTTTTCTAAATCTGCTGCTGAAACACATATTTCTCTCTCATCTGTTCTGACTCACCTCTTTCCAATCCCTAATGGCTTCCCCCTGCCTGCCCTTGAGTTATAGACCATTTCTGAAATGCTATATGACAGCACTTTCTTGCAGTGTTTTCAAAAAAGAAAAATTGGCTGTTTATCTCTGAAAGTCCTGAAAAAGAACTTTTGCTATTAACATTTTCACGAGGTAGATGGCCAAGGTTGGTTTCTCATTCCACGATATCAGAAGGTGTTAGGGAATAGACTGTCTTGAATTGGTATGTTTTTACTGTCTTTGGCAAATGATCTTTTTAACTATTTAAAATATTTTTAAAATATGGGCATTAGAAATTGCTATGTTGTTATAAAAATGACTGGCAGTGTTACGCGAAGCTGTACCTACCCTTCGCGAATGGTTTAGTTTAAAAAACCAAGGATTTTGATTTTGTTTATTTATTAAGTCACAGTAATATTAAATAGGGGGACATCTGCTGAATTGCTCTAGGGTCCATTAAGGTTTGTCTTTTATGTATCATTTGTTGTAAAAAAACTTAAGAGGATTCCATATTTCTTAAACATCTTATTGGGAGAGCTGTTCAGAGATACTGCCTCTGAAGGTACCACTAAAAACATATCCAAAAAGTCTAATTCCCTGTTACTTCTTCTCCATGTTTGTCCTGCACCCATTCTTTGTTCTGCCAATTCAGCCTTTTAAAATTCCTAGATTATCATTCTGATGCCCAGCTTTTACCATCACATCAGATTTTGCACTTGGCTGGTGCTAAAACTCACTCTCTAGGATTCTGCTAACACCAGAGTGTAACACGATACAGATAGTGTTTGTTGTGGATTGGCTTTGTCTTCCATGTGTAGCTTTCAATTGCATTATAATAAACTTAATTTTTAGTAGTTCTATAACCAATTTCTAATTGTTCATCTACAAGGAATGAACTGTAAAGGAATCAACCTATGTCATTCATCTCTTGAAATTTGACATACCAGGATTACCATAGTCTTTTAGGGGGAAGGCACTTCAGAATAAAACTTCCACTCATTTAGACTCTTTTAGGTGTTTTGTTACTTCCATCCTTTTTCTTGTTTCCTTCCAATTAAATTTTTTCATTAGCAAGTCCTTGACTGAACCATTTTCAGCAAAGAGATGAAAAAGCATGTAAATAATGAAGTGATACATACTTATAGAGTGGGTACAGGTGGGTTGTTCTTAGCAGCTTTTTGTGTTCAATGATGCTTAAGGCAATTTAATGTCATAGAAGAAAGCCAGCTTCCCTCCTTCAGCTGAACAAACCCAAAGTACAGTTGTAGTGGTTTGGGGTTTTCTTTGTTTCATTTTTTTGTGGTTGTGTGTGTTTGTTTGTTTGCTTTAATACTGACACAGCACTACGTGCAGTATTTTATCACTAATTTCTCATCTCTTCAGCCACATGCCATAGGCTAGTTCTGTCTGGTGGTTGACTCTCTGTATCTCTCAGATCCTTCTAAAAGAAGTTCCTAATCTGAGAGTAGAAAAGGGCAAACTGTGCTTTACTGAGAGAGAGTTAAAGTGGTAAAAGCAAGCTCAGGGGGGAAAAAAGGTGAACGTGAAGAGGATGAGAAAAATGCTCCTTTAGTGCCTCGTAATCAGTGATCCCCAAATGCTTTGCAAAGCCTCACAGTGCTCTGCATGGCAGAGAAATGTTACGTGGTGGAAAGCGGAACCACAACGAGAAACTGTGAGTATGGGCTGCTGGGGAAGCCTGCAGCCAGTCCACGGCAGAGTCAAAACCAGTTGCTCTGTTAGAAGAGTCTGCCAGTGGTATTTTTGTGGTTTTTAATCTATGGTTTCTGAATTCTCTTTATGCATGACCAGCTGAGAAGACAGAGATGAGAAAGGGAAGCTATGAATAGGACATGAAATTTAAGCTAAGACAGCTACCTTTTCATGAGCCATGAGCTCTTCTCACATAGGGTGGCAAAAGCAGGGGCCTCTCACTGCTTCATATGAAGAAGCTGAGACATTACATCTCATGTGCTAATTCCTTTTACACAGATGCAAGTGATAAAGCTGCCATTTGAGTTAAGCCAAGTGAGAGGGCATCACTTCTGGGGGTGATGCATTAACAAACCAGTAAGTGGGGATCCTGGCAGCATTCCAGCTCTTCCTCTAAGGTGCTAAACAGAGAACTCCTCTGCTTACTGCCCTTTCCTGTGGCACCCAAAGTTTATAAAGGAGAGAATACAGTTTTCTGCAGTAGCAAAACACAATAGTTTCCTTCAGGAGCTTCGGCTGAAATAGAACTGCAGTGTTTGGCCTCAGCGAAGTTAAGAACAGGAAGAGCTCTGTCTAACAATGAAGAGACAGGAATATGGAGTAGCTCTGCTTCCAGATTGTATGAATATCTCCTTTTATGATGACCTAGTAAAAATGGAAATTCAGTATTGATAAAATCTAAAATGAAATTTTGAAAAAAAAGATTGAAGTGTTTTCTAAAAGAAAGATATGGCTATGCCTCATCTAAGCATAAATCAAAGTCTTCTGCAAGATACAATGTAAGACCTTGAGAATGTACCTCCCGATAGGCATTACTTCTGAAATAATATGCAATTATATCATGTTTAGAAGCAAATATTTAAGAATAAGATAGACAGAAATCTTAGAAGTTTTGTTTGCTTACGTATGCTTACACCTTCAAAAAAAGATTCTTGATGTTTGAGGAGATGCCTGTATTTGTTGTTTGGCTGCTGACTAAATGACTTATTGTTCTCAAATATACTAGTGATGCTTCATCTACAACTTGCAGTTTAAACATCTATTAAATATTTTATGTGCATCACAAATAACCATAGCTAATGCTTATGCGTACATTTTCCAAAAGATACGTTTAAGACACAGTATAGTAAATTTAAAGTGGAGCAGTAACCACAAAAACAGCATTCTAGTCTGAGAGTGCAGTAGAGTATTTTATGACTAAAGCTGTTACTTCTTTAACACCTGATGTTTATCATTGGATAAGGAACAAACAAATGAAAATGAAAAAAAAAACCCACCACCACAACAGAAACTAAACAGAGGCGCCTGGACTTCCTGCAATTAATCTATACGTCTTATTTTAAAAACACACACGTATATATATGAAAGAACTATTATATAGGACAGCCACTATGGGTATAAAGATTACTGTTGGTATATCTGAAAATCCTGTAAAAGAAAAAAAAACTTTGCAATAAATACATGAATTGGAATGAGTTTATTGCCAGCTATTTTTATTTTAGTATTGAAATTTCCTGCTGTGGTCTTAAATGAGTACTGATGCAGGGGAAGATACCTTTATAAAGTACCTTATGAAGCTTTATTTACAGTCTACTAGAAAAATAACACCTAAATTGAAACATAATGTGGATATATAAGCTCTTTAATACGAATTTTAGCAGTTACACTAGACTTATGTTTTTATAATACAGGGCAAGTTCCGTCCCTTCAGCTCTTCAGATGAGAGTTCCAATGCAAAGTTTTGTCATATACCCTAGCAAAAGCCCTTTTTGTTATACCCTAGTAAAAGCTTTGTGGGTCCCGAGAGCTGGTTCTCTTGGGACTGTTTTTCTTGGTGGAGGGAGACGACAACGTTTTTCTGTTCTCACTTTTTCAAACTCAAAAGAACCCAATGAAGGCAAATAATAAGTTAAAGCAACTGTGTATAAATAAAAATTGCGCAGATATCAGGATGGATTTATTTTAAGGATCAATTTGTATTAAAACTTCCCATTTTGTTTATGATGTGATCACAGATATGTCAACGTAGATAAGAAAAGTAGTGCAGTAAAATGGTACTTGAAGATCCAACTGTTCTTGTTTTTAAAGTACATAATACAATCAACTAAATTCTTTATTTTTAGGATGTATCAAATCTTATTTCACCAGTTTAAAATAATCATAAATTATTTTATTTTTTCACTAAATAAATATTAGTAGATTTGAACTTTATTTTCTGAAGATAATCTAATGCTATTCTGTTTCACTCTGTTCTTATGACAGCTTTGAACACTTAGGTATGTCTTCATCTTGAAGCTAAACAAATTTCTTACCATGGTCTTTCTGACTTAGACATTAGTGTTGCATGGATACAGCTGGTGTTATTCAAGCAGTCTGCTGCAGTGCTGTCAGCATAGCCATTTTTTAATATTGATTTATAAATGGATTATCTGTAAAAGCAGCTCAGCCTTTTACATGAGCAAAGCATAGGAGCCTATAGAATGTAATTTAGTCAACTTTTTCTGAGGTGTTGGTTTCACAATGTCTGGCAGAAAAGTCAGATACTTTACAACAGATGCAGGTTGAATGCTACAGTGTTTATTGAACTTTTAACATTACTGTCCTAGGAGGCATCTTTCAAGTATCTGTGTCATTCACTAATTTAAATTCTGCAAATTACAAAATTAAAAATGCCAATGGTAATTGTCAGATCAGCTGTGAGTTATTGGCATTTTACAGTAACCTCTTGGTTAAGCTTTTCTAGTTCCTTTGTTATATACCATATATTCAATCTTTATCATGACAACATCCTTAAAGCTTTGGAGTTCTACACTTCCAGTGCATGTTGATATGATAATCTAAATCACAGTGATCCAGATTGTCTTCATATACCATTTTAATATCTCTGAGACACGAAGATTAAAATCTTGAAATAGTTAATTTCACATGTACAAAATACGACTTTGTCGGTTGTTTCACTGTTCAACTCCTGCACTTTAATAAAAAATATCTCTCTTAATAGTGTCGCTGACAGAAATACCAATGAATGGCAGTGTCTGGGCGAACGCCTAGAGAAGGAGATGTTATCATGAGTTGAGTATGTGGCAGGACTCTGCAGTGAAAAATAAGTAAAAAATTATGGTGGCAGTGGCAACAAACCTTGCAGCAGTACATATGAGCTGCACTAGACAATTTTAAACAGGATGTAATTAACATATGAAAGTCACTGTTGAAAAGAATTTTTGGAGCTGAGAAGTAGATTTTTTTTTTATAAATCTTAGTGTTCCATAATTTGTTCTCTGAAGCATCTGGTACTCATCATTGTTTGAGGCAGGATTTTAGTAATGCCTTAGTCTGCTTTATAATAGCCTGAATGTAATTAATAATTCACTATTTAATTTCTTAACATAGCACACACTATGCTCCACCGCAAACACTACGTTATTTGTACAGCTTACAGTAAGGGACTTAGACCAGGGACATGGTGTTTAAGCAGATTTGCAGGTGTCGTAATGGTCATTTACAACTAGGAATCTGTTAAGGCATCTCCGAAGCTCTCTTGTATTGAGGTAAGAGACCGTGTTAACTCTCTACCTGCTTAGCACTACCTGAGCACATTAGTAATTTCAGATCAGCTTTTCCCCTGGTTTGTACAGTAGAACTGAGGTACTGAGATCCAGGAGATTCTATGGCCAAAACTATAGTTTTATTAAGATATTTTCTTGAATTAAAGAAAATGTTCCTTTAATTCATTAAGAGAATATGGCCTCAAGGGGCAGATCCTGTTAAAAGTGCTAAGACTCTAGTGTTCAGTGGTGTTTTGAGAAATGGCAGCTGGGTATTTGGAATCTTTCTTCGAAAAGAGACAATTCTTCATGATGATGGTGAATGCCAGCAAGGCGAACAAAATTTCAGAGAAAAAGCATGGCTGCTGGAATCTAGTAAAAGGTAACTTGAAAAGAGAGCAGGCTGTATTTTACTGAATGGTAATGACATCCACTATTTATCGAATGCATGCAGTTTTCCTGATGTAGTGTCTAATAACGCATTGCACGTTAACAAAATGGAGCCTGTTCTCATATTGGTCTGGTGGGCCGGTTCTTATTTAGTCCTTGTGGCTGACCAGAGTAGACAAGTACGGTTCTGTGTAGTGCAAGAAGGTTGGACACAAATGCATATTGTGTATAGGTCTTTATTTTAGCAAAACATACCACATTTTGTAACTATTCACACTGACTTCCACACTAAAATCTACTGTACTTTAAAAACAAGCAGCATTTGAATTCTCTGTAGAGCTCTGCAGGTGAGAGATGTGGGGCAGAGGCTGTATTTGTGTTCTATGTGTTCAGTTCATACCACAGGGGAGCCCTCAATTCCCAGACTGATCATCTAGGTGCTATTGCAATAAAAAAGCAATAATGATAATAATAAAATTAACAGCTATAGTTAACTGTGACAAGCTGAATGGTGGTGTGGTTTTTGTTTGGTTTTTTTTTTTTCCACCTCCAGCTGGTAGGAAATTGCAGTACATATTTTTCTCCAGACGTAGTCTTGTACTGAGGCTTTCCATTACATAGAAAAATATCCCTGCATTTTCTTGCTCACTTTATCTGTTCATCTGCTTCAGTGACCTCACTGCTATGAAACCTTGTAAAGCAGTGAACTAACACTGACAGACACAGGAGGTCAGACACATGTATTTACTGTAATGAGTGATGCTCATGTGCTTACATTAGCGTCAGTGTTACTTCCAGGCTGTTAGATAAACAGGTATCAAGGTTGAGTTTGCCATCATTACTGCAACTGCTGGCATGTCTCTACTTTTTCTGGCTTTAGCACTGTGGAAAAGTTGAACAATTTTTATATTTTCTGAATTCCAGGTCTGAGATTAAAGCAAGTAAAAATTGTCTAGATTTCTTATTCTGATGAAAAGATTTAGTTGTGTGACTCCTCAGGAGACATTGCTGCAGTACGACTGGACTCTGACTGTTGCCATTAATGGAGCTGTTTCACAGACACAGTAAATTGTTATGTGTGCTACTACTGCTACAAGTTCATTTAAAAAGAAAAACAAATATCTTTGCTTGCAAAATTAGAAATCAAATCTGACATTTTTGTGGTTGCTATATAGAGAAATCTGAGAAGGGCACTTTTAACATTCAGACAAGAGACCTATATTGGCCATCAGCTCTATAAAAACAACTCAAAGAAGGGGCAACTTGAATCTCCTGAGAACTGAAGGAGGGCCATGCCAACAGAGGTTAACAGCAATTTATAAATGAAAGAGTAAAAGACAGGGAACAAGTATAAATCATTCATTTCTGTTGTACAACAGCCCAAATTCTAAAAATTGACAATTAAGGGACACAGCTAGGAGTTGCATGTGAACCACCAGTGTGCACGTATTTTACATAACTCCTTCTCCCACCCATTTATATTGGTCTCTGTGGCTTCTTCTGACAGGATGCTTCAGACTTATGTGTGTTTGTGGAAAAAAAGAAAACTTTAAATTCTTTAAAAATTACACTAGCTCATTTTATTGGTTTCAGTTCATATCGTGTAAAAAGAAATTAAATAATCTTAAGATTTTTATGTATCATTCATTCTTTATAGACCACTGTCTTACGCTCTTTCGGTCATTTATTTTCCAAACTGAAGAGACTCTAATGCAATTCATCCCATCTTGTACGAAAGCCATAGTATAGCTGTTATGACTCTTGTCCTCCTTTTGTCATTTCTAGTTCTATCATATGCTGTTTTGAGAAGGTATAAATATAACTTCATGTAGTTTTCAAATTCTGGGCTTACTATTTTGTAATGTAGAGTTCCACAGATCTGAAAGAGAACAGAATCAGGTCCTTGCTTTTGAAATCAGAATATTTATATTTAAAGGCTTCCCATTTGCCCCAGGTACATGTCTTCACACAAGTGGTGTGAATGTTGTGACTTGTCTGGAGTCAATATTACAACTGTTGAGCATTTGAGCAGTATTATTCTCTGGGTTTGTGTCATTGTGTCTGTCACCACCCCCCTCCCTCCTCTTCCCCCCGCTATATTTCATAAGCCATCTTGATAGGAGCTAACTATTGAGCTGGAGTTTTCAGAGGTTATCTACAGCATTTCAAAATGTCCTTCCTGCATATTTATTAGGAATTTAGGCTATTCCTCTCTGAGTTTAATTTTGTCTTCCACTGCACATGTCGTTGTATGCATGTGTCATTGTATATTGTACATAGTTTCTTCATTGTTCTGTGCAATTTGTTCTTATATTGTTGAATCCGTTTCTACCATCTGAAAACACAGTTATCTCACTTTTCCCTCCCAGGTCATTTCTGAACTTCCATGAAGATTTTCTGGTAATATTCTGTCTTATCCTAAGACATCAACTTGATGTGATTTGATAATTCTACATATTAGGACCAAACTGTTCATAGAACTAAAACATTAGAATTCTGTGGAAAGGGCACTTCAGATGGTGACTGAATGAAACGGACAACTTCTGCAGCCAGAAAACTTAGAGAAGGAAGGATTTTGATCAAGTTGATTGCAAAGCAGTCATTAAAATAGTCTTCTATTCACTCAAAGTTATAGTTTACCAATTGCATAAAGAGGGATTGTTTACTTAGATATTTCAAAGTCCTCCTCATCTTTTACAGAGTAGACACAGTACAAAAAACTGACCAGCACAGTGTAAGAATGAGAAACAAAGTAACAGCGTAACAAAAATGTGAAGAAAATACTGGAAGGTAGGTATACCAGAGCCACAGTGTATTCATGTATCCTAAACTGTGAAAAGAATGCAACAGTTGTCATGCTGTGAGAGCCAAGTAAAGGTATAGGCAGAAGAAAGGAATATTAGAGTTTACATCAGTGAGTTTCATAGATGCATCTAGGTATTTAAAAGAAAAACAGTAAATGTTTCCTCTGTGTGTGTGTGTGTATATATATCTATCTATATCTATCTATATCTCCATTTTTTTGGTAATGTTTTCTAAGCCTGACATGTAGCTCTGTAATGGAATATGGAAACAAATACAGAGCACAAGAAATTAAATGGTGGTGAAATTCAGAAAAATCCCTGGTTTTGAGTTACAATCTTCAAGTCTCAAAAAGCTAGAATGAAACAAAGGGAATACAGGGTCAATACAGGGTCTCCTCAGTACCATGCAAGATTTAATTAAAAACTACCCTACTGCTAGCAAAACTATTTTGTTTGCACTTCACCATCTTCAGGAAAAAACACAATAACTTTCAGTTATCTCCTAGAATTTAAGGATTTTTTGGTCATGCTTTTTAAAATAAGGATAAATGGAATATGATTGTTCTGAAATAAGTAATAACGTCTTAAGTGTTACAAGTATACATTGAAAAAAATAGATTTTTTTTTTGAGATTTAGTATTTTTAGTGTAAGTAGGAAGGATAAACTAACACCTAATAGTATCAGCATACTACGTATTTGCAGCAATATTCACCTATGTGCCAGAAATGATTAGAGCAACCATTATGAATGTGGGCATCCCATCCCAGTGGTGTCTTAACCCCCTCTGGATCTTCAGTTTAATGTCCTACTTAAACTACTCCTGATATTGCTCCATCCACAGTTTGAACTGTCTCACATTGAGAACTCAGAGTGTCTTCTTTCCCTCTTAATTTTTGTGATTCAATCAGGTCATTTGCCCAACTTAATTACAGGCTTTGGTATCTTTGCGTGTCCTATTTGGCTGGAGTTGAGCGGGCTGAACAGATGCGCACCCCACTCTGCTTGTCATTGTACCCCTGCCCGAGGACAGCGGTGTCGGAAATAGGATGGCTGAGCTGCTTTTGTGGTCACTCACTAATTCGTATCAGTATTATTGGGGTGAGCTGATTAAAACAGTGTGTCAAGGAGTGATTAAGCAAGGAGTTCAGCTGCCAGTAATGTGGATGCAGTAAATTCCAGCAGGGAGACTCTAACAAGTAGCTGGGGACAATCATCTCTTCAGCAGCCTATTTGTAGCCAGAAGAGGACAGATGTCTCCAGCCTAATTCACTCTGAAATCTCCCTCAGACTATAATAAGTAGTTAATATATACTCACTTTTCCTCTGGCCTCTCAGCTTGAACTGGGCTTTTGCAAACTACCTGAGTTGTTTTCAAGTACTTTTTTTTTTTTTTTTTCAGAACAATCACATCCTTCCCTCTACTCAGTCTGTGTTTGCAGAATCACCTCATTTCACAGCTCTTAATTAGTTGCAAAGCCAGTGGCAGCCCTACTGCTGTGCCACCTAACCCCCTCACTTTTGTTGCTTTCTTCTCCAGACAACATGTAACATCTCTAATCCCATCTGTGAGCTACTGTCGGTGGTGATTTTTTTTATAGCATCATGTGTATTTTTTTGCTTCACACTTAGATGAGAGGTGTTAATTTGTAAATAATAATTTAAAAAAAAAAATTAAACAATGAAAGCAAGAGGGAGAAGCCACTGCCAACTAAAAAGGAGATCAGGGAATTAGAGAAGCAGCTTGGCTTGCTGCAGTACTTGCTGGCTGCATTGATTCCATGATTGATTCGGTTGGTAGCTCTGACTCCAGAGTCACTAACTGGGTTCTTTTAATGTTATCACTTACACCATCCACGTCTCTTGGTACCAAGTTCATCAATATTGCATTACTCGAAGAGGAGGAGGTAGAAATAAGGTGTTTTCAGTCATGATGACCATCTTAGATGAGATCAGCTGAGATCCGTCTTACTTGTAAACTCTGTTTTGATTGTGAACTCTGTTAGATTAGGAAAAAAAAAAAAATCTGAGTTTTTCTCTTCCTTCTTTGATTCTTTGGAGCCTTACAGAGTTTTGCTGAAATCTCTTCACCTCACTTCGTCTAAGGAATCCAAACACTGTGTGCTAAACTAGCTAATTTTAGGGATTTCACAGTTTGGGGTAGGTTTTGGGGTAGCTCTTATTTGGTAAAGCTTTACTTCACTAAATGTGAAAATTGTCGTAATGAATTTGATAAATAAAACAAGTGACACCACAGTGTGTAACCCTAAATGATTTATTAATCCATAATAAATGGTCTACCTATAGGGGCTCTTCCATTAAAACCCTGTGGAGGCAGCCTGAGACTGAGGTATGAGTCCATCTGTGTGAGTTTGTGAGTATTTTTCTAATCTTGTTTATATTCTCTAGTAAAATAATACTATTCCAATATTCTACAAAAGTTGAACTCTCCTAAACTTTAAAATACTCTAAATGTAAAATGTAAAATTAATCTATTTTGAACTGAATCTACAATTCATTTCTGTGAAACTACAATGGTTTAAAGAGTGCTTCTGAAAATATTGGTATTACATATGATTAGAAAAATAATAGAGATACAAGACTAAAAGAAAAGATAAGAAAAATATTATTAGAAAGAACACCAGTTATACCTTATATAACTTGTTTTGTATATGCTTACAACTGCCATCTGATTCTGTTTTATATAAACTAAATAAATTAAACTTCCCTAATGCATTGGATGTGAAAGTCCTAACAACCTATGATCTCTGTGTACATGTGCATTCACATACGTAGGCATATCATTTCAGGCATAGAATATAATATATATTGCTCTGGTAACTAATAATTTTGATTAGTCTTTTTTGAATAGGAAATAAAAAAGCCTAAATATGATTTGAATATTTGTGTTAAAATGCTTTCACTAATTCTCTTTTAACAAGACTTCTAGATTTGTACAATACATAGTTTTACATTCTAGATTTAACAATGTTGCAGAATTATTTTCAAATGAAACTTTGCCTCTATGGTAGGGAAAAAAATTTCACATTAAGCAGGTGTTCAGCAGCAGAGGGTTCAAGAGCTTCACTTCTGATTTGAGTTATAAAATGAGAACTGAAATCAGGTGTGTTTCAAGTGGTTTGAGGCTTCTTTTACAAATCCCTAGTGCCAAGGAGTTTCACCTTAGAACTCTGGCAAGGGATTTGCACGCATTGTCTGACAGAAATATCAGCATCTAAAGACACTGCAAGTTTGAGTGCCTGAGGTCAATCAGCATTTAGCAAACCTTGCATGAGGACACCCCTGTGGATTATGCTGGCTATTGTTTTGCATTATTCATTGGTGTACTTGAAACAGTATGAATCTAGATGTGACAGAGATGTGTAATTTGAGGTTAAGCTTTTATATAAATGTATTTTATATTTGATACACTTTTGCAATAATTTAGTTTATCCATAGGTGAATAATGTCAAGAAAGCTTTAAAGAAAGTTAGAGAGTGAGTTTAGGAAATTGTTCAAGTCACAGACCTAAGAGTTCACGTGACCTTGACAGAACCACCCAAGTATTTATATTTCAAATACCACTGTATTTTTTTTCTTAGCTTCATTCTTTCTTAGTATTTACCTACTTGATAATATTTTGGCTGAAACGTTACATTGAGATACATCATACAGGAGTAAAGACAGATTGTTGGTTTATTACAATAAATACACACTTTGTGTTCTTTGTAGCATGCTGGTTTTGAAGAATAGCTTCACCTATGAGACAGGACGCTCTGTGCCAGGCTGAGTAAGATCTCAGTTTTGTTCCCATTTGTGCCCCAGACTGCTCAACATTTATGAAAATCACTGCTTCTCTCTGAGCTTTACCAGTAGTCAAATTGTGATTCTGATATTTGCATTCTTTGAAGTGTTTCAAGAACCGCTGATTAAATGTACCGTGTAAGAGATGCGCGTTACTGTCACTATCCTGATTATTTTGAGAAATATTCCTTGATATTTGCTTTCTGGGTTTTATATCCAGCCAGAACAGGTTGTTGATTCATACTGGTGGATTTGGAGTTTCTGTTGTTTATGAGATGTACTCTATGCACCAGAACGTTTACTACCTCATGGCAAATACATCTGGATTTTTGCCTTTTGCTGTTCCAGTATGAGAAGATACAGTTATGGTTGCAGTGTCACGTCTCCTGTAATCACTGAATTCTGCTGGGTTCCTGTCTGCTTTGGCAGATGGGTGCCTCAGTGCTAGGTGCTCCTGTTTTGCAGTCTAACCCTTTATATGTGTTTTATGTACTAGCTTGTTGAATTCTACTAGTATTTGAAAGAATTAGGATGTACAATGCAGCACCAGAAACATCTCAGCTGTTACATTAATATTTTACTTGCTAGTTAGTTTTAGTATTACTGTTACTACATTGAAAGAAAAAGACATTGTATATAAATAGACATAAATGTAATAGCAGGCATTTTTTTAATGCTATCTATTTCTTCGACCACTTCTTTCAAGTACTAAGGTCTTTAACAAATCAGAGGACAGAGCCTATAGTATCAGAAAGAAAGAAAAAAATGTCTCTAGGCACTAGATAATGAAAACTTGTTTAAAGGCTTTCAGATTCTATTTTCAGGTATAATCTTATCTGGAAATGGAAAAATGAAAGTAACCAAAAAGCCCTTGCCGATAGCTAGACAAGCTGAAAATGGAGGATTTAATGAAATAAAAGTGATAATTCTAGATCTATATTACATACAATTTTAATAAAAGGCCATGTTATGGAGAGCCTGAGGCTGCAGCACAGCATAGGTCTCAGTTTTTTGTATAAAGAATCCACATAGTTATCTAATTTATCCAAGACAGGCAAGCTAGTAGAACTGATTCCTATCTCCACTAAAAGCTCTTTACATTGCACATGGCAGTTGGAAGGGGACATAATTACATTTGCATGTATTTTAAGTCCTGTTTTTCTGACAACACTTGCTATATATTTATATTGTTATGGAACATAAAGTCCCACCAATATTTCACACAAGTGAAAGGACAGAACAAGAAAAGAAATGCCAAATATTTAAAGAACATTCTCTTTATGTAATCGATTTACACTCTAAATGTGTGCCCACATTTTTGCATGCAGCTAGAGCTCTGTCTGCTTGACATTAGAAAGTTCAGCTGCTTACTTTTCTTTTGATGAATCTTACTGCTTATGGAAAAAAGCAGAATATTGCAGAGGCACAATGGACCTTCACCATTGAAGACCATGCTTTGCTGCGGATAAAAAAGGACCCCAAATCCTTAAACAATTGTTTAACTTTGAGTTTATTTCCATTTATAAATATAAAAAAATGGAATAAGAAATGTCAGTTGATCTCAATAATTAAATTACAAAATGGGACAAAAACAAATTCACAAATTTTCTAGCAAAATAATATTGTTGGAAAGAATGGAAGCATCTCACAGAGAATGGAACTTATTTGCCATATAATTGTAGAACCATCCAGTTGCTCTCATTTGATATCATATCTTGCAAAAGATGATCTGTATCTCTACTGCATTATGAGAAAGATATTTCTGTAGAAGCCACAGATGACAGCAGTCTAGAGTCAGTGATAACAGGATTATAAATTCTTTATATTTTCTTTATTATTTTGATTAAACTGCTAGTGAATATGAGAACATAGACTAGTTGAATTATACTGATAAAATAATGGTTGTGGTTTGGTTGGTGGGTGGGGGGGTTTAAGGAACTTTGTTCTCAGAAAACCATTCCAGTAGGGCATTCATTCTCATCTCTGTTTAGATGCAAACAGACTTTCACTGCTTTAGGCTACAGTACTTTCCTGGAGCTGCTATTGGGTTACATGTTTCCCCAGACTAATCAGTGCACTGACAAGATATGGGTGAGTCTCTTTCTTCTTATGTATTCTATGGTAGGCAAAGAATACTTCTGTTTAATTGAAGGTGAAAATGCAGTTGAAGTGAAAACCACAGAATAGTTTGGGTAGGAAAGGAGCTGTGGAGATTGTCTAGTCCACCCCCCTGTGCTCAAAGCAGGATCAGCATGTCGTTTTATGATTATATGATCTGCATGTTATTCAGGGCTGTGTCCAGTTGGATTTTTAATATCTTTAAAGTCAGAAACTCCACAACTTCTCTGGGAAACCTATTCTGGGGTTTGACCATCCTTGCAGTACTGTTGTCCTGTCACTGGGCGTCACCAAGAATAGTCTGGCTCCATCCCACCCCCTGTTGGATATTTCTACACATTGATTTTTTTTACACTTGAGCTTCCTCTTCTCTAAATTAAGTAATTCCAGGTCTTTCAGATGGCGTATAGTGTAATCCGTTTGCCTGTTAAAGAAAATAAAAACATTAGGAGAAAATGTGAAACCATGAGAAAAAAAATTCCATCAATTTTCTTTTCTTTGGGTTGTGTTTTTTTGTTTGGTTTTATTTTGGTTTACATTGGCTTTTAGTTTATACTACTCATATGAAATTGTCTAGACATAGTTTAGTGGAGTAGTTGGCAGCATTAGGTTTATCGTTGGACTTGATGATTTTAAGGGTCTTTTCCCAACCTTAATGATTGTATGATTCTCTGAAAGAAAATATGAAATCAGCTTAGGCAGAAGAAGGTCCCACTGCATACCATTGCTATCTTTTTAGCAACTGCGCGAATGAATCCAACCCCAAATACCTAGTGTCTCCTCAGAAAAGAGATTATATACTGCTTCTGGTTGAAAGCAAGTTTCAACTCCATGCTTAAGCTACCATAAAGAATGAAACCTACTTTTGAAAGACTAAGGTGCTGAAAATAAGTATATAGTTCATATCCTTGAGTAGAACGATCTTTTTAAACTTCCTGCTGACCAGGGAACCTTTAATCCTTCTGACTGTGCAGTATCTTGACAAATGAATCTTTTTAATTCTGGGAATTAAAGAATAAATTGTTAATGAAACAACAACAATGGCACTGCTTATGTAATTGCTTAACAAGAAATTTCAGAGAGAAATGTGTGCTGAAGATTCCAGCTTCAGAGTCTGACTCCCATGAGATAAGAAATCTTCTCTGTTGCCATGTATTTCTTCTGACTGCCAGGCTCTGAATGATTTAAACCAGAAGCAATGATGTTTCTGAAAGGACAGTGTGAACCCTCTTGAATTACACTGAGCAGATTTATGAAAAAAAAAAAAAGGAAGAGTTGCAGTGCTGCAAATTACTAAAACTTAGATCCCTTCTCATAAATGTTGCTTGCACTACTTTTCACCATAAAAAGGATTAACATGCCCTCCAGTATTAGTCTTGCTAAAGCATGCTTGTGCAATAATAATAATCGCATTAATCATGTTTTCATTTCTTTCACTTTTCATGTTGCTACAATATCAGAGGTTATATAATTCATTAGTAATTATTTTGAAACAGAAAATATGTATAGACTTAATTTACATAGTCTCTAAATTGCCATTCTCTGAACTAACTTGTAAAAGGAAATAAAAAAGGTAGAGATGATATTTACAGTTGGTATGTAAAATGGAGTAGATCTTTGAAATCCACTTTGCATAAATGTGGTCTTTGCACCTATTAGGAATGTGGATTTTGCATGAAATAGCAAGTGGTAAGTGGGCTGTGTAGCCTGGGCTTCAGTGCTCAACACATTGACGGCCTTTAAAAAGGTAGAACAATTCAGTATCACAAATAACAGGGCATCTGTGAAAAGAAACCAAACCTAACTGAGATGACATATTTTACTTCAGTAGCAGAACATGAGGCGTGGCCCTGAAGAGGAGTGCACAGGCTGGGTGCCTCGGTCAGGTAACTGGCTGTTCTGCTCTCCTGCTGTAAGGCAGGATAGGGTCTGTTTTCAGTGAATTTTCACAGGCTCTGAATGCATTGCAGGCACCATTTCTACATGTTTATTTTAACATATCACTGGCTTGCATCAACAATTTTAGGAGTTTTAGAATAAAGTCAGATATATTGCGTAAGTCGGCAAATTCTGACTGCACTGGCTATCTGATGGGTACAAAACATGAAACTTTGTTATGTCGTCAGTCTTATCGTGCAAGAGGCACAAATGTAGTCCTGCAGTCAGGTTCTCCTGGGACATTGGTTTTGTCTCTCTTGCAAAAGACTTTATGATTTTGAGCTCCTTACTCTCTCCCAGGAGTTTCTAGATTATATCTGTCAGCTGCAGGAAGCTATCTTGTCAAGAACACTTAAATGTGTATATGATTCTTTATCCAGATATCAGCGTTCACACCCCTATCCCTTTCAACCCTCCAAATTTAACAGGGCAGTTTCAGTGGTGAAGCCTTAGAATCATAGAATCACAGAATCGGTTAGGTTGGAAAAGACTGTTAAGATCATGGTGTCTAACCTTGGTAAGGCATAGTTCAGATCATCTTCATCTCACTCAGGGGTGTCAAACTCATTTTCACCAGGAGTCACATCAGCCCCATGGTTGCCTTCAAAGGGCTGAATGTAATTTTAGGGCTGTATAAATGTAGGAGTAGTTACCTTTGAAGGCAACCATGAGGCTGATGTGACTCCTGGTGAAAATGAGTTTGACACCCCTGGTCTAAACTGAAAAAGTGACTCCTTTGGCAATGAAGAAGGGGAAATTACACCATTTGTCTGCCTCTGGGTTTGCTATCTTCATGCATTTCTTTTGTTAAATGTCTTTTAATAAGAGACGCTTCCAAAAATACAATCGGTTTACTTGAATTATGTTCTCAACTACCTGACTCAAAATTTTGCTTGACACTTTGATACATGTTTGTATGTGTGTTAAAAATCTATGAGGAAATTAAAGAAGATAAGCAAGGATTAAGTTGATTGCAGGCACTCTTATTTAAATTATACTTTCTAAAAGAAAGGTAATAAAATTCTATTGTCACAGTAATCTGGTGGGAATATAGAGGTGGCAGTGACAAATTTATTGCCTCTAAAATGACCTTTGTGTCAAACCTCACGCATTGATTAATTTTTAGACAAAATTATTTAGTTTTATTTACTAGTTCACCCAAGAGCTTCACTTATACTATGACACTCATTTTCTCTTCTGTTCAGTTAAACTGACAATTGAAGAGTTGTCTTGGTCTGCATGGCTTTTTACCTTTTGAACATAAATATGAAGCAAAACCCAACAGATTAAAAAGCTGTGGTAGCAGATGGACTTATCAACATTCCTTTGCCTTTTTTCATTTGAACTGTGGCAACAATCATCTAAATTGAGGCTAATTAAATATAATATTTCTCCATAATTATATGATAAAGATTTCTAATGCCAGAGTCTGTGCAGTTTTGTATGGTTGTCTATAATTTCTTGGTTAAGAGAGCAATTTATTCTCAATGCTAATTGATGATGAACAGATTATTAAAGTTGGATTGTATGACACTTCTTTCTGTATTCTCTTTCATTTTAAATAAGATCGGAGTAATTCTAAATAGGAAGTTAGTGCCAGCACTATAAAAAGACGGTGTATAAAACTGCAGACCTTTTCATACACTGATTGATAACCACTGATGAAATTACAGGAGTGCCATAAACATTTTAGTGTGCATCATAAAGATTTTTCCTGTATAGCATTAGCCACACGGTATAGCTAGTCCAAGGTTGTAGTTTCAAAAGCAGTCATCAGAAATCAACTTTAGTAATAAGTTCTAAGTGTTTGAAAAGCTAAAGCTAATGAAAGTTACGATGATACCGTTTATATTCTTTAAGAAATACTTTTAAGATTTTCTGTAACTTGACCTTTATTTTATGACAAGATATCTGAAAGGTTGATTTGTATGACTCATAGCTATAATTATTATACCGTATTTAAAAAAATAAGTTAATGGATTTTTAGAGCTATTTGTTTTTCTTAAAAAAAAAAAGGGAAATTAAGAATACTTTTAAAAAAATTATATTTAACTATCTGAAATGTTTCTTACTAGGTCAGCTATTCTATCAACCTATACTTTAAAATGAATTTAAAAGGAAGCATAGAATAAAGGTCTTTGAGTGTACTGCAAGTATAAGCCTCAAGCTGCAATTCAAGGTACATAATTATTTAGATGCGTAGTGGAGATCCTTAATAACTATATGAATTGAGCACATTTACTTAAGTATGAAACATAGATACATGCATTACTGTTAAAAAGTTGACATTAATGGGGTTTCTGGTTGCCTATACAAAATGTGCCTGCATTATTCTAATCCTAAAGTGTTCACCCCTTTATTCAGTACTTTTGCATGGTATAGGATTCCTAGTGTTCGATGGATGAAAGAGCCCTAATAAAGAAACATGTTATTATTTATGCTGTGTTCTCATCTTGAGAATTCTGGTTTGGGTTTTCAAAGGAACCTGACTGAATTATTCTTTCTCCCACTGAAAGCTTAAGGATTTTATTCTTATTTACACTAAAAGACTACAGACTGTCCTTGCAGTAGAAAGGAACATTAATTTATATGTGAATCTTACCCAGTAGGTTTTGTATCCCTGAGTTATTTAGGCTCCTTTGAAAAGTCAGCCTGATGCAAGCAATCTTATTTACACAAAGAGAATTCCCATTAAAGGAGGCAAGGCTGCTGAAATGAACTGGCTCTATTCATGTAGAATCAGATTCTATCTGTCCCTCCAGGTTTATAATTTAAAGACTTTTAGCTCTTGCCTTTGAGGACTAAATGTCTCGCTCTTCTCATTTTCTTCTCAATATACTTAACAGTTAAGCTAGTTTGTTGTTTTGTGTTTGAGCACAGAGGAGTAAAGTTGATTTACAGATGAATCGGGATGGTTCTTACTTGCTGTTATTTCTAGAAGCCCTGGTGTTTGGTTAAGTTTGTAAGAAAGTTGCAGTTGTTCTTCCCACGAACCCCTGCGATTCAGTGCACTCCTAAGGTACGGGCTTGCTCAAAGGGGACATTGTCCATGTGTGGTACATCTAATGTCAGGCTCATGGTACTTCTGTGACTGATCTGTGCAAGTGAAGCAAGTCTTCTCCACATGCACTTCACATGTGATTAAAATGGCTCTGATTCATTATGATGTGTGTGGAGTAGTAATTCTGAATTTACTTCTTCCATCACCCTCTGTGAAGAAATTGCTAAAGCAAGGAAAATATAGACCAAACAAGTTATGGTCTGCTTTGCATTTTGTGAGTTGTAAAGAACATTTTTAAAAAGAAAAGTAATTAGTTATGTATTTATTAATATAGACTAAACAGATTCCCATTAGAAATTATGATCTTATTTATGTCATGGTTCCTAAAATATTGTAAGCATGTGTTTGCATTAAGGATATATTTCTGACTGAGAAATTTGAGCCATTAATTTCTTAAAGGACTTCTGGATCCTTTTGGGATGACCATATATGTGTTGTGGCTATTTATTTCTGTTCAATTTCCAGGAGCCTAAATAGAGAACTGTTATTAACTATTCATGCTTTGGCTCTGTTACAGCTTAAACAAGACCAAGACTAGCAGCAGTGGTTTCCTTATTTTATAAAATCATCTTGTGAAATAAATCACTCAAGGCTTGAGTATTTTTTTTATACTGGGTTTCATCCCTCGGGGGAACCTTTCATATACACATTATAACTTCCTGGAAATAGGGAGATTATACACAGAATAAATAGTAGACAGCTGCAAGCTATGAGTCTATAATGCCAGTAAAAGGATTTGGTGATCTCATAAACCAGAAAAGCAAAGTTTGAGCATCTTGAACAGTACTCAGACCCTCAAAATGGAATGAGTGTTCTGTAATTCAACTCAATTTTTATTTGGTATAACGTATGGATCTGAGTAAATGATTCATACTGACAGGATGGAGCCCTGTGATCTTATAACAGCTCCCATATCATCTCTAGGCTAGTAGCACTAACCATTTCATTTCTATTTTCCCCTTCATTCTCTCTCCTCTTTGACTTGCCCTTCACATTGTAGTACTGCTCTGTCATACAGTCCTTCACTTTTTTCCTTTTCAAGTACACTTCAAATGCTGGTCTTGAACTGGAGTCAAAATGCCTATGCCAGACCTATACCGACCATGCAGGAACACTTTGAATTTCTCCACGATGTGTTTACCAGCAGTCGGGGTTCTAAGGGGACGTGATGGCAACACTTCATGCAGCTCCTTGGTCTGAACAATGATCTAGCTGAATTAATAGACTCTCATGGGATCCAAAGTGCTTTAGAGCATGGTACAGAGATGCTTTCAGAGCCTTGTTAGGCCCAGGTGACAACCATTTGCACTTATTAGCACCAGCTAAGCCCTGTGATGTGGATTGAGGGCTGAACCAGGTTTTCCTGCACTATGCTTCCAATGACCTATAATAGTCAGGTTTTCCCATTTTCTGGGGTTTTGGAGTCTCTTAAGTGTCACTTAAGCAGCTAAAATGACGGACATTGCATTTCTCAAAAGAAATGCAAAACCAAATCCCTGATGTATGTTACAGTAATAGTCATAACACATCTAGAAATGTTAAAAACTATGTGGTGTTGCAGTAATAATCCATTTCCAAAATGTAAAATATTTTGGTCTGAATTTCTATTTGTATCTTCATGTTGTAAATGTTTAGGAAGTTATAGTAAGAGTTACTGAACAGTAAGTAAGTATCATAGAAATGGTGAAGAGAATAGGCTCTTTAATCTTTTGAGTCAGTTTATAATGACTTTGATAGTAGAAGTCATAAGTAAATACTGAATTGTAATTCCTGTTAGTTGCAATTCAGACAGATAGTTACTTGAGATGATGTTAAATAGTGTCTTGCCTATAATTTGCTGTCTTGGGTGAGTATTTGCATAGAATTGTTTTATGCTTGTAAAATTAAAATTGCTTCTAACTGTGAGAACTTATTGATAGTAATGCTACAATGGTACTTGTCATTTCAGATGAGTGCACAGAGATTCTTTTTCTCCAGAGCTTTCACAAATTTCTCTGAAGTTCAGTGTATTTAGCTGGAATTCTAAGATACAAAAGGTATTTTTAAAGTACAGCGTGTTTCAAAAAGATGGACCCAATTTCAAAATGGTTTATTATCAAATAGTGTCCGTCTTTTTGACACACCCTGTGAAATGTCTTAGTACACCACACATCTCAGTTTATCTTTATTATGGATATGATCTGGAATATGCAGCGGATCTAAATAAAACAAACACACCCAGCTTCAGGCAGAATTATGATTTTCAGAGAGGAATTCAGTAAACTTAGCTCATTTTTATGAATCTGAAATTTCAGTATAATATGCTAGTTTAGGGTAACATTCGATCAGCATTTAAAATATTTCTATCAAATTTGTGCAGTATGGTTTCTCACACAGAGCATGAACTCAAATCCTCTTTTTTGTCATCTGGGCTTTTGGAAAAAGACAATTGCTTATTGAACCATTATAGTAAAAACTGTTCTTCTGACAGCTGTAAAGGGAAATCGTGTTCTGCTCTTAAAACAGTTATAAGTAGTACTGGTTGGGAGTTTTCCGGGAGAACAGTTTTTTCATCCCAAATTGCTGATTCTTGGAGCAGGCATGTTGCTTTCTGACTAGCAGAATAGCAAAGTACTAGAATTGTGCTTGTCAGGAAGATCTCAGGCAACTGTCTGGGTGGTTCAATAGTCCTAGTGGATTTGTGAAAAGTCATGAAACTAGTGAGAGTTATCAATAAAACCACTATTTTTCATTGCTTCCAAAACAAACTAATGAGGAATTGCATTTTGGCGGTTTAGAGAACACCATCTTAATTATGATTTCTTTTTATACCTCCATGCCAGCAAAAAAAAGCATCACTGAGAAAAAATACCTTTTCTTGGAAGCTTTTGTCATCAATCTTTTCACGTCTAAAACTACAATTGTGTATGCTATGTCCTTTGAAAGAGATATTATAATCTCCCTAATCCTCTCAGCGTAAACAAGAATAAGACAAATAAATCCTCAACTGTTATTTTGGAATTCTTTTTCTATGGTCAAGATGTTCTGGTTATCACGTTGTGTTGGAGTCAACACCGATTACAGTGTCCCCCTGGATGTCTTGGGATTCTGACTGGAACACAAAGGTGAACATCGTGTCCTCAACTTCAGGTTCTCTCAGGCACGAGGAAAAGCCTCTGCTGCCCCACAGCATCAGCAGATCATGGAAGTGAGAAGGCCTTAAAATATTGGTGTGTAAAGAAGGGAGATCTACTTAAATAACGTCTTGCACATACTCCAGTGAAGTCAGTGATAGGAAGGGTGATATGCCTGAAGTATTTAATACCAATAGGTCTGTCAGGGAAGAGACACTCATCCAGAGATTTGATTAGGACAGGGTTATATTTTGTATGAGGTGGAGGAGAGCTCAACTCCTAAGACATGGGATTCTGAATCTAGGAATTATTTCTGGGTCATAAGGTAGAAGATTGATCCAACTTGTTAAGAATATAGAAAAAAATTGAGCTACATTATTTAGAGTAGTCTGTGCCAATATGGAAAAGATGAAATTATGCTAATCTTTCCGTTACAGTGTATGAAATTATATACTATTGGAGAAACATTGCATTCTCAGCAGGGGTTTCATCAAGTTGGTGGCCAAAAGCTATCTTAATGAGACAGCTGGCTTGAAAAATATAGTAAAAATGACAAGGGAAATAATGATAAAATGAAAGTTGGATGAAAGCATAAAATGAACTTGCACAAACTGAATCCTGAAGACATTGTTAACCCCATTTTAAAGGCATAAAGTCAAGAGAGTTATTTCTCACAAAACCCTAGGTTATGTCCTTTTTGACATCTGTTATCAGTCATTAAGAAACCTAGAACACCGTACAAGTTAACTAGGCTAGTACTGTAATCTTTTG
This sequence comes from Caloenas nicobarica, assembly GCF_036013445.1. Taxonomy (NCBI): domain Eukaryota; kingdom Metazoa; phylum Chordata; class Aves; order Columbiformes; family Columbidae; genus Caloenas; species Caloenas nicobarica. Next base: position 11,113,191 of record NC_088253.1, read on the forward strand.
GCACCATCGAGCTATGAGAAATCTTGATTGAAAAAGAAACATCACAATTTACAGCCAAATACACTGCTCAAAACATTAGAAGTTTGGAAGAGCATGCTCACAAGCAAGTAAGTTTAAGTCTGACCATAGGTATTTTTTGCCTCCTAGTATGATCATATCATCTTTACTTTACATACTGGCACACCTGTGTATGGATAGAACTTATACTTACATAAATTCCACCACATTCAGGGTCAGATCCAAGACTTCAGTTGATTTCAGTCAACTTTGACTCAATTTGTTCATTAATAGCTGTTGGCATAACTTATGGCTTGTAGTAAATGACAAAGGTGAGTGAGATGGCAGGCTGGTGTTTGCTATACACATACCTCTATTTCTACTCATTCCATTTTCAAAGAAGACTGTTTGCCTAAGAATCTGACTGGGTGAATGGTAAGAACTTCAGTAGACAGGGTGGACCAAAAGAATGACAGTAGAATTATTTTAAAGAAAAATGTGAAACCTGTCTTTTATCTGTTCAGTTCAACTATCAGTGATGAGGTTTTACATATTGTTACTGTATCAATTCATGAATATTTATACTAATGTGCAGTTATTAAAGGATAATTAAGATACGCAAGCAAATTAAAGACAACGGGAGAAGATTTTCAAAACAGGTCATACCTTTTACAGTGAAAAAATGTAACTGTCTGCCTGCAGTGTGGAAATAGTTGAGTAGTCAGATATCTTCATTGCAAATTGCTGCTGCAAAGAAGTATGAAACATAATAAAAAGGGGGAGAGAGATTTTGGGCACTGAGCTTCTCTGACTTTGAAGTATGATAAAGAAGTGACAGAGAAAAAAATATGTATGGTAGTACTCTAGAAATGTTACAAATTAGGATATGCACTGAACCTTAGGAAGATCTGACTGAAGACCTGTCCTCTTTATAAATAATGTTGCTATGTAGAGACATATTTGTAGCAGACTTGAATACTTCCTGCCCTATCGCCATGAAACAATGGAATTCTCTGGGCAAGTAAATACTGTGGTCAAAGATCTTTGATCTGATGAGCATACACTGCTAGATACTAGTATTTGAAAAAAAATGAATCTGTGTCAGGGAAGTCTGCTAATAATGAATTACAGCATGGAATCGTAGTAACAGCAGGCATAAAATTCTGGAGTATGCTGGTGAGGCAGCATGAATTACAGCATGAAAAGCTTTGAAATGGTAGGAGGACAGGTTCACCATCTGATTTATTTGAACCTTTAAGTGAAGCTCATAGACAAAAATGACAGGCCAAATTCAGAAGTGACTTGTACATTAATGTAACTTACATGACAGAGGAGCAAAATTTAGAGCAGTTCAAAACCAGCAACTGGACAAAGCAGAATTTTTGTGCTTTTTGACAATCTTCTACCACTTTCTGCTTTTTAAAGCAAAGAGAGCACCTTTTTCCTCCATTATACAAGTTACATTTATTTTGCAATGTCACGCTGTTTCACAACATCTTTGACAGCAATGGGAAGAAAATAGAAAAATGGATGAAAGCATATGAAAACCAGGTGTTGTATAGAGAAACCACAATAAAGGAGAAAGGGGGAAAGAAATAAAAGCTCTGCAAGAAATTATAAAATAGTAACGTTCTACCTACCCTTTGAATTTATGAAGCTTTTTTCCTTTCAGAGTACTTTTAATTCAAAAGTATTTTATTTAACCTCTCTCTTATAATTGGAGAAATTAAAAATCCAAGAGAGAATGCAACCATAGTCTTTAAAATGTAGTGATTATATCTTTAATGCCTCAATCACGGTGTTCCAACTTGAAGGAACATCTGATTTTGGAGAGGATTTTAGGTACTTTATTTCTGTTCTTAGTAAAGTATACTTATTGTTACTGTGTTTCAAAATACTGTTTTTCAGAAATCTAAAGGCTTTCCTTAGTACATGAACAGAATGCACTCTAAAACAAAAGATGACCAAAAAAAACTTTACAAGGCAATTTATATTGGACAGTATTGCAGAAAGCCTGTACAAAGGGAGTTGTAGGGGCTGAATTTATTCTCTAATTCTGCTGTGGTCTGACAGAGGAATTTGTACATGCAAAAGTGAAACTTCACATTCTGTTATTCTACAGAGAATTAGACATGTTGAGATAAAAGATAAAATCATCCTTCTAATCCAAAGTGGATCTGTACAGCAGATCTATTACATATTCTGTACTTGTCCCAAATACAGAGTTCTTTTAGAAGGAAAGATACAGCTTGGACTTTCAAAACTGGAACAAATACTCATTCGGGACTTAGAAGGATATGGAGCAGCATCTCACTGGAGACACCAGTGGAAGTTCTGTGTTTGAAAAAGCTCAAACTACACAGACACAGAAATGCATCATGGAGTCACATCTGAGTGACTGTAAAATCAAGAGAAAACAGTCTCAGCTGAGAAAGTGTTTGCTTGGCTTTTAAAAATGACTCTTAAGCTTGTTGTTACACAAACTGTCACCGTTTTGACATGTGGTTCTAAATTTTAATTGAGAAGTGCATTATGTATGCAAATGTTTGTTTTGATTTTTAAAGCAGTATTTTATGAAATCATTAATGCGGGTATTAAAATCGAGCAGATGGATACGTAAGCGGGTTTTTAGCATTATTATTTTAGAATATATCGCTCAACATTAGAAATAAATTGAATTAAAACAAAAGTCTGAATACAGGTTTCATCAATGGCTTAATTAAATGCAGTAATAGTTTATATTAAGATGGTGTCATTTGTGTATGAAGACACCCAGTACTAGGACCTTAGAATATTACATTCCATAAGCTTTAATTAGTTCATGGTACACACACTGTTTCAGTACCTGAATCCTAATAGACAGCTGACAGATAAATAAGGTTAATAAGAAGCACTGGAACTGAAAGGATACTGAAATGAAATGCATTTTTCAGCATCACTGTGGGTGTGCAGCTGAGGGGTAGATGGTAGGGGCATCATCTCATAATATATTTCTCCGTAATGAGGATCCAGAAATGGAGACTCATCATTCTCATAACCAGAATATCTGAAGTGCAACATATTCCCTCTCACTCTTAACCTGTGTAACATAAATATTTTAGACTAATGAATTAAATATATTAGATGCTACATAAGAATAGTCCTTAAATTCGCTCGTCTCAAGATAAATCTTTTGAATTATTTTTTCTTTCCAGTGATGCTTCTGTGTCAGAATCTATCAATTTTTTATAGTTTCAGACTCATCTAGGGCTTGACCCTCAGTACATGAATGCCTTTTAATATCAGAGTTATAGTGCATCCAGCACCATAAAATAAGTGTTATTAAATCAAAAGGAAGAATTGTGCACAACGAAATGTATATCAAATTGCTAAGAGCTACTTATTTGATTCAAGGCATTAAAGAAATGCATAAAACAAGTCCATACCTTTTAAGCATCCATCCCAAAATGGCCAAGTTAGATGGGACTTTTTCATTGGTTTAATTTCATTTGAGGAAAACAAATTTCCCCCATACAGTAAGAATGAGAGCAGTTTTTTTTAGTAGGTCAGTGATATTAGAATGAAATGCAAATGCATAACTAAACTACATAACACAAATCCTGCTGTTTACTCTCTTGGGTATTACTCTGTGTTTGGTGTAATGTTTTTCTAACATTTTCTGAAGTTTTCCAATTAAATATTAATGCAACTTCTTCAAAGAAAAACAAAGATTTATAACCCTGAAGTGAAAGAGAGAGGATGAGAGAATTGATAGTGCAATTGGGCAGGAGAATTCTGCATGAGCTCTGAATGCTCTTTTCTCATTTATTTGAGAAGCTAAATATACCATGTAAACCAAAATATGTACATGTGTAAGCTATGCTCTAATTGCATGTGGTGCATGATGATATGTGGTAAATTAGGATCTTCCTACTCCAGCAACAAACTGTGCGGGATGTTTTATTTTTAAATACTTCTCCAATGTTCTTTTCTATTTCTTTATATTTTAAATACCTTAAACATTTAGGAAAAAAATAGAATCTAAAGTTAAGGCAAGTAATATATTTTTGTATTTTAAAATTCAATTGAACTTGTAGTAAATAATTTACTTAAGCTGTGTGAAAAGGAAGCGATAACCACTCTTGCCTTTTGGCAAAAGCGGGTATGTGGCATGCCTGATTCATCAGCACTAGACGGCAGTAACTCATGTATATGGAACAGACTGTAACATTTTCCAGTTTACTTGAGGGAATGAGAGACGCTTAAGATTCTGCATACTCCTATATACTCTTCAAGGTTACCAGAAGGCATAAAGACATGTTCTGAACCTGAGGTCAAATGCATAGGGGAAAAAAAAAAACCAACAACTTCTCATGTATTCCACTGCAAAGAGAGTAAGGGCAGTGGTCTGTGATTGTGTCAGTCTGGACTTCCTAAATATTCTGCTTTTTCTGCCCTGTTAAAAAATGCCTACCTAGGAAAAATGTCAGGACAATATGAAGGAATTAATCAACAGGACTGTTGCTTAAGATGTAGCGGTGTGAAAAGTGCCTTCTTACTGTAGGTCAGATTGAGCATTGCATAGGGAACTCATAGAACCTTTGCTGATGAACAGCACTTCGATTTGTCTGCTTGGATTTCTTAATGTTGATCATTATTATCTATTTACGCACATTTCTCATATTCTACAATTCTCCAGTCAGACTCAGGGATGAACACAAAAGTAGGATTCTGTTCATTCACAACCACACATTGCCTCCTCCACCCTCAAGGGAACAGAAGGGTGAACCCTTGAGTGTCCTGTATCTCTTTGATTGCAATTTGCTTTCACTTATTTAATGTTGACCTGGATAGGAATGATCAATGTGGTGTTTGATCCTTGAGATGTATGTACCGTAGGAGAAGGATAGAACCTGAACTGATCTGGCACAGAACCATCAAATCCATTTTAATGGGCAATTGCTTTTGCCTGAATCAGCACATCAACACAGCTTGTAGGAAGAAAATACTAGAAGTAAAAAAATTCCTAGATACTTATGTTCAGATATGTTCCAAAAAACAAGGTATTATTCTGATTGCAATAAATAGCATTATTCTCTTTGCAAAAGTTTTAATATTAAATTAATTATTTCCTTGAGGAAAACCACAGGAGGAAAAATATTGCTGATGGCCTTACCTTCTTTCTATTAACAAAAAAAAAAAAAAAAAAAAAATCTGAAAATAATATAAATCTGCTAATTAAGATGTCAGGAGAGCATTACTGTGTGCTTGATTCAGGTGCAAAGCAGAGGGAGAGAATTATACATTAAGTCCATGTGAAAATTTATCATTAAATGAATGGAATTTGTTTAAAGAATAGACCTCTACTCAAAACCACAGTAAGAATGGCAGCAGAAAACCTAACTGTTTCTCTATCCAGAGATTTTTCTGTGTAGTCTTTTAATGATGTCGGAAAAGCAAAACTTATTAAAGAGTTACTGAAAACAAGTCAACTTGAAATAGCAAAGTGCTTTCCTGAGAGCAGAACGTCAGGAAGAAAAAGAGCTAGCAATCTGGCAACCAGTGAAACAAGCAGCAGCAGTTTCTGACACAGTAGAAAAAACATTCACCCCCTGCCTCTGCTGAAAAATAGCAGAGGAGCATCAGCCGCACCACATGTTAGGGAGTCATGCCCAGATCCAGTCCAAGGCTTGGAATGGAAACAAGATTGCTTCCAGGGATGAGGAGATGGTTCACTTATTAGTATCTCTTTAACATTATGACCTTTATGGGCAAAGCCTATTATTGTAAAGGTTATTTTTGCTTCTGTAAAGGGGAAAAAATTGGTTGAGCAGCATTGCTGACAGCAAGACTGTCATTTTTAAAATGAGGTTATAATGAATATGAGTTTCAGAAGAAGACTGTAGAGTAGGTCCCATCTGCTTCCTTCTGGACGGCAGCATGAAAGGGAACAGATTGGCATGATTTATGCCAAAAATGGCTGGGAAAAGCTAGGCAGCTCCATAGACCTATTCTATGTTATCATCAGCCACTCTAAGATCCCAATCCTACACACATCTCCCGGTGCACTGCTGCTGTTTGGGAAACAGGTAAGGTGGATAAGATTGGAAGGAGAGAGAATGCGGAACAGGGCATGCTACAAATACAATTCTGCAACATTCAGCTATAGTCCAGGTACTAATTTGGTTTCTAATTATAGTTTTCCCTCTTGTTTAGTCCTGGAGTTCACATGGCCACTCTTACATTCTGAATAGTCATGAGAAAGCAATACACTTTTCATCTCCTGCACAGCCATGCAGCAGGTAGGTGCTCTGGAATAATATTTTAGAATCAATGTCACCTTGATGTGTCTTCAGATTAAGTCAGGATTTGATTCTTTGCAGGTATCTTCTGATACAGAGCTCTGGAATGAAGTGAAGTTCCGTTGCAAATGGCAAACTCAGGAAGGTGTCCCCTCTCAAAAGCCCTTGCAGGTGAGGAGCACAATTCAGTTGCTTGCCCACTCTCACACAGACAGTATCAAAAGTTTCTAAGATATTTTTCTTACGGTTTTGCTTGTGTTTCTCCAATTAAAAATCGTGCTTAGCTATTGTGTGTTACATACTTTCAAAAGGTCTGTTATAGTAGTGTTGTGTAGTATTAGCAAATGTCTATGCCTGAGGTTTAGCCACTGAAATGTGGTTTGGGGAAGCAGAAAGATTGGAATTCCCATTAAAACTTTGCTTAATTTATATATACTCTTCTTTATGGTTGGTAGCTGCTAATCTATTTGAACTTGCAGTATTTAGCCTTTCTTAACAAGGATGGTGGATTGGTAGCCATTTCTTAAAATGTCAGAGATGGCCTTCCACAGTGGTCACACCTTCCTTTTGAAACCAGACGTTTACTCTTTTCTAATATAATTTTATAGTCCATAACATACAAAAGGCACTTTATACAATCCATTGTTATTATTTTAACATATTTTTTTCTATATTTTAAAAGCATCTCATAAAACTCTTGCATCTCTAGTTCTTTTCTGGTTACATACAGCACAAAATGGTTGAAGCATAGCTTCAAGTTAGATTGTTTAGTAATGGAAAAATCTGGCTACAGCACAATGATGTTCATGCTGGTTTTTTGTTTGTTTTTGGTTTATGGAGTTTTTTTTAACCCTGTTCTTCAATGTTTGTACTCCAGTTAGTATTTCACTCACTACCTGATTTAAAACTAGCAATTTAAATTGTTGGTACTGTTACAATGTGGGCAAACTCCTTGTTAATCACTGCAAACCAAGCTTGATATATTAAAAGCCATTCCAGCCTTTCCAGGGCTTCTAAGTATGTGTGCGGTTTGTTTGGGTTTTTTTGTTTGTCTTTGTTCTGTTTTGTTTGTTGGTTTTGGTTTGTTTTTTTTCCCCTCTCTCCTCTGTTTGCTTTCTTAGTATCTTTATACATAGAATTCCATAGTAAAACTATTTGTCTACATGGTAAAAGACCATGCTAGTGTTTGTATAGTGGGTGGTGTAAAAGTGTCAGAAAATTCCCTCTATCTTCCATTTTTTGAAAACAAAAACTATTCTGTCTTTCAACAAAACAAATGGGTACGTTATCTATTTCATTACTCAGTAAAGCAATAGTTTGAGCTATAACTTATTCTATGAAAAAAAAAAAAAGGAGGGAAATTATCATCAGTGTTTCATATAATGATTTGTTGTTTGTTTCACAACGCGTATTTTGAAAAACCAGTTGTAATGTCAAGTGTCTTAGGGAAAGCAAAACTAGATTTGGGACAGAAATCTTACCTAACACTTAACAAGTGAGATCTGTGTTCTATATTTCTATATATGTATATGTGAGCAGTTGTTTACTTTCTGAGAAAATGAGTGATGTATCAGTCCACCTTACTATTTGGAAAAAAAATTAAATGGAGGACTATATTCTAGGAACCAATGGGCAGCTACAATCATTAATCAGTGTTTTTGCTTCTTGTCTCCTCTGTGTTGTGAAGTCAATGTTTTACACTTTGGCTTCTTCAAGGTCTACATATACTTCAGGGCTTCATTGAACTAGCGGTACACTAGTGTAGAAAAATAACACATTTGGGTTTTTGCCGTGAAAAATGTGAAGTCAGTCTTTGAACACTGAGTAAAATCTCATTACTTTGGTGGCAAATGAGGCATGAAACATATTGTCAAAAATATAGAGCCCAAAATATAGGGGCCCAAAATGTTTTATCTTCATGGAATGTACTACAAAAGGTTTGAACTCTAAATCAGACAGTATACTTAGGCACACAGCATCATTCATCAAGTGTGCAGTCTTCGTTGCAAAATTTGTCCATGATGGCAGCTTTAATGAAGTTCCATAATTTCTCTCAACCTCAGAAAACTATTATTTCAGGTGTATGAAGGCATAAGTCCACCACCAACACTTCAACTCTGGCCTTGCTCAAGGCTTACACTATTGACGTTATGGTGAGAATTTTGTGGTAATCTTTCATGTCCTCTTCATTCCTGTCTAAATGTTAGATGTGTAATATCAACTTGGCGTTCACAGACAGGCGACTGGAAGGAAGTGAAATTGCAGAAATATAACTGAAAAGAGAGTCTTGCTTATTTGAGACTTCTTGACATGACGTACCAAAGTATTCCTGAGGTATCTGCACTTGTATTCCCTTTGATCTCCATAGCAAACAGAATTCTGTCATTACAAACAGAATTCTGTTATTACATGACCGAACCAACTTAACAAGACAACTTCATGTGTTATAGCGCACATTTCAGGGTTGTGGATCTGGGAAACAAGTAGTAGTCAGGCAACGAAGGGCCAACTGATCAATATAGACAATGGTGCAAAATTCATTATCTATGGCCACTTTGAAGAATGCACTTTGAAGAATAATGTTTCATTTATACAAAGCACCCCTTCTCTCTGTATGTGACTGATAAGACTTCAGTCATACACATGTAGTACTCAGCATATGGCATATCATATTTCACAGAAAATCTTACCATCTCACAAGCAGAGTGTTGGGTTTGGGGTTTTTTTGGTTGTGGTTTTTGGGTTTTTTTTGGTGTGGGGTTTTTGTTTGTTTGCTTGTTTGTTTTCCCACGGTGTTGAAATTAGGTATGCTGTGTCATGGGAACCAGAATTCAATGTAAAATATGTATGCATTGGAGAGGGGAGCAATGGAATTCTGAACTTCCTGAATGATACATTCATTAGAATTCATTGTACATTCATGTCATTTTGCTGTCATGATAAGGAAATAATCTCTTTAACTGTCTTGGCATAAGTGTGGTGTTATTTCTCTGAGCTGTTTGTATCCTTCATACTGTAGAGGTACTCGTTTTCAACCATCATGCATTAAATGTTAAGGGGAAACAGTCCAGATATCAGGCAAAGTGTTTGCAGCCAGCATATATTGAAATTATTTACTAAAACCACAAAATCAACTGCAGATAGATGGAATAATAGGATTTTGATATGGATAGAAATTTGAATTTGAAACTTTTTCTATTGTAAAAATTGCAAAATTTGATAGCTTTATACAGTGGTTAAGTGAACCAACCATTGTTTCATATTCAAAACAAACAATAAAAAGTCAAACTTATAGGGCAGGCTTTGTGCCCCATAATTTAAGGAACACTTAATTAAAATGTATCTGCTTCCATTTTAAATAGAGACTGATTTACAAGATGTAAAAATCAAAACAAGCAAACAACAACAAAAAAATTAAATCATCATGACCTAAAAAAAGACCTTGCATTATTCGTGTAACAGAATAGCTTTGTAGAGGAAGTTGTCATGCTTTTAAGAACTGGTGTTGGCAGAGTGCCAGGTTTCTTTTTCCATTTCTCCTTATCTGTGTAAAAACTCAGGGTCATCATTTAGACCATGACTGTTTTACAAAACTGTTTTATATGTTTTCATAGTACCTCATGAGCAGCAGTATTGTTGGGCTTGATTACATCCATTTTCAGAATGGATTGTGAAGAGTTGCACCAAATCTAGCACTTCTTATGTTAGATCACTGGCTAATTTATTTGGTTTGTCCTGCTGTTTCAAGCATTATGTTCTACTGTGTCATTCAGTATGAGGGACAAACATTAAGTTGAAATGTGAACTGGTGCAAGTAATTTGGAATTGTTCATTTGTTCACAGGAAGCAACAACATTAAGAGATGGCATTAACTTCTTTGTATTTGTGTGAATTCTTGTATAAAATACTTGGTTTTACTCCACTCTTCTGGTATAAGTCAGTGCTGCCCTGAGTAATCAAGACAAACGTGCTCAGGGTCATTCGATCTAGTGAAGCCTCTTCATGGAGGATCCAAAGTTAAAAGCTTACTCAATTGTGACATTTTGGTAGGCAATGAAGAAATAGTAGCACCTCCAGAAAACAATCACAGTTTATGTGGGCTGAAAGAGTTTTTGTAGGTAGCTGTGTTCCTCCACTTGCTGCGAAGAGAGGCTATCAAAGTGACTATTTTGAGACTTCAGTAATCTCAAGTGGGACAAAGTTGATCAAATTTAGCTGTTTACAGAATCACAGAATGTTAGGCATTGGAAGGGACCTCAAAAGATCATCTAGTCCAATCCCCCTGCCAGAGCAGGAACACCTAGGTATACGAATAACAGATAACCAGGTGTGTGTTTACATATTCACTCTTCACAGCAAAACAAATGTATTTGCCTTTCCACATCTGAAAATATAACTTCAAGTTTCCAATACAAAATACACAAGTAATATGGAAAGGTCGTTCTTGAATCAAAGTAATTCATTTACATGTTGTCCAACCTTGTTTTCAGTAAAGGTGTACGCAGCTGTCTTGTTTTGTTCTAGCTAATTCAAATCTATGTAGGGAATGAAAAGGAACAATAGAAAAAAAAAAATCACAGAAGTTATTTTTTTTTGGTCCCACCAGGGGAGGAAAGTTGTTGCTGTTTTGGAAAGATAAATTTAACTTATACAATTATTTGCTGCTGAGATTTCTCAGTAATTTTTGTAAAAAAAGATAAATCTGTACAAATGTTACATGTTGCGTCCAGTATTAGCTGAATGAAAAAGATAACAGGGTAAACAGAAATCAGCAGAAAGCAAGCCCTGCCATTTTCATCCTCTTCAGAAAGTAATGGGATGATCCAAGTAATCCAAATGGCCCGGTCTGATTCCCAAAAAGGCAGGATAGTTACTCCACATCCCATTTTCTGTGATTTATATGATCATACCATGACAAGGGTAGTCCATGTGCATCAAAAAAAGCACTTCATGCATGAAGTAGAGTCCCCCTTAGCAGATAGAGTTTTCAGTTGGACATGTTTTTTATGTGAATGTTCTGCACCTAGTTTCACTCTATATTACTTACATGCAAGCTCAACTTTAAGAAGAAGTGTGGTCTTATAAATTAAATATTGAAGACTATATTTTTTTGAAGAATGCCTTAAAACCAGCTACTCTGGAATTGCAGTTCTGTATTGTTAGATTTTGTGCAGAGATACATAGATTGACATCTTCTTGGATGTGTGTCTGTGTGAGGAAGAGACAGAGCTTTTATACACAATTTTCTCCTATTCACTGAAAATATTCCATGTCTGCCGCTATAATGCAGATGTAAAAATGGCCTGAGAAAGTTAGAAAGGCACAAGCTGGAATTCTTGACTGTCCTTGATCCAGCGTTTCATGCCTGCTGGTACCTCTTAAAGTGTAAAATCCCCCAAGAAGGAAAGTTCACTTTCTGACATGTGTAGTGAATGTACTGTCCATGTTCCCTTCTGCCATGAAAATTATTAATTTAAAGCTTAAGTAGCTGTAGACAAGTTTTGCATTATTTTGTTCCCTCTTCTCTTGCTTTTTCAAATTCAGGAAAAATTCTTGAAATACTTTATCAGATAAATGCACTATTTTGAACTCTGAACAATTAATTATGAATGTCTGAGAAAATGTAGAGGACAAAAGAATTTTGTGACCCAAATAACCTGGTATAGGTCATAGATCAATTTGTGACAGGCAGTTATACTTTGTGCTGGTTGTGGCTGGGATGGAGTTGATTTTCTTCTAGTAGCTGGTATGGGGCTGCGGTTTGGATTTGTGCTGGAAACAGTGGTGATAAGACAGGGATGATTTAGCTATTGCTGAGCAGTGCTCACACGGAGTCAAGGCCTTTTCTGCTCCTCATGCCACCCCCCCAGTAAGTGCACAAGAATTTGAGAGGGGACACAGCTGGGACAGCTGACCCCAACTGACCAAAAGGTTGTATCTCGTATGACGTCATGCTCAGCATATAAAGGTGGGGTAAGAAGAAGGAAGGGGGTACATTGGGAGTGATGACATTTGCCTTCCCAACTAACTGTTACATGTGATGGAGCCCGGCTTTCCTGGAGATGGCTGAACACCTGCCTGCGCTGGGAAGTGGTGAATGAATTCCCTGTTTTGCTTTGCTTGTGTGCGGGGCTTTTACTTTACCTATTAAACTGTCTTTATCTCAGCCAATGAGTTTTCTCACTTTTACTCTCCTGAGTCTCTCCCCATCCCACCCAGGGGGGAGTGAGAGAGCGGCTGCGTGGTTCTTAGTTGCCAGCTGGGGTTAAACCACAACACTCATTAGGCACTAACGTAGCACCATTTAAATTAGACATCTCAGTAAAAGTTAAATGTATTCACTTTTAAAACAGAAATAATTTGAAGCCGAGTCTATTTTTCACCCTAAAACTTTATGAAAAGTTTTAGTTTATGAAGGTATGCGAATATAAATACTGTATTTAATTATAAGCATAGGCAAGGGTCTCTGTGTGATACAAACTTTAACTCGTCTTTTTACTTTGCTATTATCTCTGCCTAATTAATATAGTAAAAAGGTTGTTGCATAAATCAATATATGACCCCAATGCAGTCTTTCTAATATCCCTATATCCAATAGATCTTGTTCTGTAATTCCCCTGGAAGAAGTGGGGCATGTCAGATAAATTAAATGAAAAGAACAGATGTAGATTAAGAGTGATGTAAATTTCAAGTCTGCACTTTTAATTTCACTAAATATTATTTTCCATCTTCATGATCACATTACATTGAAATGTGGAACTTCAATTTCCTTTACTATTTCATTTAATAAAACCTTTGTCTCATCTGAGTTCTTGAAGAGATGTTAGCTTTAAATCACATTGACTTCACCCTATCCAATTTACATATGCTGAAGAAATAAAAGTCTTTTCAAGAGTTGCCATGGGGCTTCAGAAGCCTCAAAGGAGTATTAAGACCTTGAGTTTAATGTGAACTGCCTCCAACACAAAACACAAATCTTTCCAACAGAATACTAATGGTTTAGTGTACAGTTACATTTTCTGTGCAAGTTTGTAAAGTAAATAAACAGTCCACATATAGGGAAAAAATAACTAAATTATGTCCGAGTGTTTGAATTTAGAAGTATGCCAGCTGGAAATAAAAAATGCTTTCTATATGCCTGTATTACATAAGAAATATTATGTAGTTTGACAGATGTACAAAATAGAACACAGGATAGATTAAAGGGGGAATTCAGAGCTCCTCTATTTTTTTCTCTAAGGGCTGTATACCTGCAGAATAGCATTAGGGATTTCTCAAAGTCGCTCAGAATATACATACAAAATGTTTTGCCTTAGATCTATATAAACAGAGATGCTTCCACACAAGATTTACTTTGTTTTACTTGCATAAACATTTTATATTTATTTTCAGTTTTAGAAATCTTAGCTTGTTTTAAAAGATCAGCAGACTGCATTGCATACAACAACAAAGGGGGGAAAGGTTTTCCTAATACGACCTCAATCTCATCTCTATAATGGATTTCTCATTATAATAATTATATCCCATTAAAATGTCAGAACTGGTTTAAAAGATATCTAAGAAGACACGTCTGTTTGAGCAAACTAGCAGGCAGAAACCTTGATGTTAATTTGCTTGGCATCATTTAAGGGAAGTGGAGAAGTACAGTCCATAAAATGAGAATCCTTGTGTGACACAAAATGCAAGCAGATTGACTATATATAGTATTAACTTAACACTTAAATAATTGGTCAGTCATAAATAATTAGGGAGCATTACTGTTACACAAAGAGAAGGTTTGTTTCAAGTGGAGAGCGGAGTGAATGCTTCAGAATGAATACTCCTACATGACAAATCTAGCCCTGTTTTCTGCTCGGAAATTATCTGCGAGCAGGCAGGCTTTTAGTCATCTGTTTGGGTGAGATTGCAAACCCCCTGCTCTTCCTGGAGTCCTGTTCCTGGGGTGGTGGTGGGGTTTCCAGGAGCAGTTGCTCAGTCCCACCCTGTGTTAAGAAAGTGCCTGAACTATTTTGGCCAGAGTTTGACAACCTCTTCGCACACAGAATCAGCTTCTACCACAAATGGCCGCAGTTGTTTCAGTTCGGTAAGCTCATCCCAGCCTTGCTCTTTATTTAGAATGATTTCCATTCCTCGGGTGTTCATGATCAAGTCACTGTGACAGTTTCCTGCCCTTTGTCATCCATTATGTTTTGTGCGCATTCAGACACAGATTCAGCAACTGATTTCAGGATGAATAGTAAGAAGCCCTGAAAGCTGACTTGGGCAAGATAGGCACACGTGTTGTGTTTTGTTGAAATTCCACTTCCCTCACCCACGCTGCTTTACTGTTCACTCAGGTGTTCTCTGGTATAATGTTCAACAGAGACAGAAAGCACTTTATAAATGCTAAATCAAAGGAAACTGCAATAATCACAAAATACCAGAGTATTTTATACATAGATTGTTGACAAGTCAAGACTCTTGTCTGTATTTGATCAATTTAAGAATACAATTTAAAAGTATTTATGCACATTTTTGTAGTTATTTCATAGATAATGGTAGAATAAAACCAATAAAATTTCCTGTCAATATCATACTGGATTTTATATTAAAAAACAAACAAACAAACCAAACAAAAAAATCACAACAAACAGTTTTGGAACCTAGTCCTAGAATTCTTACAAAGTATCACTACTCCTGTGTGTGTGTACAATGCAAGTGAACTATTAGAAAGTAACTTCACTTTTAAAATAAATTGCGTGCAAGCTGACTTCCAAAGATTAATTGGTAATAGAGACAGAACTCGTACTTCTTATGCAGGCAAACCTTCCATTGACTTATAGTACATTTCCCTGAATGAATCGCATGTTGAAACTCCTGGAAGGAAGCCATGCTACAAAGAATTGAATTGAATGGGGTCAGAAACAGTCCCAGAAAGGCCTTTTAAGCTTGGAAAGCACCCTACTGAATTTCTTGCCAAATGCAGTATTTGCTAACACATTATACAGAGAGTAGCCTGCACTCCTTCAGAACTGAGTTATTAGTCTTTGCCAGTCTGCAGAGTGCAGGCAGTGTAAACAGCATTCCCCATCCATCCATCTTGCGCAGGCAAATCCTGGCCAGGTTGTCCCAGTGTCCTGGCTGTGCTGGATGCTGCTGACCTGTACAAAGTCGTGTTTACTTGAACTGCACCACAAACTTCTCGGTCTTCCCTGCCACTGCTTTCATCTTGACACACATCTAATTATTTTCTTTATTATAGCTTCAGCATCACACAGTGGTGCATAGTAGGGTGGTAAATGTATTTACTGTGCTTATGTATTTTCTGTTAGTGGAAATCTTTTGCCTTTTTAGCACGTCAGAGAACGTTAATAGGGTAAACCTCAGTAAACAAGGCTAATTACCTTGGAAATTTAGATTAAGTCCTTGAAAGGGATTGTCAGAAATTAGTTTATTTATGTTACGAGATTAAGGATCCATTTCTCTGTCAGATGTTTCAGCTACCAAGAAGTAATCTTCCTACTGATAAGCACAAAGAGCTGGACACATTTGTTTCTCATTCCTATGCATACGCTTAAATGGCTTTTTAATTTGCTCTCAATTAATGACTTGAATTTGAGATTTTAAGCTTAATGTTTCTTATTAATTCTTCTGATGTGTTTGTTAGTTTTTTCTAATTAGCTTCAGTTCTGTTCTCTAAACGATTTGGTTTTTACACCTAAACAGATAACCAATAGGTGGTGACAGCGGTACGCTTCTTGATTTAACCCAGTTATCCATGGCTTAGCAGCCTGGGCTTCTTTTAATGGTATCATTTCTTAGAGTGTGAACCTTAGTGATGTTACTAGAAAGCAAAAAAATACATTTGCTTTTAAAATTCGGAGGTACTTCCATTACTAGTGCAAGTCTGGAATGGCTCAGAATCTGTGGTAGCACACGTAAGTAGCACAGTAGAGATTAAAACAGCCCAAGATGTAAAGTTTCAAAGTAATTATTTGAGAACAAACTCTACAGAACAAAAGATACAGTGGTTCAGCTTTTCAGTCATTTTTTCAGTGCAAGATTCTGCAGCTGCAAAACTCAATTTGGAATTTATTAATTTACAAATTACAAACATCAGAAGAGGCATTTTGATATTGTGTTAGGAGAATCTTATTGTGAAGCAGTGTAATGAAGGTCTGACTGTTCAGCCTGTACAGGCTTTGTGAAAATTAAAGATCCATTCTATGTTTAAAATACAGAGTGTTTCAAAGAGATGGACCCAGTTTCAAAGCAGGATGTGTCACGATGGCAACGTGTTACAATTACACAAAAATTTACAAACAGTTTAATGAGGCTAGG
This sequence comes from Caloenas nicobarica, assembly GCF_036013445.1. Lineage (NCBI taxonomy): Eukaryota > Metazoa > Chordata > Aves > Columbiformes > Columbidae > Caloenas > Caloenas nicobarica. Next base: position 11,129,789 of record NC_088253.1, read on the forward strand.
AGCTGTTTGTGCAGAGGGAGAGGCATCTAGCGGTAATCATCTGCCCTTTCAAGTGGGAAGAGTTTCGTTCATGGGTGGTTTGTGGTTGCAGAGAAATAGCGATTTCAAATTGGGTCCATCTTTTTGAAACACTCTATACAATCTAGATCTATGATACTGTACAGGCAGTGTGTGATTAAGTCGCACTGTACTTACAACAGTTAACCCCATCTGCTTTCTATTTTCCTTATCCAGAGTTACAACTTTGTCTTAATTTCAGAAATATAACATGATAAAATTGACGTGATAAAATCTACAGTTTGTGTTTGATGTAACAGTCTTCTTCGAGAGCTTTTTTAAGAAAGGACAAAATTCCAACCTTATATGAAGTTAGTAGGAATTTTGCCATATACATTAATGGGCAACATTATTAAATTCTTCAGTAATATTTTACACTAGGTCATTTATCAATACTGTGAGTAATTTTTACAGCTATTTGCTAAGCAGCAGAGTAATTTTCTAAAAATCCTTTGTAACTGAAGTGTTAAATTTTAGTTCCTTCCTTGCTTAAAATGTGAGAAATATATCCCCTTGAACCTATTTTTTTACATTTTGAAATGTAAATTTACATTAAGTTCGTGAAATGCATGCTCTATCATGATCCGTTTATAGTACTATATGCTTTATTTGAAAATACGAAGAACTTTAGGAAGTGTGATGATGTCTCATTACTCTACTTTGCAGAACTCTGTATGCCAGCAACGAGTAAACACATTTCCTACACTCTAGAAGATCACAACAAAAGTCACAACTAGTCACTAGATCTACAGGATGAACTGAAGAAAGTGTTTACTTGGAGCTCCACTTCTGTGTTTGGTTATAAGGAGAAATTTCAGGAACCAAGAAAGAAAGAAAGGAAAGACGCATAATGCCACATGACAAAAATCAGTCCAGTATTTCAGCAGGTAAGAAGCAACATTTAAATACTGTAAAAACATCCTGAATACTCATAAGGATTGGTGGTAAACTATGTGTTTCAGACATGGTGTATAATTTTGACTAAGAACTGTGATATTTCTGCAGTTACTGTGAGGAGCACAGTTATGCCGATTCAGCAAAAGCATCAGAAACTTCTCCATCAATGACTGGCATTGGTTAAAGTCTCAGAATTTCCATCCTGCAGGAGACACAGTGTTTGTTTTGGGCCATTCAATATGTTTCATTCTAGCTTCATCTTTTTATATCATAATCAAGCTGTTACGTGAGCCTTATCAAGATATTTAATGCTATATTTTCTAAAGAAATGCAGTCAAATCGAGACATTACTGGGAAAAGTTTCCTGCAGAAGAACATTCATTCATTCTTTTTTTTTTTTTTGTCTGTTTTACTTGTTCTAGCTGTTTACTTTCTAGAACACTGACGGAATGTAAAATGCTACACAGGGAGAATGAAGGGCAATGGTTAAAAGCAGAGCTAAGAAAAAAAAACCCAACATCTTCCACTGAAACAAAACCAGCAACAGAGATACACGAGAACAAGCCATATGAGAAAGTGTAAGGATTTTAGAGCTCTTATTAGTAGAATTTCCCGAAATATATATTCCACTTATTTTATGTCATATTTTTTGTTTTCTTGTTTAGACCTGGAGCTTGAAAGAGATCAGGTATTTCTAGACAATGAAAATGGGTTCCAAGAGGAACCCTTTTTTTTTTTTTTATGCCAAAGGATGTAATATTTGTCCTTCGGTGTCCAGTACACATCATCTTTCATAAAGTCTGCAAGTATGATGCTGATAAATATGAAGTACCTCCTGTTTCAAAGCTATAAATTTTAACTCTAAGTACTAATAATTTGGGAGCAACACTACAATTAACACTGCAGTGCTTGAAGGTTTAGCATGGGGACTTGCCAGGTGTTGCTTCTTAATATATTACTAGAGTATTATTCATGTTGGCCAGTACATTGCTAAAATGTGAGCAAAAACCCTGCTGGCAATTACCTGTGTTAATGTATCTTTTACTTGATTCATTAAAATAGCAGCAACTACCAGGAATCCATTAAAAAAGCTTCAAAGTCTGTATGTTTTATTCCAAACAACTGCACATTTCTTAAAAGAATGATTTGGAAGGAATGGAAGAAAAAGAAAATCTAATGAATAGGACTGAATGCCAGCTATGGCCCTAATCCAGTACCTGTTGAATGAGAGTCTTTTTGTTGACATCAGTGGACTTCAAAACTGGACAGCATGTCTTAATTAACAGAAATGTCACAATATTATTTTTATTAGCCTTTGGAAGCCAGATTAAATGCTGAAGACTTCTGGAAACTATGGGATTCTTTTATTTCTAATGGGTTAGCATGAAATGAAGGCTAAAGTACCACCAAGAAGTAAGTCAGGCACTTTTCTATAAACATACACATGTACATAAACATATTCAGGTACAGAGTTCTAGCAATTGCTTCTGAATAATTGTGAGCAAAATATTGTATACAAAGCTTGCAAGATTTTGTTCAAAATCGACAAAAATACAATCCACCTGTATTTTGTTATGTTTTGGTGGAATTCGCAGGGGGACTGTTATGTAAAATTAATTTTTATAAATTACAACTCTTTAACAGCAGTAGGATATTTTGACAAATGAAGACTCAAAAATTTTAGACAATATTGGTTTTTACAAATTAACATCCCGTAAATCATATCAGAGCAATTCTCTTAAACATTCAAATGAATAGGGAGTAGATTATTACAGCCAGGTGTAGTGAGTTGTAGTATAAAATTATATCATCTTTAGCAGCACAAAGACTGCAAGACTGAATTTTTATTACTTGTCTGTTGGGTTGCTTTTACTTATGATTTTCCTGTTAGTTAGACATAGATGCTTCTGAAACATTTGTGTTTGTAGATAATCTTACTCCAAAATCTTGTTCAGAAGCTGGTAGGTATTAAAGAACAGAAATCTGAAGTAACTTGGAACGAATGTAGTCTCCTGAACTAATGAGTTTAAAACCAATATGGTAACACACAAATCTAGTGTAAGTCCCATTAGGATTATGAAAATTGGAGTCAACCAGTGCTTGTTACAGACACATGTAAAATAATATTGTTTTCTGGAGAAAACCATTGGATAAGACTCTCAGAAAAACAATACAAACCCGCAAAAGTCAAATTGACTTTTACCAGTCCAATATGTTTTAATGAAAGCATCTTTTAGAGATTTTTTAGGTGTAAAATTGATTCACAATCTTAATGTAGTAGCTTAGAAGAAGTTGTTCTAGGAGGAACTGTGAAAGGAAGGTGTTTAGAGTCTACTAGGGATTGATATATTATAAATCATTACGTCTTAACCATGTCTCAGGCAGTACTTTTGTAACCTTTGAAACCTGTGATTGACTGAAGTGATGATTAATGTTTCTGCTGCTGACTGAGCATTTAGGAAACTCATATGTAACCTTAAGAGCGAGATTGCACTTTTAAGGCTCTACTCTGCACTGTGTTCATCTCAAGGGAGTTTCTGGGCGAGACTTTGCTTTGCAGGCTTTGCTGAGACATTAACAGGAATATGGTCTTCGCAACCTTAGGTTGATACTTGGCACACACTCTTTCTCTATTTGTAGACTGATCCGTAAGGAATATCTAAGCTGTCATTTGATCTCCTGCCACCTTTCACTTTCTGAGGAGTGAATTCTACCATCTGGTCAGGACTGTACTAGGAGATTGCACTGATGCAGAGAGAGGAGAGGATATGGGAACACAAGGTCTCTGCTCTCCTTCTGTTCTTGCGCATGTATGTGTAGGCCAGTAATAGTCTCTCCTTTAACATCAGCAATCTGGATAACTGCAGTGCTCCTCATGCCCTCACAGAGGTTTTCATACATAAGGAAAGTAATTGTATTAATAAAGTTGTTGAATAAAAACACAAAGATCTAGACTGCTCTGTGCTTAGGCTGCATGCATTCACCTGAGATCCTCAGACAGCAAGTAGCTGAATTTGTGCAATAATAAACAAGCAAACTGTACATACTAACTCTGCAGGGAAGAAAACAAATGTGGAGTATATTTATAAATGCTGCTAGGACATACTTTTTGAGATGTGAATTGTTTTTTTTTTCATGATAGATTTCAGAACTGCTCAGCTTTTCTTTGTATATTCGCATGTATATGTGAAAATGCATTTTCTCATGAAATAACAAAATACTTTGTATTTGTACTTTTCAGTCATTTTCAATCTGGGAAATGCATATTGCCTCACTAATATTAATATACGAGCTTGACAAATGGTCTTACTGGACAGCTAATGTAAATTTTTTCAAACTGGAACTGAAGCTGGGAAAGGCTGTCCTAGAAGAAAAAGAATTGGCCTGTGAAATGAACCTTTCTCCCCAAAATGCGCTTAAAGACCAGAAATACAGTTACAAATCTTTGAGAATGCATCAAGAGTTAAGAAACTTAAGAACATAGTCATCACCAGTAGCTAATTCATCAAATACGTAAGGTAGGCAAATAGCTTAAAATTATACCTGCTCCTTACTGAACATATGCGCATAATTTACTCAGTCAGTGAAAGGACTGGGGTAAATAATCTCCAGTAATAGTGAGTGTCTGGAGGTGATAATTCTGAAACACAGAAATATGAACCTCTGAGGGGTCATTCTTTTGATATGTGAAGTATCTCTGATATCTTGATATAAATACGGATATGTAAGGCAGACAGTCCAGTTAACTGCTCTAGACTGCTTGACTCTTTTCTGTTAACAATTGTGTAAGTTAACCTTTCTCAAACATGCATTACTCTGGTAGCCTTTTCTTGCACGAAGCAGGAGTGTTTAATGGTGAATATATATGTGTATCATATCGTGTTGTTCCTGCTTTACGTTTTAATATCAGATCTATCGTATATACAGATATGTAAATATGTAAAACCTTCCTGTGTAAAAAAGACTGCATGATTAACAGCTTAAAATTATCTAGCCATGAGACAGTGCATCTCCTACATATTCTGGCTTTGATAATAAATTACCATTAACATTTTTGGTGAAACAAAATCTGTACCTTTAGACCAATGAAACAGCTCCTTTTAGCTTCCTGTTCTTTTTATCATAAAGCAAAAAAAGGAAAATAATTTTATGTAAGAAATTAATCATGCACATTCTGGCAATGCACTCTAACAAGACTAGCTGCAAATGGGACTGGTTCTGCAGACCCTTACAACAAGTAATCCCATCCACTTCACACTGCATAAATTGTCTTTGTTTGATATATGACTGTTTTCATTGATTGCTGGAGATTCATGAGTTTGGTTACAGGAACATATGCTTTCTTCACTTGTATGTCTACATAAATACACCTGACTTGCTTCTAGGATGACAAATTCTTTTGTACCTCCTAAGACTGGTTTCAATTAATATGCAGGGAAGACAAATAGATTCATTTTTTCTCTTTAAAATCAGTAGCACTACTTCTTTGGGCAAGATCTCAGTTTTATTTCTAGTTCTTAGAACATGGAACCAATGGAACCATGGAACCAATCTTATCCTTCGTTAAAACAGTAGAAGTCAAAAATATATCTCTATAGATTTATTTTGTTCTGAACAGCATATTAGAAATTATGGCATAACATTAATTCTTTTTGCTTGCTTTTTTACTTAGCAACTTAATTTAGTATTTCAAGGAAGCACAGTCTATGGATAACAAGAATGTGGCAATTCCTTAACTATAAGAAAGTCTAGTTGAATAGTAATAAATCTTTCATTTATTGCATGTTTATTTAACGTGGATTAATGGTTTATGTCTCATTGAGCTTCACAGTCTTTCTTAAAATTAATTTAGCCGTAGAAAAATAAGAAATCTACACATTTTATCTTAAATTAGGATATAATTTATAGTAATAGATTCAGGAATGCAAGTGTATAGGATAAGATAAATAAGTCAATGTGTTTCTAAATAGATTACTTTCCATCAGTATGTTGCAGAGCCTCCTGAGACAGTATGTAGTATAGAGCATAAAAAGAATATGATGATGATGACTGCAGTGTTTATGTAGTACATTTAGTATTTTACAGTTCAGTATGTCTATATGTTAAGCTGAGAATACTGATCTGTACAACAGGGTAAAACGTTTCTCTGAGATTCAGTTTATGCAATCCAAAGGGGCACTCATAAATTCACTTCTTAAATGAAAACATAGATCGGTTTAGCAAAAATGTTGTGGTGATTTATCACTAAAGGTAGACCATACATGGGATGCACATTCATAAGGGTAAATAATTCTGTGCTTTCAAATCACACAATCTTACTTAAACAGCAGAGTTAAACAATAATGTTTCTTATGATTATGTTTCCATTAACCACCCACTGATGGCCCCAGACAGGTTTTCATAAAATCTGAGTCACTACTGTATGCAGAGATCTGTTGACAAGTGACAAATCCTTTAATCTAGGTATGCCATGTTCCCGTGGCAACTATGACCTCTGCATTCTCATGATGTTCTCAGTATTTCTAATATTCTAGCTTTACAGGCTGCTGAATTTATATAGGCGTGCTTTATTACGGAAAAATCCTGGTGATTTACTTGGTGAATAAGTATCAACCAGAACAGCAAGCTACCTAACAAACCTCTGACTTCATGGTTGGTGGCACTAATTTTAAATTTAATACACTTCACAATAACAGAAAAAGGACTGGGTAGAACCCAGATTAGAGATTTGCATACCAGCCTTTTTGCATGCATAGGAACTGTGAATTCAAAGGACTTTAGCACGTGCTTTGCAACATCACTGCCAAAACCCCCATAACTGGGGGTATTTGCTTGTGCAAATTTATGATTTGCAATCTTTCCTCTTAAGGGCTCAGAATTTCTGAGTTTAAATTAGTTTTGCATGCAGATGGGTCTCCATACACTCGGTATTGCATGAGTGCCATGCTTCACCCAATGGTTCTGATAACAGGCTTTGAGACTGAAATACTATACCTGCTATTGGCAGACCCGTTTATGAAAAGTCCAATTTCTTTGTGATCTTCTCCTGAACTCAAGAAAAGATAAATATTGACTTCTTTTACAGTGAATTACATAAACAGAGTTCAATAGCTGAATAATTATCCACTTTTCCAGGTGAGGGGTAATGTGTAATAAACGGACTCATCAAATAACGTGTTCATTTTCAAAGGCAAAGTTTTGGCATTCGTTCTTTAAGAAGCAGTATATCTTGTGCTTACTGCACTGCAAGGTTGAAGGTCAGTCAGTTTATTAACCCCAAATCACTTTATAACCTATTAAACATCAACCATATTTGAATTATTAATTAGTATTGCTATATTATAGTGTGCTCTGTCCTCTTATGTCTTTCTAGCCTGTGTCATTCCTACTCCTTCCAAGCCCAGTGGGGTTCTTTATAGTAGTTTACAAACCCTCATCCCAATGAATAATTAACACTCAGTTTGATTTCTTTTTAAAGAGATGACATTGGGAGTTTATATGTCGTAAATGGGAATTTCTGTATTTCTTTTCTGACCCTAGTATGGACTTGCTGGGTGAATGACTGTCGTCTTTCCTTTTGTTCGTCATCTGTACAGTGCAGATGGTAAGAGGCCTGTTTTTTAGAGTTGCTTCAATGGCCAATTAATTATAATTTTCTGATTGTAACCTGCTCTATTATTAGTCCCTGGGTAAATGCTTCACCTGCTGAGTAAGGTACCCGGCATTCTCAGGAGTAAATGATAGTGGCATCAAAATATTATCTGTAAGAATTACAGTATTTTATCAGTTGTCATGCCACTGAAGCTGTGCATAAATTCTTCCACAGAAGAAAATTACAGGCATATCAGTCACTGATCCCATAATGCTGAAATGTGCTACAACTGTCAGAGGGTACCCAAGAAACAGTGAATCACTAAAAAATAAAACTAAAGAATTTGTGGTGTGTTTTGAAAACATTTTAGACTATTTAAGTTATATTTCTCAAGGTATGGAATGTATTCAGGCCACTTCTAGTGAGTGGTAATTTAGATATGATTTTTTTTACTGTATGTGGTTTTAATATTTTTACTCTTACCTGTTCCACAAATATCAGACAACATACTTGCTATGACTAGTATATCTATGACCTGGTGAGATACTGTGATAATGAAGTCTCGTAGCTTAATGCTACTGTTTTACACTTTTGTATTGCGTCATTTGTTACATGTTCACATTGCTGCTGCTAAAAATATAATTGACAAAAGATATACCTGTATGGGTGAGATTTTTAATAAGTTATTTAGGCCTGGTACATGTTGTTTAATATTCTGTAGATTACTGCTGTTGTTTATTACTGAGTAAACTGGTTTATCATTCCTCCATTGAACATTTAATGCTAAGAAATTATGCTGCCTAAAATATCCTTTTTATGGGTCTCAGCTATTTGAGGCAGAACTCTTCACCAGATGGAGCCCTGATAGGAATTTCTGGTTTGTTCCTCTTCTCTAAAGTGAATTTACCAAAAGCCCAGTGTTTAAAATTGGTCTTGGTTAGGATTCCAAGTTAGTACAGTAGCCTAAAATACCTTGGGAAATTTTGGGTGAAACAAAAGAACTAAATGGTTAAAAAATAAATCTCCACCTTGTCCAGGGGTTCCTAGCAGAATGACATTTGTTCGAGTCCTGCTGCGCAGTCTGGCAGCTTGGGTTGGAAGGAGTTGCTGAATTATGCAAACTCCAAAGGGTTTTCTCGGTGTCGTGAGGAATTTTTCTTTCTTTCTGTGCATTTTAAAGGTTGGGTTCAGGTCTGTTCCTTGAGATACACAAGTTCTTCACTCACCTTTTGAAGATTCATCTTCATACCTCAAGTAACAAGAGAGAGAGACAGCCTTTCTCCTTGCTCTCTAACTACACTTTTTACCCTCAAACATATATTTTAAGTTAAGATATAAATGAAAGAAAGGTTTCTCATTTATAATAGCCTTTTAGATACACATTTAGACTGCCATCATAAACATCTCTCTTTCCTGGTCTCAATTTGGAGAGTAAGTACTTTCAGGTTTACAAAAGAAAAGTAGTATGCTATTTGCTTTTGGAGTTATTAATTCTTTGTACAGCCTTTTTGCTATAATCTGGTATTATGCTTTTATTTTGGATTTTATCTTTCTCTAGGTTTATTGACTTCTATTGATATTTATCCAGTTATTATTTATATTAAAAATAATGTACATGAAATTATTTTTAGTTTAATTACTCTCTTTTCTTTCTTTCGCCTTTACTTCATTGGATCCATGGCCAAAGTTACACCTTTTTATAAAGGAAGCATTGGGTTTTTTTGGTCATCCCGATTTCCATGAATTGCCAATCAATTCAACTTTTTTTTCTGTTTATATTTCTCCCTGTTGTCAATTCTTCTGGTAATTTTCCTTTGCTTTCTCTCATGCAGTCAGATTTAGAGGAGCTGAAATGTCTTTTGATTACTTCTTATCTCTTATTATCTGAAGTATCTGGTTTGAAATATTTGGGCTCCCTGAAGATGTGTGTTCAATCCTACCACAACCATAGCAGACAGTTACCCTTCCGAGATTAATAAATTACATTCTATGAAGTTCACAGAGTGTGCTGCAGAGAGGGTTTAGCTGAAACTTTCAAGAATGGAATCCTGTGTGCTCTGTTTAATTACTGTCAATAACATAGTCTTTCTGTAGGATTTGAGATTTATTCTTGTGACTTGATTCTTTTCTCCTCAGCGTACTGGAGTTTGCTATCCAATTAGTTACCGCCTCCCCTTACCAGTAATCACCACATTTCAGCAGTGTTGTATGAAAGAGAGCAGCTTGTTTGGTGCAGTTCGTAGTAAAAGTATAAGATCATTTGAATAATTACAAAAATAACTTTCTGATGTGTTGTCCTTAATGACAGTTTTTAATAATTCATGCTTATTCACAATCTTATTTGTTTTTAACTTTAAATAGAACTAGCAAATTAAAAGTAGTATTAGACCAGCCACTACTGTCACACTTTTGTGCTTGTCATGTTGCCTTGCATGTTTGAGTGTAGACGGGTGGAATAATGCAGGAGGTAATGTTTATGTGGTGCAACTGAGGTCAGTAATTAATCCTACTTTAAACTCCTGTCACTATTGCAGTGGCATTTAAATTGTGCTACTAAGAAGTCTTAATAAGGGCAGCACAGAAAAATAGCATGACAGTTAAGTGTTTTAATGACACACACTAAAGCAATGCTACTGATTAGATTCTTTGCTGATTACCTTCTGCTACTTTTGTTGGTTATATTTCAACAAAATAGACATGTTTATTTACAAATAGCATTGCTTTTTAAGATAACCCTCATTGCTAAATTCCTATAAACTCAAGATAGAACAAAAGTTTTTGAAACGTCGTTTTAGGCACTTCCAGGAACACAAAGCCAATCATTCTTGCAAGAATATCAGAGAATTTATAATCACTAGAAATATCCCTTCTCTTTTTCTGTAATTTGCTTATGCTTTATTCCAAATAATTATACTAAAGTGATGTAAGAAGCACAATGATATGGTATTATTTTTACGGAAGCTTTGTAGCTGCTGAACTGCGGCCCTCTGAAGGATTTTCATCCTTACGCATAAAGCCTGATTTTACTTCAAAGTACCCAGTGTTGCCTTGGCTTGGATTCAGCCTGCATTTAGCTTTTCTAGGAGAGAATTTGTATGTCCTCCTAACTGGGAAGGAACAGTGTGTATCTCCCCAGTTGATAGAGGTTATTCTGTAGCACAATGTGTAGGTAATACCAAACAATTCTGGAAAACCCAACTGAAGGCAAATGAGACTCTGTAAGAGCAGAGGCACAGGCCAAGATGTATGATTATTGGTGGTGTAGCTATATATTAATATATTTTTATTAGTGTAGTACCAACTCTTATACTCATCTGAAAATTTCAAAATATGAAGATTATTTAAAAAAAAGAATGCCAAGAAGTTGCATACTGACCGAACTGATGCAGTTCTGAGTCATTGAACAGATACAGAAAATGAAGAATCACATCCACAACTTTTGCATGTGTGAGGAGAGATATCTATACATATAACAATATATATGTATATTTATATACTGTTGCCCTACTTTGCTGCTTTTATCCTCACTCAATTGCGAGGCAAATATTTTTAACATGATGCGCAGTCCTCTGTTCTTAATCTAACCCAATATGCTCCACTCATTCCTTTCAAATTTCTTTCCTAGCAAAGGCTTTGACCCAGAAATCCACTCCCAAGAGAAAATGATGTTCATATGCTAGTCCTGCCATATACTAGATCTCAGCTGGAATACTTGAGATAGAAATGTCTCACCTGTTATAAGTACTTCTCTCCCTGGTATAAGAAAAGTATAGAATAATAAACTGGTGGGAAGTAATTCAAGGTTTATGAATGCTGAATAATTGCATAACTCTTAAGAGACTAAGGAGTGTCCACTTCATTAAAAAACAAAAGAAAACAAACAAACAAAAAAACCCAAACCACCACAAACGAAACCACACACACAAACCCCAACCAAACCAAACTAACAAGCCCCACAAAACAACAACAACAAAACAAACAAACAAAGGAACAACAAAAGCACAGTCCAGATTGGTGAAACACCCTTTGGGTTTACATCTGCAGGGTTTTGTTGTGTAGGTACATGTGGGGGAGGTTTATTACTATTTTTCCACTGAATTAGATCCTTTATCATGAATCATACATAGTATTATGTTTCTAATAGAACCAAACACCAAAATATAAAAAAGCTTTTTACTTTGCAACAGGCACATCTCTCTTCTCTCCAGGGTTGTCAGGCATGATTAGGAACTGAAGAAATCTCCAGTATCATCTTTCATTATTGTTTTCTTCTTTTCTGTGGTTCACAGTGCTCCTCCAAGTTGTACAATACTGTGTTGATAAAATATGTTTGTTCTTTAATAACTAGCAGAGCTGGTAATTTTGTGGTGGACAGACAAGATCTTTGTTCAGTAAATGAGATCCTAGAAGCATTAAAAATGTGATAAGAAAATATATGTCATTTTTGGCAGCTCAGTACTTCCTCTCAGTCGAAGCTGTAAATTAGAAAGGTGAAGAAACTGAAATGAAAAGAATTTCATTACTATAGAGGAGCAGAATTCTGTTCTCTTTACTTGATTGCTCTCATTATCTAGTAAAAATATGAACAGGTGAAAAACAGAAATACAAAGATGATACATACAAAGATAATATTGCTTATGGTTACTTTGGAAATGGGGTTAATTTAATGCTGGGTTCTCAGCTTTCACTGCCAGAAAGGACCATAGCAGAGACTGTGATACTTTTTCTAGAGATTACCAGACCCGTGGACAGGAAAGAGTGGGTTTGGCTCTTTGAGCATTTTTCATGGATACTCAGAAGTTTTTTGTACCTTAAGACTAAATGAATCTGATTACATGCAAACTTCAAGTTGCTTAGTTTTTCAATTTATAGAATTATCTGATAATCTAAATTCCAGTGATCTTAGTAGAAGATGAGAGAAGATTGCAGAAAACCTAGTGTTCAATTTAAAAATAAATCAAGGTACAAAAAAGAAGAGAGAAAATATTTTCTCATGGAAATTCAGCATAAAATGCAATAAAATTACTGTAGTAGACAGCAACATAAATAATTTTCCTTTAGAAAGTGCCATGTTGATATTAATACGTATTTAAATATGTATTTATTTCCAGATGTTTAATATAGTGCACATGACATATGAATAGAAAAAAAATCAATATTTATTTTATTTTTGTATTTCTAATTCATTAATCACAAGTTTCCTTGTAACAATTTTAATTCTCTCTTACTTCCTAGATCAGGGTTTCTATCAGTGAGGCAGTTTTAACACTCAAGAAGAAGGGATTAGCACTTAGTGTACTAATTAGATTGGCTGTTTTCAGTAGCCTTTGATTTTCCAGCCAGATTGATTAGGTACTAGTTAGAGTTGTGTCAGCAAATAGTAACCTCTGCTCTGAGATTAGAGTAATTATCTGTGTATCATGCTTTTCTGGCAGTTGTGTTGCATATTTTTTGTTGACCTCTACAACAAGGTAGGAGTAGTACAAAAATATTTTGATAAAGTAAATACATCTAAATGAAAGTGCAGTTACCTTTGAGTTTTCAAACTGAGATTTCATCTGAAGTAAAAATACACATTATCATTTCTTCTTTTTTTAACTTTTCATATCAGAAGTCTTGTCAAGATAGGCATTTTTATTTCTGAGCAAAAGCAAATTTTGAAATGTGAACATAGAAAAATGGAAATACTGAGCTTTTTTACTAATTTAGTTTTTGGGTTCCCATCCCACAGACATTAAAGGTTTTCAGATATTGATGCAAGACATGTGGTTTCTTTTTCTAACATTCACCTACATCTATTTTATTTCCTAGATTTTTACTTTTGACATCTTGAAATCCATAGGATGATATTAAGGCCTCCCGCATTTTAGGAAAAAAAAATTACAAGGAATAGACTAGGAGAAAAGGACAAAGAAAATATGCATGTCTGAAAAATTATTTTTGAATACTAATGCAATTTTGAACACAAATGTCATATTAGTTCCTAACTGCATGTGTGAAATGAGGGGTGCTACTATTGCATCCTCTTTGGTTTTGCTTAGCTTGTGGATGATGATTCTTGAAGGTCTCAGTAATAACAAATGCTTTTCTACTGTGACGTGTCTTGGCGGTCTGCGCAGTTTCCTGGATGAGTAACAGTCAGAGGAACGTCACCGGTCCGGATCGGACTGTGGGTTTGACAGTTTCAGCGTGCCTCACGACGCGTCGGTTCCTGCGAATGCGGGGGAACCGGCACCTTCCCTGCTTTCCCTCACCCTGAAGTCTTCCTGGAGGACTGCCTGGAGTGACAGAAGCATGGGGCATTTTTCCGCTTTCTTGTCCCTTCCTGAAAAGTATCAGGGACAAGGCTGACATAATAGTTATTAGTCAAGCAAAACTTTTCATATTTTGTAGGTGGGTAGAAGTGAATAGAGTGCATGCCAGGATGCATCTTTCCAGGTATTTAAAATTCCTACACTAAGTGTAAGTGCCTCTCACCAGCCACTCTTTAAAAAAGGGTATTGGGACGGAAGGACTGCTAGGCTAACACAGGATGTTTTAGGGTCACTGGAGCCTTTTTGTGAAGAAGATGGTCTAGTGTTTTGTTGAATGAGGGCCCCCTCTGAGAAAAGGAGTAACCATGTGTGAGCATTTGGCAAGCATGAGAACTGAAGTTTCTCACCAAACCTTGTCTTGAGTGTATCAATATAAAATCTTTTATCCTCATGTTCTGCACTGATATAGTCATAAACGACAAATGCCCACCCTGAACTGCACATTTGTGACTCTTCTTCTGAATAAAGCTGATCATTCCCTGGGTAAATTATCAAAGAATCTAAATTTGTCCTTTTGAGAAGCTTTTCCCTTCTAGCTATTTTATAGCTTAGTACAATACATGTTGAACTGTAACAGTTCATCAAAGAGCAAACATGTCATGTGGTCGTATATTGATTGACAGACAAGAGTTAGGTTAATTTACTGTAACCTTCCTTTAGAAGTTTTGTTGAGTAAGTAAAAGCCATTATCACACAACTGACCTTTGCCAACAAAATATTAATCTTTCACCAGCTCTGTTTTGTTAGTACATGTATATCAAACCAACTGTTCCCAGAAATGTCAGCAATCTAAAATAAGCATGCAACATGCTGCACATCAGAAACACTACCAAGGAACAAGGAGACTGTCTTATTGAAGACGTAAAGGGAACTAAAGATTGAAGAAGTATCCATATGGAGGCAAATTTAATAGGCATCTATAGAGGTTCCTGTCTGTACCAGCCTATTTTTTCCAGTTATCTGGTTAATTAAATGGTTCTTACATAAAATAATTGCAATAATTACTTGCCACCAAGACAGATGAGGTATTTTAAGATTGACATGATTTGTAAAGAGGACTGGTTTCAGAGTCCCACATTCTGGCTACGTAAATCAAAAGGGAAATTAAGAGATTTGTTTTGAGCAGAGACAGTGTGTTGTTTTGTTTGTTGTTTTGTTTCTTCTTTTGGCTTGCACCATGGGTGGGATATTGAGCTATTTAGTTAGAAGATACGTATTTCAGTATAGTTCTTAAGAGTTTTTGTTTCATTCATGTGTCCTTCAGGAGAAAAAAGCTCTTAGGACCATTAGAGATATCCTTCTGCAGAGCTTAGAAACTGTGAAAGAGAATAAGTAACCCTGTAAAGGTAATGAAACGTTTTTTTGGGATAATGGGTCTGATTTGCACATCATCTGACATTGCCTCTTTGCTAAAGAGACAATGCAAATGCATTGGGTAAATGCAAAATTTGTCTTTCCATTCAAGCTTTTCTCCACTTGTCTGCCATTATATTTAGAGTTATTTTTAAGTTAAATGATAAATACTCCTATGAGTGCAAGAACTGCCTGGTTATCTAAAGTTCTAATGGTGTAGTTTATCTGAGGATTTTGCCAGCTTTGATGTAGATGCAGAAGGGGAAGCTAAACAGGGTCATGTTAGATCAATGTAGTAAAAATGTCAGAGCTCAATTGCTCATATTCCTCAACTGACATTTGTAACAAAGCTAAAAGTTCAGGTAACAGAAGGAAAACAGAGGTAAGAAGTTATGCGTGATCATTAGTATAGGCAACCTGAATTTTATTCTGGAAGGCAGATTTTAGTAAACATAAATTAAGCTTTAGTCAAACATAATGCTCAGTATAGACATTTGATAATCAGAAGTACACACTAGATTGCCTATGGCTCTCACCCTTAGACTCTTTGGAAAATTCAAAGGTGATTTAATCGTTGAGCTTTAATTAACAAACCCACTTGTGTTAACATCTAGATTACAAATACGGTAAAGCTCCTGTGCTGTGTATATGCATATCTACTCATGTTGGCTTGTCAGGTGGGCATGACACACCACCTTGCATGGTTCAGGTGGAAAGCTGGTTCTGGATGTGCATACACTGTTAGAACTACTGAATCATTTCCCTCTAAAGAATGTCTCTTGCACACAAACTGAAGACTTTGCTGCCAGCCATGCAGGGTGTTATCTGAAAGAACCTGGTTCTGTTTTAAAGTCGTGAAATATACAGCTATTAGGAACATCTTGACATCAAGGCCAACAGAGAGAGGCCTTTTGATCCAGGATCAGCAGACCAGGTTTAAAAGTGCATTAAACTTTTATTATAACATATCCATATTGGAATTGATCAAATAGAATTCTCTATGAGTTACTAGATAAAAAACAGAATATTTGAAAATGTCGTGGCTTGCTATTATTTCAAAGTTACAAGAAGCTGTTCTAGAAATGTCACTGTGCTGAACATTGTTGTTGGGTGATTTGTGGTTTGGATTTTTAATTTTTTTTCCTCCTAGAATTGTGCTACTTTTCTTTAGGAAAAACAAGGTGGGGTGAAGTGTGGGAAAGTTGTTCCTTCTGTCCTCCTCTCCACAAGCTCTTGAGCATGCTTCCTGGGGGCTTCTCTGGGGACCAGAGGAGAATGCACAGAGTTTGCTTTGGTTCTTAGTCTTTGAGTGGAACAAAATGAACCCTGAAAACTGAAGGTATGCAAGCTCACAGTGGGTGGGGGAGGTTGCTGTATGAAGCCCTGTTATTCCTTTTGACCTGTCTGTTTCGTGTTATTTTTTTATTAAAATAAAAAGGTAAAGGGTATATTTCTGAAGTTGAGGACTCAGAAATTTGAGTATTTGTTAGTGTACTAATGCTTGAAGATTGAGATAGCTTCACTACAGACCTCTGGTCAACCTGGGATCTTGTCACAGTCACCAGTGTACAAAAAGTCATGCTGTGCAGAGGCCACAAAGGAAATTTTTTCTGTAAAAGTGATCTCTGGAAAGTTAGAAGGAACAGTCTGATGGACCGTCCCTGAAATCAACTTTTCACCGAAAGATGAAACAGATCAGATTATGAATTAATAAGTGTAGCACATACATGAAGTTTAAGAAAGTCAAAATGGTTCCAGTGTTCGTGTGTCAAGTTGTACTTTTCTTTTTTCCAAGGAGCCACTTCACATTGCTGTGTCTCATCACTTTTCTGCGATGGAAGGCATTGAAATCAAAGAAGTCAACATTCGGGTAAAAAATTTTGTATGTGTCATTTCAAAATTCTCCAGCAGAATGCAAGAATGCGGACTTTCAGTTTTAAAATTATTGCATATTCTTCTCACATGCAGTTTAGGGAGAACAGGAATGCCTATTGTGAAGGCTGTTCTTGTGCGGGATGGAAATACATATTCCAGAAAAGCTCTTACACAAAAACCTTAGACACAGCTGCAGCAAAGGCAGATGTTCATGAATTTCCACAGGTACTTCCACCCGCCCAGTCCTTGCTTGTTATTCAAAAAACCCAAATGAAATGACAAAACAATGCTAAATTTGCACTGTGATTCCAACATTGAATTGCCGGTGGGTACATATGTATTTTTTCACCTCTGTGCTTTTCTGGCTGTTTAGAAAGGAGAGAGATCAGTGCAGGTGAAAAGCTATGACGTTAAACTTTGTGATTTCACCTGGTAACCTTAATATAACTTTAACATGTTTTGATTTAGTTTTGGAACAAAATAAGATGCTTAAAAAACATAAATGAACAGATGGAAGTGAGCTAATGTTCCTCTAGATTTAAACCAAATCAGCTGTGTAAGAAATATAAGAGTGAAGGGTCTCCGTGTCTTTCCTCAGAACAGCAGGTGAACCCTTCTCTTTTGGTAGCCCAACACTTTGTGTGTGTGTGTAGATACAGTAAAGCAAAGAGATTTCTCTTTTTTGAGAACTCATTTCTTCCTAGAGTTGATCATCACAGCTGTGGTTCTGTTCTTAATGGAAGATTCTGTGAGGACAAATAGCAGGTATCCAAGGTACATATAATTTATGAGTGTAGTATATGATGAAAAAAACTGCAATTGCCTGTGTTAGTGCGTTAGTGTAAAGACAGAGTTATTTAATGAGCTAAATTCATCTAAACATGTTGTATGCTGTTTGTTCTGACATAATTATTATGTTAATTTTGTATGCTTTGCATATTAAGCTGAGTACATCCTAAGATGCTAATGACCACTGTGCCAGCTTTTTATTAGACAGGAAATAAACACACAAAATCCTGCTACAGCAGCTAATTAGTTTGCTATTCATATCAAAGAAAGTGAGAATATTTCGCTGTTATAATTGAATGTATTTGTATTATTTGCCAAATTGCTATTTCTTGAATAAAGCAGGTGACTTTGGTTGGGGAAAATGAGAGACTGCAGTTTTATTGGAAAGATTTGCGGCTTATATCGCATTAATATGCAACAGTAATAATCACTAAATAATAAGGCATTAATATCTTGCTAATACTGGGAAATGTTGTTCGGTTAGGAGGTCTTTGTACTTACTTTGAACTTTGGGACTAAATCTTTCCTTGTTCCAGTTGATGGTGTTCATAATCTGACAGGTATATTCTTAAGTCATGAAGTTTTTTAGGAGACACACTTTGCCCTTGTCTGGTCTTTGTACCCTGCTGTTGCCCTGAGATCACCCATCAACCCACTTACAAACGTGTGAAAGCTTTAAGCTTTATTGTCTTTTAAGCCTTGATACCCTGCAGTTCAAAATCAATTTACTGTCACTAGATAGTAAAAGCTGATAAAATACTACATTTACTTATTGATGACATCTTATCATTATGCTGGGTGAAATGAAAGACTGATTCACTGTATGTCAGATATTGCACAAAAGTTAAGGAACTGGCAGACACCCTCCCTGGATGAGAGATATAACCAATTACCCTTGTCTTTTTAGTTATACAGGGCAATGGCTGTAAATTTAAAACTCCTCCAAAGGATGATCAGAATCATCCACAGAGTACTCTGTCTGATAAATGAATCATCATCCTGAAGCTGGGGTTGAGGGGGAGGTAATGAGCTCATTTGGGTGGAAATAAGCTTATTACTTTGCCAGTTTGTGATAGTCTCTGTCACAATCCTTGCCAACAAATAATCTCTGGCCACCCACCTACAGCCTGCAGCCAGTAGACTCAACAGCCCCACTCTAAACAAAGACTGAGCATCTGTCATCTTAACCTGCATCCGTAACTACAAACAGTGGTAATAAGGAGCAACCAACATCTATAGCAGCATGTAAGGGAAAAAAAACCCTGAAAATGTTCAGTTTCTTAAGTCATGTAAAACTTGAGAGGGATTCTGGTGGGATGGAATGCAGAATGGTATGAAATAAAACTGTTGAAGAAGTTGGAGGGGAAAGTGTTCTGTAATGCGATGAAATAAAAAGTAATTAAGAAAAGGGAAAGGCTGTAAATAATTGCAGCAGCCCATTGGGGTAAGATCAATACTGAAAGCAGAGCTTCATCCAAAAGCATTCATGATAATACCATGTGATAGCTATTGTTTTGTCCAAAAATCACAAAATCCTCAGAAGAGTGATTTAACAATGACTAGTATATTAGAATTACATCTGCATACTTTCTGCAACAGTAATGGTATGAGAATAATAAAATTTAGGTCTCATATTTCAATATATCTAGCTACATACTTTCAAATAAATCCAAGCAATCTATATTTTCATAGTTCATCTAAATTTTATTACATAGATGAACTGGTTCTCTGATATTCAGGGCACGGGGATCCTGCATTGCTGTTCTATTTCTATCCAAGGTCAAAAGTATTTATAATAGTAAATCTAACAAGCATTCATTTATCTGTCAGATGAATTTCATCAAGATCAAACAAAATTATAAGCACTGTCTCTGTTTAAAAATTTTAGAATATGAAAATATGTCAGTATAAAGCATTTTTCTCTATTTTCTAACACTAACATAGACAGGAATTAAATAAAACTACTCATATAATGCACACAAGAGAGTATCACTGAGGGTTATCAAACCAGACTTCTGAGAGGCTGATGACCGAAGAAGAGAATGAAAGCAACACTGAAGACATGAACACAACTTGATCGGTTGTTGGTTCTTTGATTGTTTACTTCTGATCGTAAGATCTGATCACTGATTCATAAGTCATAGTGGAGAGGCCTTGCCTTACCTTGTATTTGAATATGGTTACTTTCCACTCCATGGTTACCAATTTTAATGACTAAATGTTATCTCTTTAGACTGGAAAAGTTTAATTTTTGTAGCACATTACATACTATGCAAATCATCGGTTTTCACCTGTTATTAACAGCATTCATATTACTGTCTGCTTCTAGGATCATGGAATCAGTTTTGTCTTGTGCATGATAATTTCCTTCTCATCCTAATTAACTAATGAAAATCAGAAAAACAAAAAGCTATTTGTTTTAATGCTTTTTGTTCTTATTTTCTTTATCATATGTTCTTAATATGTGATTATATTTATTGAAATTTCTGTTGAGCATGACAGTTATTTAACTTCGCACTAGTCTAAATGGAATTTAGGCTACTAACTTATTGCTGGATTTTGTCTATTTAGTGAGCCTGTGTTATCAGGACAAATAATTACATCCAGCAGTTCACAAGTTCAAAAACACAAGCTGGTGTCTGAAAATGTGGCTTAGTAAATATAAGGTTTCTCTGCCATCAGCCACTAGAAAATACTCCTCAAAGGAATAAATGTTAACTAACATTTTCCAGCAGATCCTTGCAGCTCATTGAGTTGGATGACAGTCTGTCCTTTGGGGCATGAGGGAGGTGAGGAAGGAAAAAAAAGTGGAGGAGGAAAAAAAAAATGGAATGATTATTCAGTCTCTCTTAATGCTGTATATAGAATAATCTTATTTATGATTACTTTTGTTTCCATGGCCATTCAAAGGCATTATGTACAATTAAATTAAGTATAATATTGCATTCTCATAGACTTAAACTGATTAAGAAAGAATATGCTTTTTGAGGTTAAAAGCTGACCCATGGTGTGATTATGAACATAACATGATAGTGATATTAAGATAATAGAAAATTAGTAGTTTTTACAGTCTCAGTCGTGTAAGATCTGGAGCTGTGCCCTGTACCACAGCCTCCTGCTGTTAATTCTTTCCTTCCTTTCATCACCAATCCCCACTGGAGGCATAGGCCAATTAGTTGGAGGAAAAACAGATATATGAGTTTTTTACTATATTGGATACTCTAAATTAAAACAAATAAACTAAACAAACAACAACACACCCCTCACACACACACACAAAACCCCACACCCAAGTGTGGCAGAAGTATATGTAAAAGGTTATGAAGCAATATTTCAATAAATGTATAAAGATTACATTGTACGTTAAGTGCAGAATGAAAATGCCTAGCAATTCTCAAGGTTAATAGCTTCTTTATTTAGATGTGCCATCCTTTATGCTTGGATAGTGCTGAAGAATTTCTCAGTGGAATCATTAAGAATTTTTTCATTGACATTCATAGGAGGTCAATGGGGTCAATATTATTTACTGGCAACTACTGGAATGTAATGCTTAACAAATGTATTCTTTAGTAAAATACCAGTTTATGAGCTGGGATTTTGGAGGCATAAATTATAATGGAACAAAGTACTGCTCCTGGGACATAAATGCAACAGCCTCATCAGCATTCTGTGCCCTTCGCTATGTGTAGGTAGCTGCATTCAGCATAAGGAATTATGACTATTTTTCTTTCTCTCCGCCCCTCCATTTTTTTTTTCCATGTTATTTTCAGTGACGCTACCTATGTTTCACAGAGAAGTATGAATAATATTTGTTCACCTACTTCACAACGTGAGAAAGGTTAGATTAAAACACCTTGATTTTGGCATGTATGTGTGTCTCAGGTGTTCAGTTCAATTGTGAAAGGAACATCAGTTAAGTTAGAGGAAAATCAAGTTTAAATATTCTGTTGTATGGCGTAATTTACAATATACAGCATAAGTGAACTAACTAGTAACTGACAGTCTTCTCAATTTTTATATTGCTTTCTTGTGTTCCCTGCCTTTTTTCAAAAAGCTGCACAGACTTTTACAGCTCTGAAGCTGAGTACCTCTTAGAAAGATTTAACAGTTTTATTATAGGCTCATTATTTATTTAAATTATTAACCAATGCTTCCTGTAAATATCTTTATTGTTGCTTTTTATTTTGCAAATATACTTCTGTTTGTTGTGCATAAAACCTGAGTTCAAGCACATATGCAGACTTTGCAAAGACATGCAAGAGAACATAGACAGTTTTAACGAGGGTGCACAATAACATACCGGAGAAACTCTTGTTGGACACTAACGCAAATGCATAAGTGTTTCTTCTTGCATTTTCAATCACTGAAACAGATAGTAAAGTGAAATATTTGCACGAGGTGCAGCTCTGGCCAAGATCCAGGAATTGGATCCATACTGATACGTGCTCGAGCATGAGTGCCGACCTGCTGAAATCAGTTAGAGCCCTGTGGGGTTCACCTGCTGCGGTCGGTGATTGCCAAGGCTGAGACTGAAAACTGAAAGAAAAAGAAGATTTAAAGGTGGAGCTTTCCTACAGACTTTTACTTATTTACTTATGATGTTGCAGGGAGAAATTGCTTTTTTGTGTGTGATGTGTCCAGATCAACTGAATTATGAGTATCATTTTTACATTTTCGACCAATTTATTTTGTGTCTCAGCAGGCTCTGTCCAGCCTGGACTCAAAAATCAGTTGTTCTAAACATATTATACAAAAAATAAAGAAATTTCTCCAAGACAGAAAACTGGGAAAATAGGAGTGGTTATCTATCTGTCTATCTATCGTCTGTCTGTCTGTCTGTCTATCTATCTATCTATCTATCTATCTTATCACATACTTACAGTATGTGGTTGTTTACCTGCTTCAAATATTAGAGGTGGGGTTTTTTTTCATTTTATACCTTGGTTTCTTAATTTAAAGCAGCAACATAATCCAGAAGCTGTCTGGGATTTTTTACGTAACCTTATGTTCTCTTTCAGGTATAATTCTGAGGATTTTTAAAATATTTTTATGCTAAACACAAATTGAAGGGCAATAATTGGTAGTGTGTATGATCAATGTAGCTATTGCAGTAGATAATTTAAAAAGAACTCATTAACTTAAGTAGGACTTGGCCTCAGACCTAATTTATAAGATGCACTACTGATTTTAAAGAGAGCTGTGACACTCAACAAATCACAAGAGTTTTTGACATCTGTCTGGACACATATTCTAGCAAGAAAAGACTAGAAGAAAACTTATCTGCACTTAGACTTTTTTTTTCCTGGCACTCAATTCTGCTGGTCCCCTCCACATGTCATCAGAAAGAACAAGGATTAAGTGCTCTAATAGTATCCATTATGGCCAGCAATGGTAGATTGGTAGATAAGAAGTCTTAGTTAGTGAGATGATCATAAAGACGGTACTTTTTTTTTTCCTTTTCTTGACAAGTTCTGAATTCATTTAGTGGATGTGAGCATCAGTTAACCATGCAAAAATCAGCCAGATATTAAGTCTTAAGTTAAAATTTGATAAAATATCTGTTGAATATTTCCAGTTGACAAGGAATGAAGCTTAGAAGACAGAGTTTCAGAACTCCAGAGATTTAGAAGCTAAATATGTTTAGCTAAACCTATTTTATTTGGAAGCTAAACCTCTCTTATTTAGAGGTTTCTCGAAACATGGACTCAACCTTGCAAAGCATCCTTGTACATCCTGAATATAATGCACAGAGCATTGTAAATGCCATATTTCATTTTCCTTTCCTAGACTGGAGCTTGAGTAGTTAGAATTAGGAAATCTCAAAACTTCTTGTTATATCCTACATTTCCTTTAGCTCTCTTTCTGTATTTTGGGAGTGGAGTGGGCAGAGAGAAGATACTTATAATTTTTTATTAGCTTTGGATTTAGGAAAAAAAAAAAGAAAGCAAAATAAAAACTCCCTGTAGAGCAATTAGAAATTTTTTAGGTTACATCCTTACCTGGAGTAAATACTTGTAAGTAACAGCAGCAGGAAGTCTGAGCAGTTAGAATATCTTAGAATATCTGCATTCTTCATCTTTGCTTAAGGTTAGCCTGTTACATTTACTATTCTGTAATATGCCAAATATGAAACTTTTTATTATACTTTATTGAAATTTCTGGATGTCCTCATAAAAGTCTAAATGTTAGAGGAACAATATTAATAAGTCACCTAGTTCTTTTTGCATTCACACATATTTCTTGGCAGTAAAAGAATATTACATTGTACCAGCTGTGCAGAACAGAATTTTGATTCATCTTCTGGGTCAGTAAAAATGTGCATATAACAAAATTTGAGTCTAGCATATGATGATGGATCTTAAGTCTTATTATATTATTAAATGCCGTATAGACTTGGAGAGGGTTATTGTTGGTTTGGGGTGATTTTTTTTTTCTTTTTTTTTTTTAGTCTGTACCCCTTATTTAGCTAACATAGGAAGATTTCTGATTTAAAACTGGTCATTTATGGCTCTCTTGCAGCTGAAGTGTATGTAAGGATACATTAATAATATATTCCAATAAACTAATTTTATACAGCTAATGTTAATACTATAAAACTTGGTTTCATCTGTATTCTTATAAACATTATATTGTTAATGTAAAGGTGATATATTTGAGAAATAGGTATAATTTGAAATCTTTAGTACTCACAGAGAGAACAAATATTGTCCAGTTTTACAGCACTGCTTAACATTCCATCATCTTCAGTAGTAAACATTTTCAGTGTTATGTAGATACTTTTATAATAAGATTCATAGTTTTAATGGTCTTTAGAAAACACATCCAGAAATCTCTACATACATCTGCTTTGTACATCGTTCTCAGGCAGACTGGTTCCAGTACGGACAGATTAGTGGGATTTTCTTTTCTTTCTTGAATCGGAACAGAATTGCACCAGTATGTAGTTACACCAGACAGCTGTGTTTACGTGATACCAGTTTGGCCTGTAATGCATCTAGTTGCAATGGCAGGAATCAATGCAATAGGAGTATGAAAAAACCTTCCATCCTTTGCTTCCAGCTTCCTATACCTTTGATAATTTCATCAGTTTCATGTTTTGATATCTAATTGTTAAGGAGAAATGTCTTTAGGAAAGATCCATCAAAATAAACACAAGCTCATTTTCTATGCTGCAAAATTCCAACAGCTCCAGGCAGCTTCAAGAGATTCCAGTTCACTGTTCCAGAAAGTTAGAGGAAAAAAAATGTGACTAGTGTTAGGCTGTATGTCCTCTGAACTACGGGAACAATTAGCTTACACTTAAAACTCCATTTCTAGCTCTCCATGAAACTTCAGCAGACTCTACAGTCTGTAACCCCTATGTTAATCACCAGACTTTTAAAAACTTTATAAATAGAAATAAGTTTGAGGACATGATGATAAAGAACTGCAACTTTAACAGCACAGGATGATATTATTTTTAAAATTCTAGGTTTTTTGAAATCGATGTATTTTTTTTTCTTCAGTGGTGAGCTTGCTATTGGTTTTTGAGAGGCTTCTTTGTGAATTCTTGTCTAATCTAGATGGTTATCTGGCCTTATATACACTTTTACTCTTTGATATCCTTTAATCAGGTTTGCTTTTCAGACTTTCACTTCAAAGCAGGTATGAGCAATCCTCCTACCCAGAAAACATTTAGGTATGTATTTCAGCCCATTGAAAGCAGTGTTGATTTTCTGTGCTTTACTGCTTTGTTAAATCAGGCTTGTAATGTCTTGAAGTTGTTCAAATTCTTGTTGTCTATGAACACTAATTCTCTGAATCTAGAATATAACTTTGTTTTGCTGCATCAAATGTGCCTACTTAAAAGGCACATCTTCCAGATTCTGTTTTAAGGGTGTCATTGTCATCTAATCTCTTGTGCTCTCTCAGGATTAAATACATTAAACTGATTCTTTTAATTGCTATTAATAGCAGGTAAGCGACTTAACCTTTCCTATGGTCTTAAATTTAGTATGTTCATATCTTAACAATGGAATTCTTATAAAGTAGCAATCAAAACATCTTTCATATGCAAATGGATATGAATTTTTTTTCTCAGTTGTAGGAGGCAAGCACATCTTATTTTTCAATTTAATATTTCAATTATTTCACTTATATTGATTTTAAATAGACCTACTCTTAATAAACAAAAAAATACATTCTTTATTCATTTGAGTAAATTAGATCCTACTATGCTTTTTTCCTCATACCTTCTTGTTTGTCTTGCTGAATTCCTACATTTACTACAACTATACATTCATTTTTAAAGGTTATGTTACTTGTCTGGAGTATCAACAACTTTTATGTGTATTTACTCTTAAAATGCTTCTGAAAACAGTTTTAAACTGGTGTGATTTGGGGTATTTTAAAACTCTCAAAAATCGTATTGCCTATCTTAATCTTTAGGTATGTGAAGAACTTGGCAATTTTGTCTGTAGGGGTTTTGCATAGACAGAACATCTTCACTAGAACTGACCAGAGCTGCTGGAGTCCTTTGGCAGCACCTTTGCAACTAATCTCCTATCCCATAGGTGAATTATGATATTGGTGAAAATGCCCGCAGTCGTTACTTTCTCTTGACAAGAGTGCAGGATTTGGGAACATTGTGTGGGGTTTACCTGCAAGGTGGGCTCTGTGAGGAGGGACCAGGCGCTGCTCTGTGCCGGACACAGCTGGTTCAAGCCAGTCCCACAATAGAGCCACCACAGCACACCGCGGAAAACATTTAAGAAAGGGCAAATTACTGCACAGGCAGTGAGGAGGGAGGAGAAAGAAGGTATGAAAAACAACCCTGGGAAGACCAATGCAGGAGGAGAAGGGAGAGGAGGTGCTCCAGATGCTGGAGTAGATACTCCTCTGGAGACATCACGCCAGAGCGGGGTTCCTCACTGCAGCCCATGGCGGGCGCCATGCCACAGCCGGTGGGTATTTCCTGAGGGAGCTGCGGCCTGTGGAGAGCCCATGAAGAAGCAGGGGAAAAATGTGAGGAGGAAGGAGCAGGAGAGAGGAATTGTTGCGAGGAGTGGCTGTGGGAACTGGGGCTGTTTAGCCTGGAGTAAAGGAGGCTGAGGGGAAACCTTATCATTCTCTACAACTACCTGAAGGAGGTTGTAGCGTGGAGGGTGTTGGTCTCTTCTCCCAGGTAGCAAGTGATAGGACAAGAGGAAATGGCCTCAAGTTGTGCCAGAGAAGGTTTATCCTGATCATAGAATAGGTTGGGTTGGAAGGGACCTTCAAAGCTCATCTAGTCCAACTCCCTGTAATGAGCAGGAACATCTTCACCCAGATCAGGTTGCTCAGAGGCCCGTCCAGCCTGGCCTTGAATGTCTCCAGGGATGGGACATCCACCACCTCTCTTGGGCAACCCAGGCCAGTGTTCACCTCTGAATGTGCAAATGAGTAGGTTTTTTTCTCTAGATGCAGACTCTCATTTTGAAAGAATTTTCACAGACTTTGTACACTACCCTGTTTATGACTGATTTTAAGACTATCTTAGTGCAGTATCGCACTTATCATTTATCCCTCACTTTTTTGTCCATTGACTATTTGAACATGAAATCTTAAATCATTTATGGTAGAAAGAAAGAATGGAGTGGGGGGGGCGTTGTTGTTGCTGTTGGGTTTTTTGTGTTTGGTTTGATTTGTTGCTTTGGTGTTGAGGTTTTTTTGTTTGGTTGGTTTTTATTTTGTTTTCTAAAATATCCTTACCTTTGTCAAGTAAGGCTATTCAACTGTTGAGGGTCTTTACTCATTATATTTTAATAGCAATAACATTCACCACTTTATGTTAATCAGATAAGATAGGTGTAGTGATAAGTGGAGATGTGAGCATGATCAAAATGAATGAACTGCTGTACTGAAAAGCAAATATTTGCAGAGACAATAGGGAAAGCACATGCCACATGCTATCAACAAAAAGTCTGAAAGTGAAATGTAAACAAAAGGAAAATCTTATCTTGACTGTTTATTCAAAGCAACTTTCTTGTACTTGTTTTTGAAAATTGCGTGATACAGAATATACAACATAGTGGTAACTTTCAGAGGAGGGTGGCTGAATTAGGATACCTCTACATTTTCCACTATTACAGTGTCTGCATGGTTGCACATCTTCCATGTAGCTTGGTAAATGTTCATCTTGTGTCTGATATTTAAGCCTATAAGATTCTGAGGCATCCAGACTCCCTCTGTTGAGCCTGCCTGTGACTGTCTCTCACAGCTGAAAGGCTTGGTTGGTGCCTGCAGAGCTGAACCGGTCACAGATAATTATTATTTTTCCTAAAGTGGTCTAGTGTCACAATGCCTAGCTCAGGCAGAGCTTGATTTACACAAATGAGCCCAACACAAATAACAACTATGGAACATTTTCACCTTTTACTTCTTTGGAGGAAATACATGCATTCAGGAATCAGGGAAAATAATCCACAATCAACTCCCTTGCAAAACAGGCACTGTAATAGCTAAGGCAGTTCTGCTTTAGTCTCTGGCAGACACTAAGTTTTCTTCAATACATTTTGTTAGCTGATTTACCTGCTAATATGGTGTTGTAAATCCTTTCTTACATCTTCTGTGAAAAATGCAAAATTAATCACTCTAGGCTATGGGTTTCACTGTCTACATTTTCAGTTTGTATGGATACAAGACTGCACATTCTGTTGTTTAATGCTGATCTCCTCCTCATACCTCGCTTCAGGATTCCAGGACTTGGTACATAATTAGTTGGTTGTTTTCCAGAGAAAATACTGTGATCTTCAATATACACTTAATTTATAACATTTGTTGATTCAGAAGACGTTACTGACTTTTGATCATTTGTAGGCATATATCTAAGTAATTGTAGCTCTGAGCCAAGGATGAAGTCAGAAGTAGAACATACACACAATCCTCAGAAGCAGCTGAAGAAATTAATTTGTAGAGCATAACCAAAGTTTTGTCTTGGGAACTGGAAATGTTTTTGAGAATATATGCATGCAGTTATTATAGTGTGCATATTTCTGACAATTATTCTCGTGGTTGCCACCACTACTAAGAGAATGCTAATCTGCATTATTTTCTACACAGCTTTGTTGCCTATTGCAATGATTATAGCTACAAAATCTAGTCAGAGAGGAGAAATGATAACAACATAATTCTCATAGCACAGTGTCTGCAGGGCTTGGAAGACATGGCGTGGAAATGGACCTCAGTATCGATAAACTCCGTGGCTTCTGATTTTCCTTCTCTTCAGTTTATTTGAAGGTAACATATTATGTGATGTATATTGTGTTAGCAGAGAGGAAAGGTGGCAAAGGGGAGATAGGACTGATTGATAAAAGGACAAAGTTTTGACCATCCTTGGAGAGGAGCAGTGACTCAGATAAGAAAAGTCCTGGTGAGGTTTACATCCTATTTACCTGTTATAGAAGCTGTAGAAAGAAAGGCAAAAATAAATCGAGCTCTACAAAAGAGGTAGAAGCAGAATAATCTTCTCTGGAGCATTTAAACAGGATCTCAGCTTCTGCACTTCCTGGGGCCAAGAAGAATGCAGACCACCTACTACTGCTCTATGACAATCAAGAAAGATTATCAGATATGTTGCAAGGTCCACTTGTAATATTGATAACATGCAGCAGAAATGCAGGGATGCACAAAGTTCTCCCTTGGTGGTCTCCCCCTCTACCTTTTGATTTTTAAGGGAAAGAATTGGGAAGTAATAATTCCAAACTCTCTGGAGGCCATGATGTATTCATCTGAGGTATTGGAAAAACTTGCAGAAGCAGATTGAAATTGGATGCCAAAATGGTCTAGAATTGGATGGCTGCAGTTGTTCCCAGCCCAGCTGTCTGCCTTGCTCTCCTGATGAATGGTTGGTTTCCCTCCTCATGTGTCTGTGAAATTATTTAACAAACTAGCATAGATTTTACCTTTTTGTATTAAGTGAGCAGAAGGGTCTTACAATTACCATTTTAGTTTGAGGGTTTAAACTAGAGGGGAGAGAAAGAAAAGTTCATTCCAAAGTAGGTGAACGGTGAGGAAACATAATTCTATGTGCAAGGTTTTTAAGAGAAACAAGCAGCCACCTATTTTCATAGTTTCAGTATTTGTATGTGAGGAAATAGATGCTATATTTGCCCCAGGTAAGGAATAATTTAAAAGGAATCATACTCCCAGGTGTTCTCTGAACAGTGGCTCAGGAACAGGAAGGGAGTTTCCTTTAAGATAAGCTGGTAGGAGTCTCTGTTCCACTTATGGCTCTGATGAGGTTGTTTGTAAAGATGCATGGTTCACAGGTATGCTATCTGGGGACTTTGTGTACAAGAGAGATTCGTAGGGTATTTGCCAGGGTTGCCTTTAGTATCCTACACAAAGAGGATGCAAAGTAAGAAATACACACTTCGGCAAATGAGGAAAAGATGTGTAAATTGCTCTCTCTTTGTGCTGAATCACTTCACTGACAACCATTTTGTAGCAGCCACATGAAGGGGCAGTGCAGTTAGCAAATGCTGCTTCTCTTCAGTGGAACCTTATCAGCTAGTATTTAACAAAGCTTCAGCAGTTACGTAGAAAGTTGCGAAATTTTGTATTACCAGTAACTTCCCCACCACCACTAAATTAAGTGTAGGCAAACCAGGGACAACATTTGTCACTTATTCCTGGTAAATCTTAGGTAAAATGTGGTTGTTTTGTTTTGGGTTTTTTTAAAGGTTATCATTATGTGTAATACTATTGACCCCTAATTTACTATTTTGTTTATTCAAGAAAGATCAGACAACCTAACAAAGAAAACATGTTGTTTTCAGCATAGTTTTCTAGGTTTCTCAGCTAACAAGAAGAAAAGAGAAAATTGCAATCAACTTTGAAATAGATCGCCGTTCACTGGTAAGCACTGCATGCACTTCCGTATCAGTAAATATTTGTCATTGCTTAAGTAAGATTTTGCTAGTATAAAAGCAGAGATTTTTATTCATGTGGGCATTTACTAACAGACAGAAGTGATTTGTTAAAGTGAAGTCAGCAAAAGGAACACCTGGAAGAAGACAATAATGAGATTTGTGTAGAAAACAAATATGAGAGTTTTGGGCCCTTATATACTCCTGCATCTGTGCTTCTTTCTTTGATTGAACACTTTGTGTGTTTTCTGGATGAGTTATTGCACTTCTAAGCGACAGACCAGTTAGTTGCCAATGATCTTGGAACTAACTAGTTGCATTAGGCTGCTGCTGTATTTGGCCAAAGAACCTGGTGTTTGTTCCAGGAGGGCTCTATGTGGCTCTAAAGTGGGGGGGTGGGGGGAAAAAAAGTGCAGCAGCTTTTTTTTTTTTTTTTTCTTCCTTGCTTTCTTGTTTGCTTTCTTTCCCCACCCTCCTCCCCCCAGGGCATAAAGGATCTAACATATATGGGCTGAGGAGACAGCAAAAAACCCCCACATTGGCTTCTTGTTCCCTTACATGAAAACAGCCAACCAATAACAACAAAATACAAAACAAACAAAAAGCACAAGCAAACAAATAAAAAAAACCACCCCCCCCAAAAAACCCAAAACAAACCAAACGAAACCCTGGTAGTGCCACTTCTTTTGAAATGTACATATTTTCTGACTATGTTGAAGTACATTCTTATTTTTATCCTGGTCACTTGTGTTGGCTTTTTTGTTGGCTTTTTTCCATGGCTCTCTTTTGTACTAGATATAGAGTTGTAAATGGCTTTAATCTTCCCGTCAGGAATAATTTAATCTTGGGGAACCTGTTCTCCAACATCATTCATGACTTTTTAATGTTCTCGGTCAGCCCATGAAATAGCTTTGGCATTTAGAAGATCTCTAAGTTGTTAATTATTTTGTTTCCAGATTCCTGCATGAATGTAATCTGTATATCACATGCCATAAAAATGCTGAAGACTTCTTGTCAAATTAAAACTTTTAATATACCAGTAAATTTTGATGACAATGCTGTAAAAAGCAGAACTTTGCAATAACTTCTTTCACGTGTGCCTTACTGAGCGGCTTATAGTACAGCTTCAAAGAAACGATGATAATATTTCAAATTTAAGTAGCTTAGAATACTCCTTAACAAAGGGTTATTTCAACTACTCCATCTTGACTGTTTGTAGTCATGTTCTGTGCACAAAAAAGTAACAGGCATTGAAAAAATTAATGATGATATTCTCTGTTCCTGGATATTCAAACAGTCTCAACATCTAGAGAATACTGTTTTTATACGTTTGCATTATGACTGAATCATGCTGGCAGGAAGAAAAAATATTGTAATGCTTTTATATCTGTAATCTGAGATATATTAAGGAATAGACATAGTTAGAGATCTGCTCTTCTGTACAAAGTGCTTCAGTCTTCAAATTGTCATCAGTCCAATTTGTTTCCCTGAAAGGTGGAAATAAGTGGTCTGGATCACAAGATTTTAATTTTTTGGAACTGGAGTAACCTTGTATAACTGGAGATGTTCATAAAGTTGATGTCACTTGAGATACAGGTGTCATTTTAACTAGTTGTTTAGGCTACCTTTCTACCTGAGAAGTAGGAACTTTTGTAGCATGATTTGTCTTACCCTAAGATGCTCACTTCAGGATGGCATGAATCGAGCTGTAGAAGGTGCTTATTTTTCTTCTTTGACTTTAAAGCAATCGAGCAGATTAGCTGAGCCATAGATGTGTATATCTTAACAGGTAAATCCCAGCTGTAGTGTTTTGGTAGTTTATAGAACTTTTCTGTTTTACCTGCATATGAAAGTTGCCTGTGTGAAGATTAAAATATCTTGAAAAGCAGAGGTATATTGTTCTTCCAGTCCAGAGATACCCTGGGTCTCTGGCAGCCTGACTCCATCTAGGGTGCAAGAGGAGCACAGGAAGAGCAGAAGTGCGGAAAAAAGGAATTTCAGAACTGGAAACTGGCCTGTGGGTGGTTGTATTGATCCTAGCTGCAGAGTATCAGCTCACTGAAGAGGCTTTGCAGGAATGAATGAGCAAGATATGAGCCAGCTCTAAGAACAGGAGGCCTGAACAGGTGCCTCCAGGTATAATAGACGTAGGTACTTCAGCAGAAGGACTGATATTGGGACTTCTCTAGGTATAATAGAATAAAATAATGAAAGGACAAATGGCTGCTCGTGAATTTACACCCTCAAAACACTCGTTAATATGTTTGAACCTTGTCTAAAATTGATTGCAGTGGCTCTGTTTCACAACCTCAGCTTATCCGAGTAGCACAAAGGCACTGTAATTGCAACTCTTTAAATTTTCAGCACCATGATTTGTTTTAGTTAAGGCTCTCTTTTGAGTACTTAAGCCTTGCATATACATTTTTAATTTCAATTGCTTCAGTGAATTGTATTATATACTTCCTAAAGATGCACTATAACAAAATATCACAGTTTTGTGCATCCATTACAGATGCACAAAATATAATTACACATTACCTATCACTTTATTTTACTATAAAATTACTGAACTTGGAGAAAACAGTGTTAGCATCAACATAAAGAAATTTGATGAGGGTTTATTTTAACTTTTTTCTGCACATGTTGAGTTGTTCTTTCTATTGATTGCAAGTTAATTGCTATTAATCAATGATGTTCTAATGCTGCATTTTAGTTTGGGATAAACAGAACTTTCTTTACATTTAGATCCAGCTCTGATATTTGTATTCATGAAGTAATAATAAGCAAAATGTAGATGCTTCTCAGGAGGGACACTGAATGGTAGAGAGGTTAAAATTTTTCCAGAACTGTAAAGCTTAAAACCTCTTCCAAAATATTTTCATTAATAAACATTGATCTTCACCTCTAAAGTCAAATATTAGCTAGTTGGTATTGCAGACTATTCATAGAGAACAAATGATGCCATATCAGTTTATACAGGATATGGAGCGCTTTTCTTTGAAACACCTGTTTTCATTTCCTCTGGGATATAATACCAGAACAAATACAAGATGGACTTGATTCAATGCATTGACTCTTTAAATAGTCAAAACCATTACATTTACTACAAACAGAGCCGTGAAATAAGTCTCACACACAGAGATAATGATTTAAAATCACTGAATGTTCCATCTGTTTAAAGTGCCAAGATTTACACAGGTCCTTTATGTGTGGAACAGAATCTAATCGTTGCTGTTTCTGCTTTTGCAATATATGAATGAAAATTTTTTTTTGTATTTAAAAAAGATGATTTAAAAATATTTTGGCTATTGTTTGCTAAGTGTCAGCAGGAAAATAGGATAAGTGTAGCTGTTTTCTGAAACAGTAAAACTATACAAATAATGAGAGATAAAGCACTTAAAGAGATAAACTAGCACAACGTGACCTTCTAACTGGCAGCTCATAGACTTTATTAATTTAACCTTGAATTAAATAGCTTGAGAATAATGAAAGAAAATATTTCCAAGCTCACCGATTATATCTATTCTAGTGAGAAGGATGATAGGCCAGACTTCGTATTCTGTAAATAATGGATTGAAACACAATGTCCATGTGCTTCCTGACAGATGAATAAAATTCTGAAGAACTGAAAGGGTTAAATTCTGCAAAAAGCCATAGCTGTTTCAGGCAATGTACTTGCAAAAGCAGCAAGTACTTTGTATGTGTTTTGTGTTACAGAAAGGAATCACACTTCTTGTCACGAGAAAGAAGAAACAAAAATTAAATGAGAATTCTAATATATAAATAATTTATCAGCTTATAATTGCAAGTAGTTAATAGCAGTACAATAATAAGAGACTATTTATGTTATGCTTTTGTTTGATATATGCTCCCTGATATCTGAGACATTAAGTTCTTCAAGGGAGGAATTCTGACCTGCTCTTTAGAGTAGGACAATGTGTTGTTATGAACAATTTCATTTTAATATGTAGAGATCTAAAATTTATTTTAAATGTAGCCATATGCAGCTTCAAATAAAATATTTCTTTTTTCTATTGGATCTGGTCAATAATAAATGGGTTTTAGAATTTAAGTCAAGATACAGTGAAGTTATTGTGGTACATTATTGATAAAGCACACTTATTATAATAACATTTTCCAAGGGAAAATACATTATTT
This sequence comes from Caloenas nicobarica, assembly GCF_036013445.1. Taxonomy (NCBI): domain Eukaryota; kingdom Metazoa; phylum Chordata; class Aves; order Columbiformes; family Columbidae; genus Caloenas; species Caloenas nicobarica. The sequence continues at coordinate 11,164,711 of NC_088253.1, forward strand.
GTTGGCTATGTTAATGCAAACTCTAACGTAAGTCTATATTAAGCTTTTTTTAAAAAGTTTTGAGTATGTCAGAGGAGTATGTCATAAGGAGCCTTTTAAATAATTAGATGAAAAAATGCATCTTATTACCTTAAGGAATATAATATTTTTCTTACAGTAGGTCTCCAAATTCACTTTCCCATATGGCTCAATTATCCGTGATAAAAATGTTGTATTTCAGAATACAACAATCAGAATTATTTCATTGACGTTTTAGAAAATGCTTTCTTCCTTTCCTAATGGCTTATTGAAATTATGAACACAGGAGATAAAAACCTCCAGCTAGAAAAACATAAAGGAGTTTCTTGTAATATCCCTAAGTTCCATAACAATCAGTAATTCTGAAGATTTTAATCTACTGCTCAGGTCAATTTAATTGTCTTCCTATCTCTATTACTACTGATATAGTACTTTGATAAAGTACTTCCAAAACTCCCACCCTAGATATCTGAATATCAGCAAATGTCTGTTCTTGTGGGGATCCCATAACTCTTGCAAGCTCTACCACTTCTATTTTGAAACATTACAGTCCATCTGCTCAGTTCCAGATAATTTCTGCTTGTAATTTATCCAAGGAAAGAGATAATCTGTAATTCGTGGCTAGTGCAATAATCATGATCTCTTCATGCTGTGGAGCTTTGACAAGGATGATATGACCTTGAGTTTAGAGGAATGATGGCATCAAAATTCTGAAGTGGTACCATCTCAGCAAGTAACTACATCTGAGTACTAGGTGGTGGTCTAACTTTCTCCTGAATGTTTAGACTTTTTAATCTTAAACCACTGCTTTCTTAAGAATGTAAATGTTTTTAAATATACAATCCTTGATGTTGTTTGGGAAATATACTGTGGGAACTCAGTCTTTCAGGAATCATAGTGTTCTGGTTTACTAAGTTTTAACATAATGTTACTATGGAAGTAGTTATTGCTGTGTTAACTGATTTGTGTTTTTAAATTCGTCTTGGCTTGGATAATGCGACAATCTAAGCTCTTAACTGAGAGTACTCTTTGAAAATGGAAGTTTGTATCTTTGAGAGAAAATCAGGACCAAGATGCAAGCATATTAACTGAATATACCTGGGTATATTTGAGAGTTAAGTCAACTGAAAAAGTCTAAAGGTAGATGAAAGAGGATGAATCAAGACATGTTTGCTTTTCTTAAACAGTTTGAAAATGGGGAAGACAACTAATATTTCAGACTAAATTCAGGAAAGGAGATAATTAATTTTGTCATGACAGGCTGTGGGCATTGGCATTTACAAATCTGCCTTATACATAAATTTATGTAAATGAGTAACCGAAAGAAATGAAGAAAATTATGCAAAACAAAACAGTACTTGCGCATCTAGGATTAGGCACTAAAAATTCTGTGTAGCTGATAGGAACTGTGATTTTCCGCCCCCCGCCCCTTCCTCCTTTGAATAGGACTTTATTTTTGGCCTTTCTGGTGACTGATTAGTTTAATAGTCTACCTGTGCACAGAGAGAGCTATAGAGAATCTTCAGTTTGGGTGAGCTGGGAGCTCCATGGAGGGCTTCAACAGAGCTATTCTGATTGATACCATATGGTATGTTTCACAAGCCACATTTTTTCTATGGTTTGGATTTTATATGTGTGTGTAACTATCAAATCAATGTCTCTTTTTAAAAGAAAAAAACAATTTCTGTGACTGCTCTGTTAGTCTAGCAATCTGATGGTACATAGGCAGGTCTGTATGTGCAGTAGGGAAAACCACATGATGTCACTTATTGGCCTTAAAAATTTTTAAGCATTGACAGTAACTTGAATGTGCTTGGAAAGAGTTTCCTTGCTTGTTAATTTTAAGTGGAACATTTTTTAACCACTTATTTATATTGATAGATGGTTTAATTCTTTATGGCTGTATGTATGAGGACTATTGCTAGCAGGGGGAAGTAATGTTTTCAGTATTAATCAAAATACTAAGTGTTTTCAAATGTCATGTTTTAAAGTTATTAAGTTATCTTTAAAATATCTGTGTTCCTCCTGTTTACATCAGTGCAACCTTATTGAAGCCAATGACATGTTTCCAGCTAGCTGGTGCTGCAGTGAGGGTTGCAAAATGCAATCTAAATAGATAAATCTGTGGCTGTTAATATCAAATCATATCTCATTACATCTACAGGGATAATAAGACGTGGATGGATGGCTAGTACAGCCCAAGAAGTGTGTTGGCTTTCAGAATGTTTGGTGATGGTTAAAATGTTAATGAAGAGCATTAGAAAGGGAATTTTGCACTACTTGGGAAATCTGCTTGACATGAAGAAAAAAGTTAATTTCAGCCCTGCCTCATTAATCAGATCTGCCTACAGCTAAGAAAGTGTCACCTAAGTATGTTTTGCTTTCTGCTGTGAGTTGCTGATGAAGATACTGACATACAAAACAGAAGTAATTTGATTTGTGCTAGAAGGCAATCGCAAAAGTAAAAAGCAATGAATTGGAATGTGCTTTATGACTGACCTTTGTAAAGAAAGCCTTAGGCACCTCCATGTGGTGGCTGTCATTGTTAATGGTGACTATAGATTCAAGTTTGTTTAAGCAGTCATACACAAGAATTGTTTTGCTTGTGTCTTATCTGCAATAGATCATACGCATAATCTTTGCATGATGGCAGGAAGCAATAGCCTTCAGGTTAGAGAATTATCCAGGAGGACCTCTGGCCTCTGTGTGTTCATCATTGCTGTTGTATTTCCTGGAGGTGCAAAATAAAAGAGACTTCTTAGCATGCTGTCCCAAGACTAGGCAATGAACTGAGATTAAGACTTCCCATGTGAGGGAATAACCTACACTTAGACCATTTCTTTGGTTGCATTCTGGTTTTGTCCTATAACTCCACAAGAAGAAGCTGTCCTAGGAACTGCATCCCCTGGGAGATAGTCCAAGGGCAACCCACAGTCCATCTTGCTTTTATTATAGTGTGTAACCTAATAAAGCTTGAGCAAAGCAGACATTAATGCTTTGGGTGTTCAGTAAACTCAGAGTTTATGGTAGCTCTACTGTGACAGTGGGATGGGAAAGTATATTCACATCTGTGTTATTGCATTAATTACCAAATAAAGCAGAATAGGCTCATTATAACCTTATGTAAGGCCTAAAAACTGAAGTCTGTGACAAGAAACACTTCTTTTAATTGATTCTGCTTCTACTTACTGCTCCCTGATACCTCCAAGAGTCCCTGCACTCAGACTAGCTCTTTTCAGGTTGTTCTAATCTTTCACTGAAGAAATTTAGTTGTTTCACATGAAATCCTTATAAGGCCATTGATTTTTATAACGACCCTGCTGTCTTTGTCAGTCAAAATCGTGATAGTACCATATAAGCACAAAAATTCTTTTTGAGACAAAAGTGGAGTAGCTAATTTGAGGAAACTTGTACACCAAAGAAACCGAGCATGTTGGTGGTATAAGTAATTCTGATGAAAATTAAAATAAAAGAAAACAGCAGCGGTCTGTGTATTTACCATATTGCAATAAGCATAATGGATGATGATTAAATTACAATCAGGACAGGGAGTGCTTGTTCTGATGTCTAGTTAAAAAAAAAATTAAGGGCCACTTATTTGTGTCACCAAAACTTTTGCTAGTCTTTTATGTTCAAACATTTAGCATCATGTTCTGAGCTCACTGGGAAATGTGGCTCCAAAGGAGATCTCAGTACTTAGAAAATCTGTGGTATGTCTGGTGTCAAGTAAGAAGTCTGTGTTTACTTCCACTTTCTTTAGAAATCTACAGAAATATTTATAGCATTGAATTCCTTCTGTTTTCTTATACTTATTGAAAAAAATAGCGTTGTTCAATGGGATTTCATGACTGACAGCATTATTTCTGGCATACATACATAAATACATACATAAACAGTATGGGATACATAGGCAACGCTTTCTCTTACTTTGCAATATTAGGTTATATCTAATAATTCTCTCCAAATAAAAGTGAAATCTTGACTACTCAAGTGTATACTTGGCTATAGAAGGTCACAGTATTTATGAACAGGAATTTGCAGAAAGGGGCGAAAGAGTACACATAGTGCCAATGCACACACCAAAATACACCATTTTGCAGGGTACTGAAAACAAACCCCAAAAGGAAAAGTTGTAGCTTCACTTCCTTTAGAATCAAACATTGTTGAAGAAGTTGAATACTCTACTACTGTAGATGTAGTTGGCTAAACCTCAGTGGAATAGGAGTCAGCTTTTCAGCAAATAGAGAAAGAATGACACAGAAGTCATTATGTACTCGTAAAAGCAAAGCCTGGTTGCTTGGATTAAAAAAAAAATAATGTTAGAAGGACTGTTAATAACCAAGGGAGCAAATCTAATATAGGCTTTGAAAATATGATAAATCACCCGAAATTTATTTAAAAACAAAAGCCAAACAAGTCTGGTAACAGAGTGTCTGAGAAGTAGTTTAAACTGGCTATCACTCAGCTGTGCAGAATAGATGTTTAATCTCTCTCACTGCCACAGCTAAAGATTTAGAGGATTTTGCACAAACCTTTTTTGAGTCTTTAAATAGACCTCCTTTAGTGAATGGTAAATTATTTGTGGCAGGAGGAAAGTAATTCTTTTTAACCAAGTTTACCAAATCGAGGGCAATGGCTGATATACTGCAGGACAGGATGGTTCAAGGCCTCCTGAAGTTCAACAAAGGCAAATGCCAAGTTGTGCATGTAGGACAGAGTAACCTCCTAAAACCGTGCTGGCTGGTGACTGGTTGGTTGGGTCGACCAATGACATAGATTATCTTGGTGAACATGAGTCAGCAGTATGCCTTTGTGGTAGGCTAAATGCATACAGGGCTGCATTACAAAGTGATCCTACAAAAAGAAGTGATTCTTCCTTTCTACCTGGCATCTGTGAGGCTGCACTTGGAATTTTGCATTCAGTATGGGGACCCCCAGTACTAGGGAGATATTGACAAACTGTTAGGAGTCCAGCAGAAAGCAACTGAGGTTGCTGAGGGACTAGCACATGTGATGCATTGAGGGGAACAGAAGTGAGGAATGCCTGACAGGATGAAGAGAAGATGTGGTGAGCACATGGATGAGGAGAGGCGAAAAGGACTTGTGTTTCTTCCAGCTGTGGAGAATAAGGGGCTAATGAGGGCTTTAAGCTTTTGCTGCCTAACAGAGTGGGGTACAGAAAATGCAGAGGCAAACTTTTCTTAGACATGCACAGCAAAAACAAGGTTGGCAATCATTTTAAAGTTTCAGGAGAGGAAATTCCAGTTGGACACAGAAAAAAACCCAAACTTGTGACCATGAGAGCTGCTTAGCCCTGGAGCAGGGCCCAGAGAGCTTGTGTAACCTCCATCTGTGGAGGTTTTCAAAACTTGTCTGGACAAGGACCTAGACATCTTGCTTTAGAGCGGGAGATTGGACTTGGTGATTTCTAGAGTTTTCTTCCAGTGTGAATTTTCCTATGGTTCTAAATGAGTAACATTAGTGGTGCATTGGCCTTTATTTTCAAAAGCGGTTTTAATGTTTAGAGACTGCTAAGGGTTGGTCTGATCCTTCTCTCTCAGCAGAAAGGCAACTAAGTTCGTGGTAAATCTCATTTAAACTGTGAGTTGCATGTACGTGTTGAGGTATATGCTGTTGAGGTACATGCTGTTAAATCTAATTACTGTAATTTTACTGGGTAGTTAAGAGACTATGGCAAACAAGATTTTTTTCAAATGCTCTCTAGAAATCTTACATTTATTTCCACCATGGTGCGGGGCTATAAAAAGCAACACATACTGAAAGTGTAGTAAGTATTGCATTTATTTTTCAGTGCATCAGCTGATTCAGGATAATGAACTATTAAGGCTTATTTGTGGTTTGCTCTAGTTTTATTATAATTCTTCACCTTTTTGAAATATCCCCATGAGCTTGTATCCAAGGCTGCTTTTTGTCTTCTCTATGACTCCATAATAATGTCTTCACCTCTGTTTATATTGTTGTTGTTTTGACAGCTTTAGGCATCCCTAATCTTTTCCCCATTTTTTTCAGAATTGTCAGCACTATTTTATTTATCTACTTTGAAGGTACTGGGAATGTCAGTATTCCCCTAAATTCTTTATTTTCCTTCTCCATAGATGGATTTTCTTCTTGTAATTCAGCTTGTAATACTGCTTATGTACTGTTCAGTTTCCTCCAAGGCTCACTTGCAAGATCAACAAATTCAGACTTTCTAAATGAGGTCAAGATTTTCATTTCTGTCAGCTTTCTATAAATTTTCTGGTTTATATTGCAATAAGTAAAGATGGAAGTTCATGACAGGATTTTAATTCACATGCTTAGTCTACAAATATGAATGTACTTGAAAACGTTATCTCTGTAACACTGATATGTGACATTCCCTGTCCTCCTTCCCCTTTCTTCAGTAAAGCAGAGCCCATACATGAAAAATGAATCCAGTGAAAATTGTTTGGTTTATATATTTTGTTGCTCTTTGCTTCCTGATGCAACCGTGTTTCCATCACTCTTATTATGTGTGTGCACACAATAATTTGTAGTATTATTTCATACGACTCTGTAAAATTATTCACAAAATGAAGTACAGCCAGTTGTTTTTAAGAATAAAAAAGATTGCTATACTTGTAGTCCTCTCTGGTTTAAGTTTTAATTGTAGACAGTTGTAGTCCTCTCTTTGCTCATGCCAAAAAAGTTGTTTAGATGGACTTTTAAGGAACATTTGTGAAACAAGTACCAATTATTTGAATTTTTTTGAATGATGCCAGTACTAGCATGTTTTGCATGTGCTATGATAAAACTCTAGGCAGCTATAGTAATGTTTCTTTTGTGTTGGCTGCTTTTTTGGTTCTTTTGCATTGACAATTTTCAAATGTGGAACCAATAGACTAGTGTTGTTATAACGACATTAAGTAGGTGCAATGCCCAACAGATACTGAAATGAAGTAGCCCACAATAAAAGAGTAACATCCCCTTTTTTTGTCACAGCTTACATTTCTCACTAGTATTCTGCTACAATCTCTGTAAATTATTACAGCTCAGTGTCTGAATGCCAGTCATTCTTTTTAGTTCATTTTGAATAAGATTGCAGGTAAACTTCACTTTTATAACTTCTGGTGGGGAAAAAAAGGAGAGTTCTTCTGTCTATAAATTGGTTCCAGACACAATGGCCCAGTAATACTACTGATCTAACATTAGAGGAGATCTGGAAAATTCTTACTCTTTTCAGTCATTGTGCAGCACTTAGTGTTCAGAAGAGCAACCGTTTCTGTTCATACTGTACAAAAAAATTGTATTTGTTTTCTATATTGAAAATGTGAAGATGATCTTTCTCTTGCTATGTCTGGTGTGAATGCATATTTTAGGCACAGATTTTTCAAGAAAAATAGAATAATACAGTTGCAAATGAAGTTACATCCTTTTGACTAGAATCAAACTTAACTTACCTTATTGTGATCTCTATCGAATAAATATTTAATAAGTAAAGCTAAGTCAAGCATTTCTAAATATATCTTTGGCTTTTTATTTCCTCTGGGAAAAGTGTTTGGCAAGAGTCCTCGAAAGGATAACTAAGTAGTTTCTTGTTTTAGTGCCAATAGCACCCTAAAGGTCTTGACCAGAATGTTTGAAAGAGGTCTTGAGGGTGCAAGAAAATAGGTCATCTCTTTTTTTCTCATGCTCTTAAGGGGGAATTTTCCTTCACGACTGGGAAGAAAACTAAGAGTGGTGAAAACACTGCTGTTGTTTTAATTTTTTTCAATTTTTATCGTCTTCTTTTTCTTATCTTCATAATGTTCCAATTGCTGGAATCCACAAAGTGGAAATTTTGTAAATGTTTTAAAAATTTATTTTTACTTTTTTTTAAAACAAAAGGAAGCACCAGTATTTCTTTTTACATTTCAAGTTTAATTCCAGTGTAATGATGGAGGTGGAGATGAATTTAGAATGTTTGAATATATATAAATGATCATAGTAAAAGAGATCATAACGCCATTGTCTTGGATGATACCAATTGTGTGAGAGGTCATTGCCTGCCTACATCATCAATGGTCAAAAACAAATACCAGATTCCTTAGAGTAAGCTTTCCAAAGTTCTCAACAAAAGCCCTTTTAAAAACATCATTCTGTATACTAAAGTGTTTGCTACTTCTTTCCTGTTAAGTTTGTCATCTGAGCGATGAGTATTTATAAATAAATGTAAAAGGAAACATTTTTCGTGAGGCTGTGATTTAATGAGAGGCTTTTGCGTGATGGTGGGGGACTGTGTGAAAAGAAATTGTGTAACTCCTTGGAGTTCAGCTCTCTTACAGAGCACAGTTGCTAGTAGCCAGATGGTCTTCTTGAAACACTTTAACTTATGAAGAACTGTTTTATTTGTGTTCACATTTTAGCTAGGTTTCTAACTGTGCAACAGGAATACTTTAAGACATGTTGTGGAAGTAGGTATGTTGAAACACTGGGAAATCAGAACAACACAGAATGCAGCTGTTATTTTGGGGCAGGATGCACCTTCACTTTGTTTTGTTTCTTCCCTGATGGTAATGAATGGAGAAGAAAAAAACAAAACAAGAGAACAACAACAACAACAAACCCACAAAACAAACCCTTTAGGAGTGACAAGACTGCATGGAAATTAGGATTAATATAGTTGATTTACATAATGCTAGCTTTTTAAAGCAAATGTGGGCTGAGTATTCCTCTGCTAGAAAGCAGCCAAAAATAGAAATCTTTCTATTGTACTTTTCTTACTAATTATGTGGCTACTTTGACATGAATTGCTTAGCCTACTATTTAGTATGTCAAGGAGTATTTCTACCTAATCCCTTATTGTATTTTTGCAGTTAAGAAGTCCCTATTCAAAAAAAGCCAAACTGTTATTTACTAAATTTGATTTGGGATCATTTACTGTGCTGCTTACATCCCTCTTAATTCTTTCAGTATAGTTTCTTGTTGTGTAGACTTAGATGTAAAGAGAAACTTGAAGTAGTTTGGATGTAAAAAGATCTTTGACTAGTCATGGTCTATGCTATGACAGGAGGGAGCCATTGTTCTGATACTTTTCCATTTTCTTTGGATTGACTTGGAGGAAGTATTCCTTAGTCCACAGAATAAATCAAGGATAAAATGGTACTGCAGCACCTTTTCTTTAGCCGTTGTCTCTTACACATTTAACCTAAAGTTCATCTGAACTGATTTCTCAAAGGCTTATCCATCAGCACAGAGCTAATGTAAAACTTCAAGGTTAAAACAAGGAGGAAGTCTTTTGTTTTAAATTTTAATATTAATCAAAGTGAAGAACTAATGGCACTGAAGACATATATAATGCAGAGAGAAATTGGAAAAGCTTCCTTGCACATGTCCATTAATGCACTACATTATGACTGAAGAAGAAATTTGTCACAGAAACATTGCTATAGAGACAAAAGTCTTCACCATACTTTTATTCTTGTTTCAAAGACCATGGCTCCTTGTCTCAATAAATAATAACCTCTGGTGATTTTTATATGGTGGACCAACATGTTTAAGACATGAGTAATCTTAGAATGATTACAAATATTGCAGAATGAATACTGCATGATTTTTTTTCATTTACGTGTCTCTTGAGATTTGTCCAAGGAATTTCTTTGTCTATTTTAAAAATTCATTTGTGTTGGACTTATGTAGACTTTTGACCATGTAAGGATGCAAGCCAAGAATGTTTGCAAGAACAGCAATTTTCAGTAAAAACTGAGAATATAAGTGGAATACAAATTTGAAGTTGTAGCGAGCAGAGGGGAAAATTAGATATCCTCAGCAGGAACAAGATTCTAATTGATATGGAGATAGAAATATAGTATGAACAAGTGCTTAATCATATTAGCTCACATTTGTAACTTCAGATACAAAATAATAAAAAGGACTCTTTAAATAACACTGGCTTAAGAATCACAAATTATCTGCAGAAGGAAGGCAGAATAAGAGAAAATAAATTGGAGAGTACTGTGGTCTAGTTATGTGTATTCTGCATATGTGGTGAAATTTGTCACCTACATTTTCTTTAAAACTAATTCGCTTGTGCATACTTACAATAAGACAGCAGGGAACAGTAAGGAAAAATGTATGTAGGCTTGTTTGCATTCACTTAAGAAAATTAAAGATTTAATTTTTTTTATCAGTCATACTTACAGAAAACAACCTAACTGATTGAATGACTGGTTTGAGTTGGCACCAATCGAGAACAGGCAGTTGATCTGTGGGAGGGTGTTCAGTTAAGCTTTCAATTTGCACTTGAAGCCAGGTTTCACAGGACTGTAGCTTGGGGGTTACCCTGTCAGAAAATAAAAGCAGTGTGATCATGAGAAGTATAAAAGAGAAGATCACATTACTTAAATTATCTGAAGTCTCTTTATAGCTATATCATTTTTCCAATGACTTTAATAAAGACAGAAGAAGTTTTAAGAATTTTTTACTAAGTATAATATTTAGCTAACTACAACAAAAATATTTTCACAATATCTCCCCTACTGCAAAAATAGAAACCAGCTACTGAATCTAAGTGACAGTGTCTTTTTTTCATTTAACTCTTGTATTGATGATGATTGCAGCGTTAACTGTTTGCATTAAAATGTCCCAGGTGAGGCAAAGCGATAAGTTTATTCCTTGTCCATGTAACTTTCAGTACTCTATTAAGTATTCTATGAAGTTCTGTATGAAATTTGTCCAATTTTCAGATTTGCTGCAGAATTATCATCTAAATAACCTATTAATAAGAAAGCACAGAAAAACTTGTTTTGTCCAAACTCACAGTGCCTAAAGTATTGCTGTTGGCAAGGAAACAAACAATTTGATGTATTTTTAAGACTACTTACTATGTTACATTTTATCTTACAAGTTAGAATTGAAAGCAAAGCATTTCTGTAACACTACTTATGTATATAAAATCTATAGTATCTATTTGTCTACATGCATGTGCACTTATATATATTTATAGCAGTATATAAATGTAAGGTTACAGATTCCCTTGGAGCACCTTAAGTTTATAACATTTCACATTCTCATTACAATTACTGTCAAAATAATAGGTTCACATTTGTGTTTTGTTCTCATTACAACCTTCAGTGAGATATTGGAATTTTAAAGCCTCATATATTCAAAGAATTAGGGGAATATACTATATCGCTGTGACCTTTTCAATATTATATGAATAGACTGCTGAAACTTTTACTTTTTTTGTTTACTGCTCTTCTCTTTTCCTCATGGTTAATTGTGTTGGGAAGAGTTGAAACGGATGACCTTTCCAGGGTTTTGTATTTTGAGAGGCCAAAAAATGTATCAAGCTTGCACAGTTCTATACAGTTAACGACATAGTTATATTATGCCCTTTCATTAAGCTTTTGTATTAGTGTGTATATTGCTGCTGGTATAACACCTTTATTTAGCAGTACTTGTTTTAATATATATTTTTTAATTTTTTTTTTCTTAACATTGAAATGAGAATGGAGAACCATCTTCAATACATGTCTCTTATTCATCACAGCAGTACTGAAAGTAGAAGGGTGATATTTTCCGTTCCAGTAATCCTTTAGCATTAGCGATTTGGAAGTATTCTCTAAATGCTAAAGGTCTGTTAGCCTTACATCTATGAAAGAATTGCATTTAATCTGCTTTTTCTTTATAGTGCTATGCACACTACCTGCTACTTAGTATGTGAAATCTCAGTACAGACTGGTGGAGTTTGTGTGTGTTTGGTTTTTTATTTTAATTTTTCAGTGTTAAAAGAAGTAGTGAGAAGGGTACGGAGGAAGAAAACACTTTCTGAAAAGCGATGAGGGGAAGACTTAAAATGTCTGCATAGTCTCGAAAGGAAGCAGGGAATGTTTCAGTCTAAGGCTACATGAGTGATGGCAAACTAAGCACACTTCCCTGAACCATGATTTTTGGTAACCTTACATGGTGTAATGTAACTAGTATAAATAAGTGATATATTTATGATACTATTATTGATATGTTTCACTGCCCCCAGAAAGCTTTTTTTTTTTTTTTTAAATTTTTCTTTCTAATTTATGTCTGGCTTCTTATGCTATAATAGTATAATGGTGCAAAAGCAAAAAAAGTATCATTTAATTCAGAGGCATTAGTTTCAAGTAACAGTCATGAGAAGCAGAGACGTTAAGTATTTATCTTACACTTTGGATTCTTTCTTATTGACATTTTATGTGTAAATAATGACATAGAATCAGGAATTTTACATTATGTTACTGCATTTTCTCCATAAGGGTCATACCACACTATTTGTGATGTGCATTTGGTGTAGTAGCAAGGAGCCTAATGATAAAAGCATCAAAGATAAGCTACGATTGACATGGCAATGAGCTACTTTTTTTTCCAAATGTCTGAGAATGGTCCCAAGTTTGTTGCAATTAGTGACATGCATTGCTAATTTGTTCAGTTACTACAAGAAAGGATACTTGTAAACAAGCATGCTGTCAAATCTGGTTTTTGTCAAGAGTTATTTTGTCATTGTATGTGCTGACTAAAAGTTTAGCATTTTAGAGATGATTTTTAAATGGTTTCTGCATGATTTGTAACAATCCAAAATATATATATTTTTTAAAGAACAAACCCAGAAAATGGAAAAAATGTTTACCAGCTAAACAGTATAGGTAGGAAAAATTAAAGAACTCTAGATAATAGGCTTCTTCTTACAACCTGTTCTTGCTTTGCTTGTGTGTAGTGAGCCTTGTTCTCAGTGACTGTGCCTGTATCATTCCTGAAGCTGCCATCAAGTGACTGTAATGTGAGATGCCTCATGATCTTTCTGCCACCCATCTATATGGCCTGATCTTCCAGGCTGTTTCAGACACTGCTTTATGCATCCTCAGGGCAGCACCTGCAGCCTTTGTGTGTATAAAGACAATAAATTTGGTATTTAGAATGGGCAGCAGTTCTGGGAATTCATCAAGACGAGAGATTCTGTAATCTCTCCCATTGTCAATGGTGAAAATTGTATTTGAACTTTTGAAAGTCATTCTCTAGAGCCAAACTCTAGGAGTTCCTTTTGTTAGAACTTTGATACATTTATTTCCAAGCATCACCTGGGATACACATATGTATATACTACAAGAAGTTAAACAGATTCCATATTTTAATACTGATTTAGAAAGACTATAATTTCATGCATCTTCTTTGTGATTTTTTGAGGGCTTAATTGCAATGTCATGGCAATGCTTATAAGAAAGCACTGAAAAGCTTTAATTACTTTGTACTTTGGTTGGTTATGAACGCATGCAAAATTTAACTATTTCCCCAGAAGCAAATAAAGTCCACATTTATTATGTTACATAAAAGTTATGGAATGATTTAGAATAATTAAGCTAAAGGCTGTCTTACTTGGGATTTTGCTCATCTAAATGAGGCATAAAATTAATCTCAGAAAATTATTTCATATTAAACTACTACATGAGAAAGAAGCATTAGGATCTTCTCAGAAAGTTTTGTTATAGGAAATGTGTTTTATGGCACTAAGCTACAGGTATACTATGTAAAGAAATAGAATTGTAGTGTCGTCCTAATTTCTTGAATGAAGCTAATCAAATAAAATCATCAGGAAAGAGAGACATTAAGAAGCATAAAAGAAGACAGAATTTAAAAAGCAATAAACCAGAAGATGAGAGAGTGATGGAAACTTTAGGCAATTTGAATAGAAAGTTGGGAAAATGGAGGGAGATGCAGCTAATAAGACAGGGTGAGGAAAAAAAAAATGAAAAAGAACCAGCAAGTTCTCAAAGTTAGCTTTAATATATTTACACTCAAATTTTACTATTGCAACTGTATTTAATATCTGTTGCCTGTTAAAAGCAACTTAAGTTCCTTCTGACCTGTGGTAGTGCTGTTACTGTGACTGTCAGAGGACCAAATAGTGCCTACTTTTCTCAAGAGAAGTGATTCACTGTCAAGTGAGAATTGCTTACATGGGTGATGTGAGGTCAGAGGAATTACACAAAGCCACACTCTAAATGCTATGATCAGTTTTATGGACAAGAACATGGAAGTTGATGAGTGAAGAATACAGGAAATGAATGGGATCGAAATAGGTTCAGTATTATGGGGTATGAATGAATGACTTGTAAGTTTAAGCACATTAGTGTCAGTGATTCTGTGTACATTTTGACTTTTTATATATTAAAATAATAATGTAAGGTATGGCCATTAAGAGAAGTGGTCTATGAAGCTCAGGTGTCAGTGACAGGCACACTGAAAGCTATCACAGTTGTTAATATTTTATAGAGCCCCAGGAGTGTGATTGTACCAAGGAATAGATGGGTTTTCTGTATGTAAGGAAAAGATTTGGATTCCAAGTTTTTCTAAAGGTGGGTTTAGGTGCGGGATGCTGGAAGAACTTTCTAATGGAACTGCAGGGGAGTAATGAAGAAGCAGAACAGCAGCTTTTGTGAGGATTGGTCTTTCTGACATTATTTGGTGGTTAGAAAACAGTTTCTAACCTAAAGTGGACGCTCTTCTCTCAATTACTAGAAGGAATGAGCTTTGCAACCCATGAAACACCTTCCTATAAATCACAAATGTGTATAGATGCAAAACTTCCATCTAGTAATTCTAATGCCAAGGTAAATCAGTCAAGTTATAATTGGCTCTGACTGACTTGGTACTCCCACAAGCTGCTTCATTCTTCTGAAGCTGGAATGCAAATTTCATTTTTGCCTTTGAAAATGCTAAAGAAATAATTTGCTACTAGTTCTGATGGAAGGACATTGTCTGACAGTGTAAAACATAGGGAAGTATTATCAGAAAAAATATACGTATTTAGATGATCAAGACACACTGTATGCAGGACTTCGACTGAATTGGGAGGGAAGAAGCTCTATGAAGTTTCACAGACTAACAGCTGAAGATTTGATATACTACATAAAGCGAAAGGATCCTTAATATATGCAATGTCATGGTCGTAAGAGAGAGCATCCTGTTTGATTATCTGAGTTTGAGCAAATCTAGTGTAGTGGAGTTGTTTTAAAGGGAAGAAAAAAAAATGTAAGGAAAAACTGCATGTGTTACGTTGTATTAGAACAACATTGCATTAAGAACAAAAAAAAGACTTGGTAAACCATGGTAATTCACTGACAATGCTAAAGGTTTAGTTGAGATTACTTTCTGCTGCACTGTGCTAATTGGAAGATTACCTCATTATAGTATCTCATTAGCTTCCTGAGTTCCTTTTTCTCAATCTAGCATCATTCCTTTGGCATGTAAGAGGCGATAAAGTCTACCACACTCCAGAAAGGATAAGTTTCCAGTCATCCTTTCTACATAAGGGAAAACGATGCCTTGAGTCACAGTACCTCGCAATGAAGGAAGTAAAAATTATTTTCAGTTATCCCTCTCATTTCCATTAAAGGACATGAGATATCTATTTCTGTTGAAATAAAAACTACAAACTTTTAAGCCTGGGCCCCATGAATACATCTTTCCTTGATGGCAAATAGAGAAGGGCTGGATTTTAAGAAAATTTCAGTTTCTGAATTCTTCCTGAAATTTTGCCAAGTGTTTTCAGACATGCCTTCTTATATGCCACTGTAATAGGGGATGTCTTGGGAGAAATCCTGAACTTTTTATTTAAAGCTTAAATGGTACCTGGCTAACTCTGAAAATTTGCTCCATTGTGTTTTATAAAAATTAATTTTAGAAAGTTCAGAGAAGTTCTTGGAGGAAATCTTTAGGAATACAGTATGTGCTCTTCATATAAATGACAAAAAAAAAAAGAGGCAATATTAAATGATTATTTAGTTAATGAAACCTCCACAAAGAAACTGCACAATTCTCGGTTGTAACATCAATATATTGGCAGTAAGGAAACCTCTGCTTTCTCAGCTGGATGTTAGTAATTAATATCTTGCTGTCTAATTAGATTCTTCCCTTCTCATTGGAATGTTGATTTCTGAAGCAAATGTTCGTGTTGCCAGTATGTGCTGTGTTGTAATAGAACAGAACATCTGGCTACCCACCAGTTAATGTAATATGAGAAGGCAGGCCTTTCTAGGGAGAAACTCTGCTGAGTTTATTATGAACAACAGAAACTCTAGAAGATACAAGCATTAAATAGATGTTGGTATATCATTATCCTCGAAATACAAAGATATCAAGGTTGCCTTCTCTGAAATTTCTGGAGACCTCAGTGGGACAATGACTTATTTCAACATTTTTTAAAAATCATAATAACATTAAACTTATGTTTGCTAGGAAAATTTAAAGTAAAAATATTTTCATTTGAGAAACTGGACTATATCTACAATCAAAAGAAAATTGTTAAGACCACACAATAAAAATAATGATTTGCTGGAATATAGCTAAGATTGAGAAGACTTTTTTCTTATGGGGCAGATGTAACCCCAAACCATCTTTGAAGAAGTTGGGATACGTTTGAAGAAAGGTATTCAAGAGTTCGTATAAGTACTGTGATTCTTTAAAATTACTTTAGCTGTTTAAGTATCTCTCCTTGCACTTCTTCCAGTCTTCAAGGTAGCTGTGTCTCAGAGCACACTTCTGTTCCCATAGTCTTCTCTCCTTGGTCCATGCAGGAGTTGAGAGGTGGGCAAAGGAACACCAACTCAATGTATATGATAATCAACCCTACCAACTTTTCTATCGAGATTTTCCCCCCTTTTTTATACAACTATTGTGAATGGGTACAGTTGGAACATAATCAGTTAATCTGTGGAAGTTATCCTTAGTTGCAACGAGTATAGATATGAGTTCAATTTCTAGCTCTGAAGGTTTTCAGTATTGCTCATCTCAGTATTTGGGAAATGGTAACAATGGTGGGCGAACATTTTTACAAGTAGAAGCAAATAATAGACCCCTTAAAAATCCTGAAATCACTTGTTTCAGTAATGCTAAGGTTATCTCATATGTTAGGAACATCTCACATGTTAGATTCTGTCTGGTCTGAGAAGCCAGCAATGGAAACCTTCCATTTGATCCAAAGGTGAAGAGTTATTCTTTAAGAGAGCTTCATCTTCATGCCTGAGGAACTGTGCTTAGATGAAGCTTGACAGTGCTTCTGAGGATAATGTGCAGAACACAGACATGCAGTGTACTAAAAGTTATTAAAGTTGCCTTTTTTTTTTTTTCCCCGAGAAATTGCATGGTTCTCAAAATGCTGCTGTAAATATCACTTTACATAAGCACATTAATGATCAAATATTAGATTACCCTTTTGTGATATTTTCTCAGCTTTAATTTTTATTTAATTGAAACTATTAGTAGTGCTGTAACATTTAGAAGAGTGGCCGTTGTAAGGTCAGGTGCTGTTTATCCAAAAGTACATATTTGTCCAGCAAGCTAATATTTTTAAGACATTGTAATATTAGCTGTATTATATACATTTTCTCAGAGAATGTGCTGGGATGGGTCTGTAATGTTTTAAAAAATATTGCAAAGAATGACTAAAAAGACTTTTTAAAAAAAAAAAAAAATGAAATGTGCACTGCCATAATGTCTGATATAATTTTGTCAGCTTTCCAGCTGGAAGACAAGACTTGAATAATATTTCATATGAAGTTAGCAAGTTTTTCTGTAAATATTTTGTGCATTATTTTTCTTCATCAAATATGCAGCTTTTATGTTGTTACTGACTTGCTTTGCATTCTCTTCTTCTGACTACAGTAATTCTGAAACCTATCAGTCTGTATTGATATAGAGTATAGTGCTGTTAAAGAATTTTGTGCTAATCCTCCAAATCCTCCACATGTAAGCATGTGTGTTAGAAATGTGAATATGTGAAATGCATTTTGAATAGTTCACCTTTATAAGTGATTTTGGTGGTAGTTTGTGTTGGTTTTTTGGTTTTTGTTTGATTTTGGTTCATTGGTTGATTGTTCTTTTTTTCTTTTGGCAAGACATATAGGATCCAGCCATGTTTTTCATTCTGTAAGGTACATAACCATCCTTAGCATTGTAAAAAGAATTAATGAGAAGAACTAATCAGAGGTCTTATTGCTTTTCCAGCTAGTTATATTCATGCCCTTCTTGATCTTCTAGACAATGACTTTTCTTCTGCCACATTGAAAACACTGTGAACGATATTTTTTTAAGAAATACTTTTGTAGAAATATTATCATAGCTGTTAAAGGATTTATTAGGTTATTTTGACTTTATCCTGACAGTAGAGGATTATTCTTTAATATTTATTATCTACTTTAGACCATTAATCTTGTCATTTTTCAATTTTTCTTTAATGACAGATATTTCAAATCCTATTTATTTTTCCGTTGCTCACAAACTGTTTTCCTCAGAGTTTTATGAAGAGTACATAAGATGATATCAGGAGGGAAGCTGTTCCTTATGAATGAGTGTAGTAACATTCATGTAAATCTGAAAGATGCTCTCATTATTTCCATTGTTTGTAATATTAAGTGAACTATGAACATATCTTCACTCTTCCCTTTTCTCATCTAATGTGGGAATACAGAGCGTCTTCTGCTCATACAGTGATTCAGAAATTCATTGATTATATTATATAAGCAGACTCTGAGATCCTTTTCTGAAGACTGAGTCTGAACTATTTTGCTAAAAATGAGTGGTTTTCTTTTTCCAGCCTTTTCAATTGAAGCTACTCAGTGGTGCTTCTGCAGTAAACATCTCTGTGGGTTTGCTTCACTTTCCTAGACTTCCCCAGACAGTGGAGCAGTGCTGGGGTTACATCATGTGCTGATCCAGGAGTGTGTATGTAGCACCTTTTGGCTAAGATGACCCTGAGGGTAATCTTGGTGATTTCCACTTAGACTGTATCTTTGGCTATAATTTTACATAAAAGCATCTGATTCCCCTTCACTGTACCACCATTGTGTGATGCAGCTTTCTTCTCATTTTATTAATGTCCTCCATAATCTTCTCTCAGTCACTTCTCACTTGAAGGCATTTCATACCATCTCAAATTCCTTTTCCTTCTGGACCAGACTTCTTCTTTTCAATATATATGCAGCAACTTGTTGCCTGGGTGTATTATAGATATATTTGTAATTTTACTCTAAGTGCTGGCATTACACTAGAAAGTCTCTTCCAAAAGTAGCAGACTTGTGAAACAATGTAAATTTGGTTAAAACAGATAGAATTTATCAGACATTAGAGTCCTTTCAAAATACTTTTAATTCCATTTTCTCTCTTAAATTACTCAGGAAATCTTGTAGATATGACTGGGCTAGAGCTCCATTAGTTATCTGCTTTTGGTCCCTCCTCCTTGTGAGATATTTTGCTCTGGGATGCCAGTGGAGAATCTACGATAAATGTAGCTTTTAGAAGGACTGTCTTACATATATTTAAATAATTGCTTTTGTAAGAATATTGGTCTCCAGAGTAAAGTATACATACTTCCAGTACTAGATATTTCTGCTTCTTGCTGAAATGAGCTGTTGCATTTGCTTTTTAAGCGTATACCAATAATTTGAGTAGAATTGGCTCTGCAGGCACATGCTTTACATATCGTAATAACATTTACTCTGCCTCTCAATTCATTTATGCAAAATGAGATGGAAGAGTTTCTTTCTTTTAAATCTTTGCTTTGTCTACTACATTACTTCTCCCAACATAAGTCTTTAAAGACTGGGAAAAACATGGAAACAACTATTCATTTATCTTCTTTGTTATGCTCCTCTAAAACAATTAATTTCTCTTTTTAGTTAGAGTGCTTTGAGTCTAAGCAGCTACTGAGATTTATGTGGAACTTTGATATTGTAATCAAAATTATTTTCTGAAGGCTGATTTTCATGATTATAAAACTTCTAGATTGTATTCATTCTTGTAAAACCATGAAAACCTTGAACTACAAGATATGCTTTTATGTTGAAAAGTACTTGTTATGTTGTAAGTAATTGTTGAAGATTGTGTGTTGAAGATATGTGTGTTAATATTGCTAAAAATGAAGGAAATTGGAAATAAAACCTTTATTTTTTTTCAAGAGGCAGTTTTAAATTTCTTTCCATCTACTGGAGAAAGTATTGATAAACAATGATGACTAGAAATACTCTTCACAGCTGATCATCTGAAATATCACAGATAGAGTCAGGTTAATTTTAGTTCTAAATGAGTAAGATGAAAATGAGGAGAATCAGGGTTTGGGGAGCTGAGGGAACAGTTAGTGTAACTGGTTTACTAAGCAAGAAATCACTGGTTACTGGCTTCAAAATTCTTTCATCTGAACCCATAGACCCTGGTTGATGGGTGGAGGTTCTTTTTTTCACTTAAAAGTCTTCTCAGACTGTCACAAAAACCAGGCCCTACTGAAAAGCCCTTGCTTTACACTGATTTTTTGAAAGCCGCTTTGGAATTTTGTTTTTTGGTTTTTTACCTCTAACAATTGACATTGCAGCAAGCAGTAGTTTGGGGTTTTTTTCCACTCAATTTGCAGAACTTCTGATGTAATTAGAAGCAAAGTAGAAATATGTAGATAGATTGTAAGGACTTTATAGCTTAATTGTCTTGGCTTGAATAAAACAATTCCATGATGCCCCAGCCCGTAGCACACTGGGTTGTGCCCTTGAGCCTTCTGATCTGTGGAAGCCTGAATTTATTTTCTGTGCTCAGCAACATCTATTGCTCAGCCAGCACTATGGGGGTAAGTACACACATGCTTCAATTTTCAACAAAAGAGTACATGCATGCTTCAATTTTCAACAAAAAAGCAGCAAAGAGGGACTGCAATAAAATGGGTGTTTGTCCGCTCGCATGTTTAGTTGAGAGAATACGGTAGTGGCTAATATTGTCATATAACTTCTTGCTTAAAATCTGCCTAATTACTTGAGAAACCAAGGGTGGTAAATGTGATGCTAATTTTTTAAAAGGTGAGATCTGGGGAACTTGTAAGTCTGATATTTGTACCAGGCAAAAAGATATGAGCCCTAGTAAAGGCTTATATGGGTGTGATATACACCTTGGAAGAACCAGCATAGATCTGTAAAGATAAAGTTCCTGCCTCATAGGTTAGTCAAGATGTTTAAGATATTAAAAATCAAGGGCAGCTCAGAAAAATCACACAAGACCTTGATGAGAGCAACCAACTGCACAATAAATTCAGCAGATATTAATGAAAAGTTTTGCATACAGGGAGCAATGAATAAGTCCTAATTTTGCACATTTACCTCCATTACATGTTACCTCTGTTAGCCTTCATTTGTCATTTCCTCCCTCATTTCACATGTGAGTTTGCTTGTGTGAGAGATGTGCTAGACAGAGAGGTATGTCCATGCAGAGAAAGAATAGATGTCACTCAGATCAATACGGAATTAAGTCAGGTTTTGTTCAGGGTAGATGAACTCCAGAGACCACTTCCATATCTGATCTTTATGTTCTTGGACTATTTCCTTTAATTTTTATGTATTTTACATAAAACCTTTAGAAAAGGGACCATACTTTCTGGAGAGAAAAGCGACCAAAGTTCTGATCCAAATTATGTTCATACTTGTAGTTACTTTACCTTTACTAATAAATACCAATCATTTTAAATGTTTTGAGGTTGGTTGTTAATTGGCGTGTAAGCAACACAGAAATTGCCAGGTATCAATTTTTCAAGTGTTGTTTTGATGCAAAAGGTTGGAATATGGGAGGATTCCAGCTGTTCTGGTTTCCTTTTATTTATGATTTCAGTCATTTTCAAGTACTAATTGTCATTAATGTCATCACCTGGAAATTTTTAAGAACATGCAGCAGCAAATTGGTTGATAGAAGTAACATACAGTTGTATAAGTTACTTTTTCAGGGATGGATTTTGAGACAGTCCATATAAACCTGTTGTACTTGTAACGTATTCCTTAATCATTACTGACATGGAAGAAATTGGAATATGGATTTCTATATTGTACTTGTCAACTGGTGGGAAATCAAGAACTGGTAGTACACAGATAGACATGACAAAATAATAACATGTGCCCTAATTTGAAGTCTACTAGTGCAATTTTTTGCCAGTTTCTGTGCTATGAGGTTTATGTTCAGCTAACTGGGTAAATGGATACAATCTCCTCTAAAGCTAAATAGCATTCGTGCTTGCTTTTAGTGACTTTTAGTTAATTGCTTTTACATTTCATGTAATCCTGTCTGGTTTTTTCTATGATTACACCTTTGCTCTGTGTGTGATTGCTATTCTTATTCCTTTGCACTGTGTGTGTGTGTGTGCATGAAGAGAATTTTTTTTGTTCTTTTTGGCGGGAGCTAACTCCTTTTATTACTAGGAAGGCATTACCCATGAAACCAACACAATGATAATGTGCTGGGATGGCTTAAATGTATAGGCAAGAAGAGATTTAAAAGTAGAGCTAATATTCAGCTGATATAACCAGAAAAACAAGAGAGTAATTGTTCTCAATTTCTATTTAGATATGAAATACTCTCTTAACATTTCAGAAGACAACTTGCTCTGCCTTAAGTTCTAACTACTACAGAGGATCTAATAATATATTGCATCTCTCAATGTATTTGTTGTGACTGGGAAGTAATTACGTACTGGGAGCCAAACCTCACATGGCTGTCTTTCTGTTAGCATCAGTGGAATTGCTCCTAAATTATAAGAAGCCATGGCGAGATGGTCAGATTGAGTTTTGAAGGATCGCCTGTGTTCCAGTTTTCTTTGATAGTTGATTATGTAATGTAGTTTTCTTATGCAATGTAATATATATTAGTTTATTATGTACTTTATTATGAAAAGGAACATATTTATTTTCCTTTAAAAAAAGCCTGTGGCTGAGAAGCAAGGAAGAAGGTGTTTTGCCTTCAAAGGAAATTGATCCTTCATTTTTACATTGTAGTCATGTTAAAAAGTCGTATGTTTAAAGGAAATTAATCTATCTTGCATATGACTGTGCAAGGTGCTGAGTCTGTTATGTGGCTTCTTACAGAAAGGATACAGTGGGTGAGCTAGGGAGAGATCTCATTCCACATCAGCTGCT